>NC_141995.1:40616647-40937556 GCF_049901715.1 Pseudonaja textilis
GATTGGCATGGGTGGGGGCCATATTATATGTACCAGCAAAGCTGAGAAACCAAATATTACAGCAAGCTCACGACTCTAAAGCTGCTGGACATTTTGGATTCATGAAAACCTTACACTTGGTTAAAAGGCAATTTTGGCGGCCTACCTTGAAAAAGGACATTGAGACTTATGTGATTAGCTGTCCTATCTGTGCTTCAGCCAAACGGCCTCCTGGTAAAGCAAGTTGGCTCAACAAAGGAGTGCTATCCATTGAATTTTCTTATGGTCCCATCATAAGACCACCATGATTTTTTAAATTAAGAAATAGCTCCTCTTTTCCCTAAAAAGCAAATTTGTTTTGCTAGCAGAATTTCAGCATTTTCTTTTTTGCAAACAGTATTCACTGCAGCCTTTTTGACTTGCAGAAATCCAGAAAGATAGACATGTATAATGAACACATAAGAATACTGAAATAGCAGTATACTTTGAATTGAACATTTCCTTTTAGCTTTTATTTTGTTTTAGATGGGCAATGACCAAATATTATGTTTCTTTGTTACTTGGAATGCTAAGCAAACAGGCTGATGAGTGAGAGTTTCAGTTAAGAGCGACAGGTGGGTAGAGGAGTGCACCAGGTAGGCATTTTGAATTGTGGTTTGTTGCCTAGGTACATAAACAGATGTATGGGTGCTATACAGGCTTGGGGTGCTGCAAGCAGGTGCTATAATGGTGGGCAAAAAAAGTGAAGAAAACACAGACAACATGGTTGCTGAATGAGTGGTTGTTACCCAAGGACCCAAGGCTTTCCCCCATAACAGGACATTTGGTGAAATTAACTTTTCACCACATCTTAATAACATTTTAAGGGTTTAAAATCCCCTGCACCATTCAACTCTACTCAACTTTGCATACATACTGCATTCACATGCTATTTCAGGATTTATAACTTTTTTTTTTTTCAAATCATAATCATCTTTACACCTAAGCTAAACCCCAGCAAGCAAATTACATTGTAGTTTCAGTAAGAAAGTAAAACTTTCTTTGGCTACTACTACACATCTTTAAAAAAAATTCATTAAAATGTTTTATCTTCAATCCTGATTTTTTATTAGGACAATCATAATAAAACTAAAAAATATTGTTCTAATATAAAAAGGATGCTATGTTTGCATGAAGTTTAAAGTACTTCTCAATCATTTTCAGTAGTATGCAGTGTTCATATAATAAGCCCATGTCTTCTAAATTCAAGGTCTATCTGCTTTTACATAAGGAATATATAGAAGTATGGGTCCAATGGGATCCAATCCAGCAAACTTTGGAATTAATGTTAAGTAATAATCAGGCTTCTAGGTTATGAATGTAAACTCTTGGGAACTTCAAAGTAGTTTATGAAGTATCCTGAGAACTTGATGTTCGTGATGTTCAAAGACAAATTCCAGTTATGTGCCTGGAAGCCCTTGGGCATACCTGGATGAGATTTACAGATTGTAATCAATATGGTCAACTTTAATCATGCATTCGTATTGAAAGCATTTTCTGTTGGAATAATATTGGACACATTATAAAGTTTTTTGCAAAAAAAAATCCTACTTATTTGTTGAATCCAAATTTAATATATATAATAATATTTAATCCCTTTTAATACAATCTAATTAATTTTCTGCTCTTGCTCTTCACTGTTGTTTTGAAATTATAAGATGACATTTTATCATCACTATCTGTTTTAAGATTAAAAGATGATATGGTTTTAGAAATCAATATTGCTTTGGGGAGTTTAGATATGCTTTTATAATATCTCACTGCACAGAATATATGAGAATGGCCACAGAAGAACTCTCTTTAATCTTCACACTAGGTTATGTCTTTGATCATCTATTAACTGAGAATATAGTATATTAACTTTCAGCTGAGTCAAGATAAAAGACTTCTATAAGAGAAAAGTTTTCTTCTTTGCTATTCAGCACTCTAAGATATTAATAACAAACAATATATAAACTGTATGTACATATAAACAATGTAAGCTCTAGAGAACAAACTTTCAAATATGTTTTCTCCACAGTTTTATCATGTCTGATGTACTACTACAACTTCACTTCATATGAAGTGTAAACAACAACAAACAAAAAATACTAATGAGTAAATGCAGAAGCCATAGCAGGTTTCTTTCCCCCCAGAAATATTGGCAGAGGTATCATTTCAGAGCAGGATAAGAGAAGAGTGTTGAAGCCAAGACACTTTTCAGTTGGTTATCTCCAAAGTTTATTGAAGTAAGGGACAGAATAATGTCACTTTTTTGAGGTGGTGATGCCAAGCTGCAGCAAGATTAAAGTAAGGCATTGGGTATCACTAATTAGGTTGTTAATTGTTATTGTTGAATCATGTCCAATTCTCAAACACTATGTGGACAAGTCCCTGAAAGTTTCTTCCCTTCAACTGGCTTTATGCCGAATGTAGGACTAGAATTTGTAATCTTCCAGTGACTACTTTAACCATTACATTAAATTGTCTCTCCAAGTACATATATAAGTTTATTATTTATTATTGTTTGTTATTTTATTTCTCCACTTATCTGATATATGCTATCACAAACCTGAAAGCATCAAAAACAGTATTAATGTAATTATTGTGTAGTGGGCTTCAGTAGGCAAGAATCAAACCAGCATAGCTATAACAAAATTATTGACTCAAAACTGGAACTGAGGAACAGCAGGCAATATAGAGGTGTATTCAGCAGGTTCAGACCAGTTCTGGAGAACTGGTAGCATACATTTTGAATAGTTCGGAGAACTGGCAAAGAACACCTCTCACTGGCCCCGCCCCCATCTATTCTCTGCCTCCCGAGTCCCAGCTGATTGGTGGGGTCTTCTTTAGTTGCCCTGCATAGGAGAATGGAGCTGTAAAGCAGGTTAGTGGGGTGGGGTGGGAATGGAGATTTTACAGTATCCTTCCCCTGCCATGCCCACAGAACTGGTAGTAAAAGTTTTTGAATCCTACCGTGAGGCAGTTGCCTGTAATTTATACATTGGGCCCACAGGACCTTAACCAATCATAATACATGAAAAATCCCACCCAAATATGAATATTCTTAGTTTCCCCAAAACAGTTAGGGTCATCTAAAAGTTAGTTTCACTTTGAACTTCCGGTTTGAAGGGCTTTGGTGACAGATAGGAATTCGTGATCGTGCACGGTTTCTGCCTGGGCTCGCCGCTGGAGTGCCCCGAGCCGGCTGGTTTCAGGGCTAAGCCACCCCGTAGAGGTGGCAAAGAGGGTGGAGACCACCAGCAGGGTTGAGGAGAGCTGCATCTCTCCTCCTCAGCTGGCCAAACTCCCTTTCCCAAAGGCAGTAGGACCAGTGGTCAGAAATGGCCACCTCAAAGAAGTACTCAACCGGAAAATAACATGCAGGAGGAAGATAAGAAGTGAAAGTTTTGGCTGACTGGGTTAAGTTGAAAAAGCAATAACTAAAGTACCCTAGAACTTAAATTTTACAAAAGATAACATCACTCCCAAAGAAGAGTCGGAAGCAGTGAAAAAAGGTGAAAAGGGAAGGTTTGGCTTTTTTTCCTTCTCTCTCCTTCCTTACACTGACAGCTAAAAGACCTAAATAAGAAATTAGAAAAATCCGCTTTGAAATCAATAGGCAATTAAGCTGAAAATACAATTAAATGCCAAAGAGACAATAAAGATTTCTGGACATTAAAATCTTTCTATAAGTGGGGGGGGCGGAGAGAAAAAGAATAAGGGCAGGATCTGGAAGAGGGGGCAGACTGCCTGGACTTCAAAAGAATCTAAAGTAAAATTTCAATAAGACTTCTAATAGATACATTTTAACTGAAACTTTGCAACTAAATACTAACCCCAGGAAGAGAAAGTAAAAAAAAAAAAAAGTGTAAAAAGAAACAGCTTGTGTGTATTTGGACTGCTTGGTGACTTTTGGATTTTTGGTTATTATATTTGAATGATTAAAACTAATTGGGTGGTTGTTTAAAATTTTTACAATGGCATCACTTTTGGATGAATTGAAAATGGAACTTAAAAAATACAAAGAGGATGCACAAGAAGGGAAGGGCTCTTTTGGCTTCGTTTTCCAATTCTTAGAAATGGAGATCTGGAACTATGAGAAACAAAAAAAGACTGCAAAACAAGAAGACTGGGACAAAGAAGAAGCCATCTTTAATGAACAAGCAACTCTATGTGAGGAAGAAAAAGGAAAGGGGGCAAAGAGAATGGAGAACTTAAGACTTAAAAAAACTACCAAAGAAAAGAAAAATAATTTGACAAATAAATATAATGTTGGAAAGCAACAGAAAAGGGGAATGCAGAAGAGGGAAATAGAGGTAGAGAGACAAAGGGGTAAAAAGGGGAGAGAGAAGAAGAGAGGGAAGAAGGAAAGAAAAAGAGTTTACAAAGGTCTGGAGCAAGATATAAAGAAACAGAATCTATTTAGAGATAATGGGTGAAAATCTAACTGAAAAAGGGATTCTGTAAAGGTACATAAGATTGTATTGTTATATTTGTAATAGAAATAACTTTAGAAAATTGGAAACAACATATGATTAAAAAGAGGGATAAAATAGTGTAATTTAGTGAAATGTTTGTGAATAAAATAAATGAAATAAAATAAATGAGAAAATTGAATTAGGAAGGAATGGGAACATTTTAATCAGTCAATGTTTTATAAAATATAAGTGATGGGGGGGGAATTAACTATGGAAAGTTCATAATTGTTCCCATAGAAGTATGAGATCTATTTGAAAAGTAATGTGCAAAATGTTAAGATTTTAATGAATATTAATATTAATGATAGAATTGAATTGGAATGGATTGTTGTTTTAATTATCTTATACATTTATAACTTTATCTTTTTTCAAGAATACAGTGTGTAGTTTAAGAGTGTACCAAGCAGAATCCGAATGAAAGTTATGTATTATATTGAATGTTATAATTTTAGGGGAAAGATATAAAGGCGTCATACTCCAATCAATAACTACAGGAGAAATTTTGTTTAATGAGAAAAGATAATAGATAATTGAAACAGGACAGACAAAAAATATAAATATAATGATTTGAATTGAGATGGAATAAATAAAATAAAATTAAGAAAATTAAAAGAGGGGAGAAGCTATGTAAAAAATGTAAAATAGTAATAAGATATGGAATAGAATATAAATATGAGCATGAACCTGAATTTGCGTCTGTACAAAGAAATGTAACCCGGGATTATGCTGCTTTCAAAAAAGATGTTTTACTTGTATTTCTTTTCTTTTTGTGAAAACTCAAATAAAACTTATATTAAAAAAAGGTTAGTTTCACTTTAGCAGGGCTTACCACAACTATATACATTCAATACATAACAGTAATATTAACATAATGGTATATTTCTAACATGACTGTTAATGAACATAAATGGAGCAATACATAAACTCACCTTTCCACAAGGAACTCAAGGCTTTACATGGCATTTTCCCAACATTTTATCTTAATACAATCTTGGGCAAGAAGTTCAGCTAGGAGGGAATGATTTATTAAACAGCCATTGAACCATATAGTTATTTGGAATTTTAAACTTAGGCCATTCCAGTCTGAATGGCTATTACATCATACTGACTCTCAAGTTAATGGAAAAGGATAGGGCATATTTATACAAGAATAATACAAATGCAGCCAAAGTTAAAAGTAATGTCAGAGAAACTGATTTTACTAGTTAATTATAATACAACTTGAAGTGAGAAAATTTCACATTTTGATTGATGTGCCTTTACTTCAGGAGCAAAGTAAATAAACAGTAGTTTTCATAAAATAACTATATGAGACGTTTTATCAGGGAACATAGCAATTGGATTTAGCAGGGTCTTGAAAATACTGATTCAGTTGCTAATATAGAAAAAAATTAGGTGTAAATGAGCTATGCACTGTTTTTCATATGCACTGATTTCTCTCATTTGCTTCTACAACTTCTTCAAGATGAAAAATACTTGAATACAGCTCTACACAATATTACTTATATGTAAAACTGGATTTCAGTCTCAATTACATATATAAATATATATAGGTTTCCTAAAATATTTAATATGCATCTCATATATTATCTAAAACTACTTTTAATTAGTATTATGTAACATTTTTACATCTTTGAATATTTATAGGAGAAATTGTATATTTTTGGAAATCTGAGAAATGCCTAAGCATAGTAGTGTTCCTTGCTTAATGAATTATAATCTAGGATAAGATGAAAAAAATATGTGCAAGAAGAGATTATGTACTTTGCTTTTACTGTTGACTTCCACCTAAATAGCTCTGATTACTGAAAAGTCAAACCATATTCTACTCTAATTTGGATTGTTTTGCACTTGATGTAGTATACTACATTAGCTCGAAAGAGGGCTGTGCATAATCATTTCAACTTCTTCCCTCAAGATGATGCTACAGGGCATTGAACGCCAAAACAACTAAATACAAGGACAGTTCTTTTCCCCACACCATCACACTACTGAACAATTATTTCCCACAATACTGCCTATGCTCTGGGATGTCAAATCGCTTAATAGGGCTGTATTACTATTATCTTTCTAATCTTTCCTATTATCTATTTCCTTAGTTTCTCATGACCGTAACTTTGTAGTTTGTATCTTATGAATCATATTGATTTCTTATTTAGTGTCCTATGACTCAGTGAGTATTTTATCTTATGATTTATGATAATTGTATTTTATGATTATGTTCATGATTTATCACTTATTATTTATATGCAGTGTGGGCTCCTGCTGGTTCGCACTGGTTCTCTCAAACAGTATGTTAATTTTCTGAGCAGTTTGGAGAACTGGTTGTTGGAAGAAATCTTCCTGCAAGGAATGCAGGAAGGAAATATTCTAGTGTGCTTGTATTTCTAGCCTAAGGCTTATCTTAATTGCCGCCCCTGATGCTTTAACTGTTTTCAGAAACTGCCACTGGGTTAAGCTTTGTTACATTGTAACAGCCTTTGTGATTCTTGGCAATATGCCCAGACTTTCTGTCTGTAACTAAGCTTCTCTGGAGTTCCCTCCCCTGGAGTTTTTTGTGGTACTTTTATTCCTGGGGCTGGAACAGCTATTTACAGAAGGGTTGGCATAGCCATAGAAGAAATGGCTGAGAGGCAGGATGCAAACTTGGCATTCTGTCTGATATTTTTACTGCCATTCTGAGGGCATCTGATTTTTCCTTAAATTTGGATAGTTACTTTAGGATATCCTGTGAGGTGAGTGAGACCAGCTGGTATCTTTAAGTGGTGCAAATGGATCTAATGATTGTTCCTGGATGCTTTGACAGTTGACTGAGCACAGGAGACTCTCATCTATGGGAATTCTTCAGTCATCCAGGTCATGGCTGTTCAAAAGGTGCTTTTTTCAAGAGGCAACTGGACTTTCTTGGTTTCCATAAAGTCCAGTTGCATCGGAAGAGGAATACCTTGCATTGCTTCAGAGTGACCAAGGGACATCATTGCTCACTGATAATAAGTTCACTTTATAACTTATTATCCAGATAATAAGTTCCAATTTGTTTTAGTTTTCTCTCATGATACTATGGCATAGTAACATGGCACCAATTGTAGAAAGTTAGCACCCACCCTTCTCCTAGAAGAATGAAATATTTTGAGAAATATTTAAAAGGAAGAATATATTTCCTGGATGAGAAATGGAGAAACATGTTTTCTTAGAGGGAGAAAGCAGCCCCCACCTTCCTTAATAGCCAACAGCAGGTGTCAGCACTTAAGAGATAAAGAGATAGATATCTCTATTCGCAGGAAAAAATTCCCTGCATCAAGGTCTGAATAAAGACAGGATGTGATTAACCCTCACTAAAGATGTTAATTTGTCTCTTTAGCTCAGCATTTTGTAGCCCAAATATGCCCACACACTTTCTGGAGAGTTAAAATGACCTCTCTGCTAAAGGGTTTCACTTTATGAGCAAAAGTTAGCTGTATTTTAACTGTTTTAATTCCTCAATGTGCTCTGGCACCCTGCCTGATTTGTAACTCTGTGTTTCAGGTATTGCTGAGGAAAATGAAGGTATTCAGACAGAATGGTTTAGCTTTCCATGACAGCTGTGACTCATTGATCTTCAGTGTGCTTTGCCTCATTTCTGATCTAATGATTGGTATTTAGGGCAGCTTTTTGCAAGCAAAGAGGCTCCTCGACGTGAGTGACATCAAATTGGCCACACCCACTCAGTCACATGACCACCCAGCCATGCCCACCTAGCCATGCCCACCCAGCCAGTCATTAGGGCAGAGAACCTATTGTTAAAAAATTTGAAGCCTACCACTGTTTATATGTACACAAGATACACAAGAGACAAATTCTTTGTGTGTCCAATCACACTTGGCCAATAAAGAATTCTGTTCTCTTCTGTTTTATTCTACTCTATTCTATTCTATTGTTGTAGTAATTTACTATGAAATTATTTGCAATAGCAATAGCACTTAGACTTATAAACCTCTTCATAGTGCTTTACAGCCCTCTCTAAGCAGTGTATTAAATTAAAAAGAAATCATTGTGTTAATGCAATGAACCTTTGTACATTCTTCATTACCTTTCTTTGGGTTATAGTCAAATATGTTTAGGGTTGGCATCCCAGACAGAATTTTAAGCATTAGAAATTATTCTCTACTGGAATCAATGTCACTTAAGTACTTCCTGCTAGATGTTACTAACTTCTAAATATAGATGTAGTATTAAGTTCACAATGATAATCAGGTATACGATTCAGGTACAGTTGGACCTGGTAGTTTGAAGTATAAGCATGCCAGCGTAAGTGATATTGCTTTTTTAAAAAATAAAAATGTTTTTTTTCAATATATAAAAAATAAGAAAAAAGTCAAGCAAACAACCAGTACACTAATGAGAGAAGATGTCAAGGACATTATGAGGAGTAGAGAGAAAGCAGAACTACTTAATTCATAATTTACATCTGTCTTCATGCAAAAAGATGATGTAGTCAAACTTACCAAAAACATAACCATAAAAGACTAAGAATGTAAATTAAAATAAGAAAGAAAATTATAAGAGAATACCTGTGCACTCTAGATGAGTTCAACTTACTGGGACCTGAAGGATTACATCTCGGAGTTCGGAAGGAGTTGGCAGATATGATCTAGGAACCGTTGAACCAGAGGTGGGATTCAGTAGGTTCTGACCAGTTCTGGAGAACTGAAAGTAGAAATTTTGAGTAGTTCAAATATCACCTCTGACTGGAGATTTTACAGTATCCTTCCCCTGCCACACTCACCAACACCCACAAAACCGGTAGTAAAAGAAATTGAATCCCACCACTGCACTGAACCATATTTTTTCAAAGATCTTGGTACTAGGTAACTACCAGAAAAGGTAGAGCTGATTGGTTCCCATCTTCAAAAAATGAAAAACAAAACAAAACCCAAATACAGGAAACTACAGGCCAATCAGCCTAACATCAATACCTGGGAAGATCCTGGAAAAGATAATCAAGAAACAGATCTGTGAAGAAGAAGCAAGCAAAGTTATAACCAGAAGCCAACACAGGTTTGTCAAAAACAGATCATGTCAAACGAATCTTATTTCATTGTTTGACAAAGTGACTAAATACAATATATGGGCCATGCAGTGGACATAGTGGACATTAATCAACTTATGATTAATAATTGGAACTATGATTTATGATCTTTGACCTATTACTTGCTGTTTATATGAACACTGTGAGCTTACATCGTACCCAAATTCCTTGTGTGCCCAATCACACTTTCCCAATATAAAATTCTATTCTATTCTATTCTATTCTATTCTATTCTATTCTATTCTATTCTATTCCATTCCATTCCATTCTGATTTCAGTAGGGCACTTGACAAAATAGACCACAATCTACTTCTCGGTAAGCTAAAAATATGGGGAAGACAGCATCACCACCAGATGGATTTGTAACCTGCTGACAAACTGCATGCAATATGTAGTCCTTAATGGAACTACATGGAAGGAAGGAAGGAAGCAGTGGGGTTCCCTGAGGTTCCATTATATGCCCAGCACCCAATATCTTTATAAATGATTTAGAAGAGGGAATAGAAAGGGAACTCATCAAATTTGCAGATGACACTAAGTTGGCAGCAATAATCAACCCCAGAAGATAGGCTCAAAATCCAAAAGGAACTTGACAGACTTGAACAATGAGCCTTAGTTAGATGAAATTTGGCTTAATGCCAGTAACTGTGAAAGGGATCTTGGAGTCCTAGTGGATAATCACTTAAATATGAGCCAGCAATATGTTGCAGCAGCCCCCAAAAGCCAATGCAAACCTAGATTGTATTAACAAAGAAAGAGAATCAAGATCACATGAAGTATTAGTACCAATTTATAAAGCTTTAGTAAGACCACACTTAGAATACTGCATTCAGTTTTAGTCACCAAATGATAAAAATATGTTGAGACTATGGAAAGAGTGCAGAAAGTCTAGATGGTTGGAGAGTAGAGTCATTTTAAAGCAATAGTACTAGAATGTTTTTTTTAAAGGTATAATCACAAATTCTCTTTCTTTAAACTCAGTAGTGGCTAAGAATTAAAAAGACAATTAAAAGCCTAGCATGATCATAAACAGTTTTGTAGAAAAAAAAATTAACACAGTGCACAAAGTACTTTTTATTACTACTATATTATATTCCTTCTGGGAATGAATGTTAACAAAAGTCTTTCTACTGAAAGTATAGTACTTTGAATATATTATTCCTTTCAGTAAAGAACAAAAAAGGAAAAAACTATGAGTAGTTATGTGAAAATGGACAGAATCAGGAAGGAAAATAACAAGTATTGCAATAATGCCCAAATACTTTTCTAGTGCAATTGCTTTGTAACCCCACAGCAAAAGTAGCAAAAACTATTAATATGCACATGTTTACTTATTAGACAATAATGTTATTTCTATTCTGTATTTATTCTTTATTTCATACTAAGGGATTATATACTCTGCCTGGTTGCCCTATTACCAGAATAGATCAGCAATCATTTTTGGAGGGCAAGAACTCTATGCTCATCTTTCTCATTGCACATTTAGGTGCAATTTCCTTCTGCAGTTTCAAAGTATTTTTTCCACACTTATGATACTCCTGTCCATTTTGCTGATGTGTTTTACTTAACTATTGACTTCTCCAGTGGTTTATTCGCTACTTCAAAAAAAAAATCATGAATATTACTTAATTGAATCAGTTGTTACCATGGTCTTCCTGAGCCAGGAAGTGACTACTATTATAGTACTATAGCTACAATAATTAGCTTATAAAGATATTAAAAAAATATTTTAATCAGCTCACTACTTTTCCCTGGCCTTTTAAAAAAGGTAATTAGAAATTCAAGTGACTGGAAAAATGATGAAATAGTAACTGCTGGAATGATGATAATAATGATGATGATGATTTTTAAAAGTCTGTCTAATACTTGATATTTCAAGGATTTATTATATTTTATTCTAAAATAAATAAAATTCAGTGGAACAGCAATCTTCTGTTATTAAAGTGTGTTAAAATCACTGTAATCTCTATCTCTACTTCTGATCTGTCTATATTTAATCATTCCTGTTAAAGAAGTTTTAAGAGACATTAGAGACCAAAAGAGAAATAAAAGAGAAAATCTGGCAAATTTAAACTTCCAAATATTTTATGAATTATTTTGATATGGTTCCAATGTCAATGTTATTATAGTTTTGTTTGTTTATTTGCATCTTCATTATTTTTATAAAAAACCCAAGGTGGGGAACAAATCCTCCTCCTATTCTCTCCACAACAGTTACCTATGAGGTGGGTTGGGCTGAGATGAGTGACTGGCCCAAAATCACCAGGCTGCTTTCATGATTAAGGTATCACCATCTTGAAATCACTATCTTTCTAGCCTGGTGCCTTAACCACTGGAACAAAACTGACTCTCAGATAGTAATTTTCTTCCAAAGTCATTCACCTTTAATTCACTGTCCTGATGTTTTGTTTATTTTTAAATTTATTTCTCAACACTTAAATGAGCTCATGGAATTGTTACATATTAGAACACATTTTTTTTTTATTTTCAATAATAATAATGTTGTGTTTCAGATATCTGTATTTTAAAATTCTACAATTACTCTGGCTCATTATATTCCATGATCAATTAAGTTTTCAGTTTTGACTGTTTATTTATTATCTGTTGATAACAAAATGAAGTTGTAGCTGCCAGTTCTTTAGCTGGTGTTGGCCTTCATAAAAATTAAGTTCTTCCCAAGAACAAGGATGTTCTAACGTATTAACAGGTCATATGACAAGATCTAAGCAGTATAGCCTTTGACAATTGACAAATGGAAATTTTGTCAATGTGTAGATGTTCTGTACAAGATTTTATGGTGTGGCATCCAACATGTCAATAATCTTTTCAGTCATGTTACAGACTGATGGCCTGGTGACATAGAAAGAGGAACTGAGTCCTACAGTCCACTTCAGACTGAATCTCCAAGAGCCAGAGCACCCAGCTTTGTCCTTGTAGACCTCTGAAAAACTAAATCTTGTATGGATTTTTTGTTTTTGTTTTTAATCATTAACAATGGATTTGGTTGTGGTGAGTTGGTAGCAAACAATGTTAATAAATAAATAAATACAAATAAAATAAATTTTGGAGGTAGTTACCTTTCTTGACTGAAGCTTCTGGGAGTGAGGCTACCACTAGCATAAGCTTCATCATAATTGTTAACTTCAATATGTTAATAATACGTAAACAATGCATAAAAGTAAATTTACAGTCTTCCTATAGACTTAGTTTACTATACTTTATTGTCATTGCACCTTATACAATGAAATCAAACATCATTTTCAGTGCACATCATGACCATGACCATAAAAATAAACACAAACACACATCCTTCACCCTCCACACATTGAATCGAAACCCTCTGACCCTAGACTTTCCAAATTGTACTATTTCACACATTCCACCACTCTTTCACACAGAAGCCTGAAAGTACATATTTACAAATAATTCAGTTAGTAACTACTGATTATAACTAATTACATGTAAGATACATTATCCAACAAAATTGATAAAGTCAATTGAGACCCCTTCGGTACTACAGAAAACTGTCCAAGAAATCTTTCTCCTTCTATCAGAAACAGCATCTGAAAACAACAAAAACAGGATTGAGATTAATGAAAAAAAGAGGAACTGTGAAGTTGGGGGCGAGAGTAAAGCAGGACTGAAATGAGAAATGGAGAGAAATAACTGAAAATAAGAAAGAATAAAAAGAAAAGCTTTTCTTAAGGGTTAGAAGAAAAGGTTACATTCAGCCAGTAAACAGTTTGTCAAAGCAACCTTTGCAGGTTGACCTTCTATTTTTCTCATCAATAATGCAATCACACACCACACACACACACACACACACACACACACACACACACATAATTTCCATTCCATCATTTTTGACAGTTTGTTATCACTAAACACAATGACCTCACCAATTTCATAGGAATTCCATCCAGGGTTAATAAGAAAAGTTCACAATCAGCATACTGTAGATAGTAGCTTCTTGATTCAAGCACACTAAAGAATTTTAAGGTGTATTGACTGCAGGGTTTTATATGGAATCGAAGAATATAAGACCAAACTATCTATAATCTAGTGGAGAATTCTTTTTCCTTTATGGGCTCAACATATTTGACAGTTGTTGGAATGGCAAGATCTATAGGATTATTTGCTTTGAAGTTTGGGAAGGATAAAAAGGTGCGTAAGTTTAAACAAAAATGCTGAATGAAAGTATAGTAAGTTTTCTAAATCAGGTAGAATTAGTGGGAAATCCTTGTGATATTTATATCAGATAAAATATAATTATCATAAAAGTAGGGATGAACTGAATGACTGAACTTCTGCCTACAAAATCTGAAAGATGTTTTGAAATGTTTTGTTCAACAAGAACTTTTTCCTTTAATTTTCAGTGAATGATTTGCACTGATTTGAAATGTGACAGAAACAGGAAAACTGCACAGAAGTAGATAGACAACCAAACTTTATTTTATTTATTTATTTGATTTGTCAATCGCTTACAAGATAATAGGTATAAGTATATACATAGTTACGAATACATGGATACATATAAGAAAAATAAAAGAAACAATAGGACAGGGACGGTAGGCACGTTGGTGCACTTATGCATGCCCTCTACAGACCTCTTAGGAAAGGGGTGAGGTCAACAGTAGACAGTCTAAGGTTAAAGTTTTTGGGGTTTGGGGAAGAAACCACAGAGTCAGGTAGAGTATTCCAGACATTGACCACTCTGTTGCTGAAGTCGTATTTCCAGCAATAAAGTTTGGTGCAGCTAACCTTGAGTTTGTATCTATTGTGTGCTCTTGTGTTGTTATGGTTGAAGCTGAAGTATTCATTGACAGGTAGGACATTGCAATGTATGATTTTATATACTATACTTAGATCAGATCAAAGACGGCGTAATTCAAGGTTTTCTAGGTCTAGAATTTCAAGTCTGGTGACATAACGTATTCTACAATGAGTAGAGGAGTGGAGAACTCTTCTTGTGAAATATTTCTGGACTTTCTCAACTGTGCTAATATCAGATATGTAATGTGGGTTCCAGACTGATGAGCTGTATTCGAGTATTGGTCTAGCAAATGTTTTGTATGCTCTAGTTAGTAGTGTGATATTACCAGAGAAAAAGCTACGTAGGATTAGGTTAACAACTCTTAATGCCTTTTTGCTATGTAGTTACAGTGGGCTCTAGCACTTAGATCATTAGAGATGAGTATTCCAAGGTCCTTTACAGAGCTTGGATCATCAACAAGATCTTGACTATTCAGCTTGTACTTTATTTTCTGATTTTTTTTGCCAATATTTATATTTTTGCCAGCATTTATTTGTTGAGATTTGAAGTTGCCATTTGTTTGACCATTCTGATACATAGTCAAGATCTTTTTGAAGGGTAGCAGTATTGTCTGTGGTATTGAACAGCTGTACATCATCAGTGAAAAGAATGCAGTTGCTCTTAATATGATCACAGAGATAATTTATGTAGAGTATGAAGAGAGTTGGTCCTAGAACACTGCCTTGGGGGACACCACTATTGACAGGTACAGAATTTGATAGGACACTCCCAATTTTGACCATTTGTTGTCTGTTTGACAGGAATGCTTCTATCCAGTTATGCAGGTGTCCAGAGATACCATAAGATTTTAGTTTTAGGAGTAGTTTGTCCTGTACCACTGAATCAAAGGCTTTACAGAAGTCTATGTAGATTGCGTCTATTGTTTTGCCCTGATCGAGTTGTGTAGTCCATATGTTTTTGCAGTGTAAGAGTTGCAGATTACAGGATAGTTTTTTCCTGAAACCAAATTGTTTATCGGAGAGTAGGTTGTTTGTCTCTAAGTGGAGGATAATGGATTGTTTAATAATTGATTCCATGACTTTACAGGTGATGCAGCATAAGGAGATTGGTCTGTAATTTTCAACTAGGCTGGGGTCTCCCTTTTTGAAGATGCGGATGACCGTGGCTTGTGACCATAGGTTAGGCAAGGAGTTGGTCCTGAAAGATTTTTCAAAGATTACGCTTAGAGGTTTGGCTATGGCAGTGGATAGCTTTTTTAAGAAGTAGGCACATATTCCATCCGGTCCAATAGATAGAGATGGTTTTAGATTGCGTAGTGCTTTTTCAACATTGTCTTCTGTAAAATCGATATGTATTAGATCATTGTAGTTGTCTGTAGTTCGGCTAGGAAATACTGGACATGATCCATTGCTGTTTACAAATACTGAGCCAAAGAATGTGTTAAAGAGGTGTTGTTGTTGCAGTCTTTACCATTAGGTCCTATCAGAATTGGGATGGACCTTGAGACTTTTAGTTTGTTGTTTACAAAATTGTAAAAAGCACGGGTGGAATTGGTGCGTAGAAGGTTTTCCTCTTGTTTAATGTGATAATTGGTGCAGTCAGCCTTTATCTGGTGGCATAAATTTTTGTATCGGCTTTTGAAATTGGCAACGTGACCAGATTTGTTTTTCCACCAGAGTGATCTCTTTTTGGATTGAATTTTCCTTATTGTTATTGGTAATCTGTTTTTTTGTTTTTGTTTTGGGAATTGTTGTTGGTACATATAGTTTGATGACTGTTTTGACTTCAAGTAAAAATATGTTGTAATGGTCTTCAACAATATTGCATCCAGTGAATAGAGATTCCCAATCAAGGGATGAGAGATCATTGTCTATAAGATCATAGTTGCCTTTTTTGAAGTTATAATTGGGGATTAGGTCATTATGATGATTTTTGTGTGGGCGTATGTTGAGACAAAAGTCAATCATATTGTGGTCACTGCTGGAAAAGGGTTCTTTAGTTTGTATTCCGTAAATTAAATTCAAACTATTGCAGAAGATGAGATCGAGGCAGTTGTTTAGTCTAGTATTGTTGGTTAATAGTTGTTCCAGTCCCAGATTTGTAAAAGCATTGTAGAAGGTTGCATATATGGTTGTTCGTTTAGGGTCCAGTTAATATGAGGTAGATTGAAGAAAGATAAAAGCATTTGGGCAGGATATGCCCATGTTAGTAGTGAATTTAGCTTGTTTACATGTTCGATGTCATAATCAGGTGCTCTGTAACATAGTAAGAATGGAAATGTGATATTTAAGGATAGTTCACAGATGATGGTCTCAGGAAGAGCAAGCTCCTGGGTAACTTGGATATTTTTTAGATGTAAGGACTTTTTATAGAAGATAGCAACACCACCTCCTCTACGGATTTCATGATCTGATCGGTAAACATGATAGTCTCTTACTGTGGTAATGGAGTCAGGGAGAGATGCATTGAGCCATGTTTCACTGTCAAATATGATGTCGAATTTAGCCATATTTAGTAAGAGGAGCAATTCAGATATTTTATTCTCAAGGCTTCTTGCATTGAGTAGCTTACATTTAAGGCCAGCAGTAGTTGGAATTGAGGTAGTCTTGGGTGATGGTGGATTGGTTGAGGTAGGGTTGTGGTTGAAGGTTAAAGCTGAGTTGCAGGTTGTGTGACTTACTTTTGATACAGTTGGCATGGTAGTCAATGTACAGGTCCTTCTGTCCATTGTCTAGACATTTTTTGAGTTCAGTGCGGAGTACACAGGAGCGAGCATGTTGCTGTATGGTTAGGTCAGGGCGAGAATGGAAGTTCTTATGGTTGGTGCTGCTTTTGGCAAGTGAACTTATAGTATAAATGAATTTACATTTGCTTGATTCATTTTTGCAAATGACCCTGCAGAAGCGTGGGGCTACATAGCCGTCTGTGTTTTTGAACTCTCGGCCAATGTGGGAAATGTCAAGTATTTCATCAAGGGAGATGGTTGATGCTTGATAATCACTGATGATGTTTCAGACAGTTGTGATGTCATCATTATCATTGATGTCTTCTAGACCAAATAAGATAGCATTTGGACGTTTCCGTTCACGCTCAACAGCTTCTCTGATGAGAATTGGGATATCATTATTTGTCTGGCTTATGTTTTTTTGTGGATTGAGTTGTGGATTGGGTTGTGGTTGTTGGGTAGAGATGTGGTTTGTAGCTATTGAATGTTCAGGTTTTTGCGTTGTGTCTTTTTTTTCAAGGTTGGATAATCTTTCTTTTAAGGCGTCCAGGGATGCTACTATGGTGTCAAGGGATGTCATTCATGTTTCTATGGTATCAACTCTTTCCAACAGATCCAGTTTGGGTCTGCATGATTTGCAGAGATATGGAAACTCATTGGATGATTCTAGGTATTGAATCATTTGCTCGGGTAATCCCATGCAGTCATGATGAGCGTATTTGTTACATAGAGAACATTTGATGGAGTTTTCATTATCCTTTAGAGTTTTGTAGCATTTAAATCTTGTGGTTCATTGATGGGGATTACTTTATCTTTAGGCTGTGGTTTGGCATTAGATTTTTTTCTTGGCATGGTAGGTTTGTTAAGATGGTATGTTGATTAAATTAATTAATGGAACAATTTTGGGTAATCAATATAACCAATATCACACCAATCAATCAATTACAATAATCTCTCTAGTCAAATAATTTTCCTAAGCAACAATCAGCCTAATCAAATAATTACACTAATTGCTAATCAATTAATTACACTAATCATTAATCACACTGTTCAATTAAATTCACTAAATCACTAATTTCACTAATCAATTAAATTAAATGAATCTTGACCTTTAAACTAATCAGTAATCACACTATTTGCACTAAACATTCTAATCACGCTAATCAATTAAAACGATAAATCAATTAAACCATTAATGAAATATTTTACAGAAATTGATTATCTAATCATTGATATAGATAACGAGGTAGAAAAGTTGTAAGTTTTGAGGTAATGAATTAATCAGTGATTAAAGTAATGAGGTAGTATTGAGAGTCTGGAAGGAAAGGGTTAATTGTTTTACTAGCAGCTTTTATTTACTGGGTGGGAGGAATTTATTGCTCTGATTGCTGCTGCTATTACTCTGTAAACAATAGGCTGTAACAAGATGTTCAAAGCATGCTGGATTTTTGAAAGAGAGCAAAACTCGCTGAATTAAAACACTTTAACTACAATCAATATATCCCTGAATAAGATTGTTTTCCAAAAGTTCTTCAAATTGAGTAGTAGTAAAGATACAGTCCAGAAATTTGGGTTAACCAATCCAATCTGTCCTTTACTTTTAAAGTTACTTCTAGTTGCAATATCTTTTTTTTCTTTTTTAACTAAAACTGACAGTCACTCCAGATCGATAATCACAGCTATTTTCCTCCTTTGAGTCCCACTTTCCAAGGAAAATTCCACTGCAGAAATTGGAGTGATTCTTACCAAGACTAAGCAGGCTGTTACAAGATCTTTCCTTTCTTTTTCACTTCTATCTCAGCTGCCTTCCTGGCTTCGATTCAGCCATGCTGGCAGTTCTCTTTTTAGTTCGGATGGAGGGGTTTTTTTCGGGTCAGTTGAGGAGACTCTCCTCTCCTCGCGACCACCGAAGCATTCCTCTGCCGTCCAGGGTGACTTTTGGCTCCTAAGAGCCTCAGGGCTTTCTCCTGCCTTCTTGTTTCTCCCTGTTTCTCCAGCTGTCCGATGTGGCTCCGGGGAAACTGTGTGGGGGATATTAATGGAAACACGTTGTCCGCTGTGGAAGATACTTCTATCAGCTGTGTGAGGGATTTAAATGAAGGTACATTGTTTGCACTCAGCTGGCTCCAAGTGATCCTGTTCAAGAGCTCCACCAGTGTGGTTAATAGGGCTTGATGGAAAAAAAAACTGCCTTAGGTTCATGAAGCCCTCATCTGCATATAGATGAGGGCTACAGACTTGGGGGGAGGGGGATTATCCAGGATGGGAAATTAATAAAATTTCATTTACTTTTGGAACTTTCAACATGGAAAATAGATAATGGAATTGCCCTTTTATGTAATTTTTATAGATGAGAAAGTGATTTATAAACAAACGATAACTACAGCCGCCTTGCATTTAGTTGTTAGACAGTTACATATTTCAAAACTTTTCCAAGTAGCATCACTCAGGTATATTGGAATTCAATTTCATTAACCCCATCCAAAAAGCCTCTTGGCTGGAGTGATATAAATCCCATCGCAATATATTTGTAGCTTGAAAAATCAAAAGTTGTTCCTATTTAAAAAAATATTTTTCTAATTTATTGTAATTATATTTTCAAAGCAATCAATTGTACTTTATAACTTGAATCAAGAGTTACACTGAGTAAGTATGTAAAATGTATTTTAACTAAGAGTTAAACACCAAGTATATTTAGGTAAAAATTTAAGTAACTTGTTTTTTTTAAAAAAGGAATTTAGCTACCCTGTCTAGCTTGAATCTTATGCAATTATTATATGCAATTCACTTGTTATTCATGCCATTATTAAAATTTTTAAGTACACATTCCAAGAACATCTGACACCCACTTGTTAATTTATATTTGTTTGATGAGGAATGGTGAATTCCAGAAAATACGACTTCACCAACAGAATGGTCAATGTTTGGAACACTCTACCTGACTCTGTGGTTTCTTTCCGCAAACACCAAAAACTTTAAACTTACTATTGACCTCGCCCCCTTCCTAAGAGGCCTGTAGGGGGCATGCATAAGCACACCAATCATGCCTACCGTTCCTGTCCTATTGTTTTTTATTTTTCTTATAAGTATCTATCTCATGTATTCAAAACTATATTTATTCTTATACCTGTATCTTGTAAGTGATTGACAAAGCAAATAAAATATAATGTAAATGTAAAAGTTTCAAACCAAGTCTGAATCCAAGGTTAACTAATGCATTCCAAGTTGAATTAACATAGTAATCAAAGTGCAATGGGAAAATGTATTAAATAATTCCTAAAATCAAACTCATATGCATGTGCCAGCTTCAATTTTTGGAATTCGATTCAATTGCAATTTTACCAAACTTCTGAATTGAATTGACTCATCAAACTGTAAACAGGTTTTCAATCATAATTTTTAAATCAGTGTCAATTTGAAATTTTCTGTTAGAACCGAGCAAACTACAACTTATTAAGGTAATTACCCCCCCAAAATCTGAAATTTTTAATAGCACTTGGTTTTGACAAATTCATACTGATTTCTAGTCATCATTTTCAAAATGCTAATATACATATTACTTCATGGTCTATTCTGAAATTTAATCTGTAGTTGTTTGATCCTCCTTTTCCGAATGCAAAATTATACTTCAGATACTTTACTTTTTCTTCATAATCCAGATAGCAAATTACTCCTATATAGTAATCCCTGTAGTCTTGAATTCTCAATTCATTTAAAGTCAATATGTACAATTATACTTCTATTTAGCTAAAGCTCAATTTAAAGGTGGATAACGTAGACTCTGTTTAGAGAATATAGAACCAAAGCTGTGCCTGTATTACCACTTAACCATTTTCTACCCTTCTATTTAAATATGACATGAAAAGTACTTTTTCTTTTTCTTAATATTCTTTCCTAACGCCTTAGCTCAGCCTGAGGTTTAGGTTTACTGATATCAATTCTATAGATCTGGGCTTTCTTCTGTGTATCTCCCTTTATTCTCAGGAAGTTTGCACTTCAGCTTTTGGTATTAATACATAAATGTCATGAATTAAATTATATTATTAATTAAGTATATTGTAAGTACCGTATTAATAATTTACTATTGATATACTCTGGCCATGACAGTTTATTTTAGTAAGTTTACCTACAAACTTATATATTTAGCATTCATCACATATGTAAATTTTTACAGGAAAGAAAATTAGGATATTAAAAATACAGCATTTATCGAGCAAACACCTTTCCAATACCTCCTCTCCCTATTCTATTCTAAGAGTCTCTTATTTTCTTATCTTATCAACACCTTTTATTAAAAATTACAGCACATAAGCTCTTTCCCCTAATTTTTATCTAAACAAAATGTTCTTTATTTTAGGGACCTTCCTGATAATTGATTTGTATGAATTTCCTTTCAATTAGGGTATAATCATATGCCTGAAGCATAATGCTAAGGAACTCATTTCTACATTATAATCAGTGTTAATAGGAGTCATAATGTTAACCCTGGCTTTGGTAGGTTCTATGCTGCTGCTTCTTAATATTGTTTTGCATAACTATTCTCCTTTTTATAGTTCATTGTTCAGCTAAGAAGTGTCTTTGGGGTAAATGCTATGACCTTATAAATAACTCAGTGCCTGACCTTGTGTGCTCTTAATGACTAACACCTGGAACAGATTTTTTTCTTGGTGTAAATAAATGCAAACTGAAGTATGTTTGTGTACATGGGTAGTTAATTTGATTCATTTATTGGTAACTCATAGACATGAAGTATTTAGTCTACCAAAGTGGCAGAATGCATCTTGAGACAAAATAGCAGAATGCATCAGAATGCATCAGGCTGAGAGCCAAGAGGATGCATAAGCTGAGGCTCTAGGGCGAGGTTAATGGTTCCCACAGCCATTATCTCCCTATTGAGTGGCCAGGAGGGACTGAAAAGCTATTAATGCAGAACTGCTGGAGACACTGCAATTAAACTGAGATGCCAAGGGAGAGAGAGGACAAAGGACAAGTAGAAGCAGTTTGCTTATATAAAGGGCACTAATATTATGTAGTCATACAATATAAGGTGGAAGAGCATTGAAGATCCATAACTACATTGTAATTTCTTCTTTTAGGGTTCTTTTTTTCCCCTTCTTTTTTCTTATTTCATTTTTAAGGCCAGGCCTTTTGAAAAAATGAGATGTCCAAGAGTAGATTTTGAGATTCCTTCCTGAAATTTGCTTCTCACTGAGTCTTCAGTAAATGTAATTTCTTTGCTCATTTTTTTGTAAAAAATTGCTAACATGCGTATATAATTTTAATAAAATGTATATACTTTATCAGCAAAATTAAGGTGTATTAAATTACACACTGTCAAAGTGAAAATAAAAAAAGTTCAACTAGTTTCATTTGTAAAATGTGAGGGTCTTGCATATGATCTTTATCATGTTTCACAATGAATGATGTTTAGATGCATTTGAAAGGCAACCTCTGCTAACTTTCATGGAAGCAATGGCAGAGAGATATGGTGAATGGATCAGTTCCTTGGAATTTCTCTCAGGAACAAGGAACAGGGCAGGACTGCCTACAAGTATTCTATATAGAGACTCCCCATGAGGATACTGTAAGAGCACAGTCTCAGGTGGTGTTAAAGTTATGGGAACTGGGGAAAATAATGTTGCCTAAATTAGAAAACTGAGTTGGCTGTCTAATAATTTAAGAGACTTCTTAAATTAGTGAAAGAATTATTGAGAGGAGTGGGACATTATTTGAAATTTTTAAAGATCCATGTTTTAAAAATTAAATGGGAAAAATATAAAATGGATTATTTGATCAAGGTGTGTGTGTGTGTCTATACTCACATGTCTATACATACACCCACACAAACACACACATATATAGGCACACACACACACACACACGTGTGTGTGTGTGTGTATGTTTCCCCCAAAATAAGACTCTGTCTTATAATTTTTTTGCCACTAAAAAAGGCACCAGGTCTTATTTTAGGGGGGATGTTGTCCACTGAATCACCTCACTTGCACGGGTTTTCACCATCAGAGGCATTCAGGAACTTTTTCATCTGGCAAGGCCAGCAAGGCTTTCCTGAAAACCACTCTGGATCAATCCGTTATCAGCTACAGAGGCCTTCAGGAAAGATTGGCCTGCTCCAGAAGACATGGGCCACCAAGGCAGGTGTCGGGGTGTGTGAGGCCTGGCTGCAACTGTCCAACTTAATTTTTACCTGTGCACCCTAGAGTGGGCAAGTTCATAATTGGGGCTTATTTGGGGGGATAGGGCTTATATTGGGCATACGTGTAAAAATCAGTCTAAGACTTACTTTCTGAATAGGTTGTATTTACAAGGAAACACGGTATACATACACACACACACACACACACACACACGTCTGTTTCTAGCTTTATCTCTTCCCCCAATGCTGATAAAATGCAGTCATAATAGTATCCTGATGTATGTGTGTAACTTTAACTGTCACAGTCACTTTTAGCATATTGACATTATGCAGCTGTAGAGTGGTTCAGAATAAGTGTAGAGTGGCTTCTAAGCAGAAAAGCTTAAGGTTGTTCAACATGCTGAGTGGTGCTGTCTATATCATTTTTGCCAGTGGAAAAGGCTTTCTCTCTAAAATCTTATCATTTGTAAATAGACACTGAACAGATAGCAATATAAACAACTTTATTACATAAAGGCTTATACTATTCATACTGGTCATACTGTTTTCCCCTGCCATATTCTAACACAAGGCTAAGCACATTTTTTTTTTCTTGATGCCCATGTGAACTGATTATCACATTCCATGTGTCATCATGCCTATTTTCTGAAATCATAATATTAAGGTCATATTTCTGAATTATCCTGATGATACAAATTTTATCCAATATAGTTGTCAATTGGCACAAACACAAAACTTGCTCCTTACTTTTTATTGAAGAAAACTGAAAATAATACGAAGCAGATCTATGCAAGGCATCCTTAGAATAACATTACCATTAGGAGAAAAAATAGTTTGTACTTTTAATCTTCTGAATTAATTTCATCCAAATTTCATTCTCTGTTAGCTAAATTACCACAGTTTGTGAAGAAATATACAAAACAAAACTTTTTGTGCTGCTCAAGACTTTGCTCTCGCAAAGGCTTTTCTGTCTTTAAAATAAATTCATTATACAACATCTTTACAACATCTTATTTCATATTTTACTCTTAAATCATTCAGCTGTTGTATTTGCAATATCCTTTGGAAAAATCATGATCTGCAATGCTTACATTATTTTCATTGTCTTTGGATTTTTCTCCCCTCCACATTTCTTCCTACTTGAAATCCTGTTTCTAACGAAACCAGTTTTTTATTGTGGATGAATGTGTTTACAGACAAACAACAAAACATTTCTCATGGGTACAGAATATAATAGCAGTTCCGGTTTGAGCTTCTTCAGCGACAGACCGAAACCTCGTCTCTCCAAGGCTTTGATTTGTGCTCGCCACTGGAGCACCCCGAGCCAGCTGGTTTCAGGGCTAAGCCACCCCATAGAGGTGGTGAAGAGGGGGGAGACTGCCTGCAGGGTTGAGGAGAGCCGCATCTCTCCTCCCCAGCTGGCCATTACTCCCTTTCCCGAAGGCAGTTGTATGGTGGTCAGAAATGGCCACCACAAAGAAGAACTCAACCGAAAAAGAATGTGCAGGAGGAAGATAAGAAGAGAAAGTTTTGGTTGACCGAGTCAAACAGCAAAAGCAACAAATAAGGTACCCTGGAATTTAAACTTAACAACGTTGTTCCCAAAGAAGATTTTGAAGCTGCGAAGGAGAGAGAGAAGGGAAAGAATTAGGTTTTTTTTCTTCCCTTCCTTATACTGACAGCTAAGAGACTTAAGCAAGAAACTGAAAAAAAAATCCACTTTGACATTAATAGGCATCTAAGCTGAAAATAAAAATCAAAGGGATAAATAAAGATTTCTGGACATTTTAAAATTTTTAAAAGCTGGAAAGGAGAAAAAAAAAGAATAGAAGGGCAGGATCTGGAAAAATGGAGGAGACTGCCTGGAATTAATGGAACTGTAATTGAAAGGAACTTACAGTGAAATTTTAACAAGATTCCTTAAAGATACCTTTTAATGGAAACTTGGTAACAAAATAATAGAACCCCAGGAAGAGAAAGTAGAAAAAAGAAGCAAGTAGAAACAGCCTTGGATTATTTGGATTACTTGGTGATTTTTGGTTTTTGCATCTAGATGACTAAAATTAACTGGGTGGTTGTTTAAAAGTTTTTAAAATGGTATCACTCTTAGAAAAGAGGATGAAAATGGAACTTAAAAAATGGAAAGAAGATGCACAAGAAGGGAGAAGTTCTTTTGGCTTCGTGTTTCAATAGAGAATAATAAATAGCACACTGACACTAGATAGACCTAGATTGGACCTTTAAATATGCACATTATATGCTGATGTATATGTTTCCTATTCATTCAATAATTTCTGAACATATCAAGCAATATTTCTGTCCATATAAAATGGACAGAAAGATTATACTCTTTTTGAGGTTTTTTTCTTGTCATACCATATGACATGTGGTCCTCTATATGATATCAAAGATATACAGTCACTAAAGTCTTTGATCTTATTGAGTAATCTGAATTTATGAAGTCTAGATATTAGATTTATACTGTTCATTTATTACAAATTTAATGAGTCCTAAACCAGAAACTAGTAAGTGACTAAGAAGATGAGACTTAGATGCTTCTCTGAATCTACTCAAATGCCCCCAGAGATTTGCAATGAAAATAATTTTATAACATATGGGTGCTTTATAATGTAGTTTTCTTGGTGCCTGTTTTTGTTGGCTGTTCCACTTGTGTGATGTTATGAAAATATGTGAATTATTGCATATTAATGCCAGTTAGCTGTTTCTGTGCCTTTCAGGCTCTTATAGTACTCTGGTTGAAATGGCTGAAAGGTGAGTGCTATTATTTTGTGATGTTTATGTAATACAACTCCATCATAAGCCATAGCAAAAGAAAATTCAAAAACACATTAATGTCACAACAAAGTAAACAAATAAATAATAAACAAAACCTAGGTAATATTGACACTGTTTATTGTTCTATTTTGTCAATTTTCCTGTTGCTCAGTTTGACACATTGTTTGTCAATTAGGTGCAAAAACAGGATTTTCTAGAAGGATAGATTTTTGTGGCCAACATAACATATAATCTGGGATATTTTAAATACCGATATATTTATCACAAAGGAGCTTCTATCATATGCATTTAGTTCCAGAGCAGAATTAACAGAACAGAACAGAATAATAGAGTTGGAAGGGTCCTTGAAGGTCTTCTAGTCTAACCCCCTTCTCAGGCAGGAAACCCTATACCATTTCAGACAAATGGTTTTCTAATCTCTTCTTAAAAACTTCCACCACTTCAGGAGGCAAGTTGTTTCACTGTTAATTGTTGTTAGGAAATTTCTCCTTAGTTCTAGGTTGTTAGAAGCAGAATTGATAACGGAAAGCAGAGTTGATTTCAGAATTATATTCTTTAGATTCTCCAGTATACTTTTTTACATCTCACAACCAAGGGATAAGACACAATGGGGAGAATGATTAATTGTTATTGTTATGGCTAAATTATTTGAATAATTTATTTCACTTATTTTGGTTTATTAAGGAGGCCATTGTATGGGATTTGTTCTTTGTTTGTTTATTACTGAAGTATGAAGTAGTGGCTCATTTCCAAATTTTGGAATAGGAGAAATAGCACAGACAATATATGTTTCAAAGGAAGGTGTGGCTTTTCATAATCTTCCTCTATTTAATATTTGTAAACTTAAAATGTATGTACGTAGTCTTTAAAGGAAGAAAAAGTTGGCATCTCCAAAATTTTAATTTCTTTACTGACAGAGGGTAAAAAATATTTGAATTGTCCTGGCTTTCACCCAGACCAAGCTCAGAACAGATGATGCATTAATAGCTTTATGATTTGGTAAATTGAATGTAAAACATATATATCTTTTGCAGTAAAGAAGAAATGAGAGCAGACAGCGGACTACCTACAATTAAGGCATATTTCATCTTCACATAAGTCCTTGTTCTGCACATGGAATTTAATATAACAATTGCAATGTCTGTGAGAAGTTAAATCTTTATGTACACATCTGGTTTTTGTCCCTAGATATCTCACATGCTTTTTCATAATGTCAGGAATAAACATCTACACATGAACAGTATACAGAGATGGTATTCAGAAGGTTCCGGTAGCGGAAATTTTGAGTAGTTCAGAGAACTGGCAAATACCACCTCTGACTGGAGATCTACAGTATCCTTCCCCTGCCATGCCCACCAAGCCACTCCCACAGAACTGGTAGTAAAAAAAATTGAATCCCACCACTGACAGTATAGATGATCTATTCTAAAAATTCAGTTCTGTAGAGTTCCTCAACTCAAAATAGTTTTCCAGAATCATATTTTTGTAGGTGACTTTTGAGGGAATATATTATTTAATTTGGTGCAACTATAAATGGGATAATTTCAAGATTGTATAACAGGGGTGTCAAACTCAATTTCATTGAGGGCTGAGTCAGGGCTGTGGTTGATCTTGGGGGGCTGGGCGGGCATGGTTGACTGGATGGATGTGGCCACCTGGGTGAGCATGACCAACTGGGTAGGCATGGCTAGTTTGGCACCACTCCCCAAACTGCTGGCATATTTCTTTTTTGTATTGGGTTGACCAGGGAGAAACTACATTGATCTGATCTTTCCTCTTTGCACTGGATAGTCTGGGCTGAAGCCATACTGGACTGATCTTTCCTCTTTGCATTGATAAAACTGGGCCAAAGCCATACTGGACTGATCTTTCCTCTTCACATTGAGTTGACCGGGCCGAAGCCAGACTGGCTTGATCTTTCCTTTTCACATTGAGTAGACTGGGCCAAAGCCAGGCTGGCCCAAACTTTCATCTTCACACTGGGGAAACTGGGGCAAAGCCACACTGGTCTGATCTTACCTTTTTGTATTGAGTAGACCAGGCCCAAGCCAGGCTAGCCTGATCTTTCTTCTTCACATTGGGTAGAACAGGATGGCCCATTGGACGGATCCAACCATGCATCCAGCCCGTGGACCTTGAGTTTGACATGCCTGCTATATAACCTGCTTTGTGACAAACCACCACTATGTATACTACAAGTGCATATAAGCTTTTCAAGCTTGCTTTATCTTTCAAGACAAATTGACAATCTTACAGTGCAAGTTGTGATATGTTGACAAATTATGAAACAGGAAACACTTGAATCTGATTACTCTGCTGTAACAAATGTTTCTTCTCCATGTCTTCAGCATTAGAAATAGTTATTTCATAGCACTGAAAAAAATCAAGTGGAAAAGGGATTAAAGATCTCATTGATAAAACCATTTGGCCAGTTACTTCCCCACTAAGAAACGTTCTATTTCAGCTTTGACAACTAGTGGAAGAATTGTGATACTTGGAGTAGTGTGATACACAGACCATACAGTTGGCCCTAGGTATTTTCACTAGATATCTCTCATAAATATAAACCTCCAGCTTAGATTTGAATCTGTGTGGACATAAAACTTTCCAATAGAGTTATTTGACATAATGGACACGATTCTGCTATGATAGATTATATTATTGCTTGTAGCGATAGTATTTAGATTTATATACCCTCCCATAGTGCTTTACATTATTCTCTGAACAGTTTACAGTGCCAGCATATTCCTCCACCCCAACAACCTGGGTCCTCATTTTACCGACTTCACAAGGATGGAAGGCTAAATCAACCTTGAGCTGGTCAGAATTGAACTCCTCAAGTTAATCTGTGTTTGAGTTTGCAGCAATCCAACCAGCACACAAGTAAATAAATCAGCAGGATTCATTTATAGAAGAAACTTGTTTATACACAATAATATAAAACATGATGCATGCATACAATACCCATGCAGTTCTTGCAAATGGTAGCAAGTATAAGGTAAAGAAGCAGAACCAGTCAGAACCAGTAGAATTGAACACAGAAACGTGGAAGCTATATAAGCACAGAAGCAATATATTACAGAGGAGTTACCCTCTCCAAGCTGCCTGACATGGCTGTTTGGTACTCCGACAGGTACTGTTTCTTAATTACCAAAAAGTTCTCATTGGCTTATTTGTTTGTTATGGCTATCCCAGCTCATAATTTCTTATATACTGATTATCTCCAACACTGCATTCTAACCACTGCACCACCATAGCTCACTTGTGTAATAATCTTACTGGTGGGCACTTGAAGTCCATTCACATTCCTAATATCTAATCATGTCTTCCAGACATGTTGGTCTTTGCCACAACAGGAATCTAAATTCTGGAGTTTTATCAGCTTCTAAAATATTCCATAATGTAATTTGGGGCTACACTACAAAAACCCCTTGAAGCAACTGACTTCATGTTATAGTTATAGTCATGATATAGTTTTTTACCATGACTCATTTGTGCTGTCCTTGCATCATGTTATAATGATCTGGAAGGGACCTTGGATGTCTTTTGGTCCAGCACCCTGCTCAAGTAGGAGAACCTATACCATTTCAGATAAGTGAGCGTCTAGCCCAAACTTGTGGCCTGTGAATGCATCATATGCTGGCCATACCTACGCCCGGTTTAGTGAAGGGAAAAAGTCGCAATACATCAGATGACAATGCCATGATGATGTGAGTTTGATACCCCTTGTCTAGATTCTTCTTAAAAATATCCAGCGATGGAGTTTGGAAGATTGACTCCAGGGCAGAGATGCATTTTCTTTACTCACCCAAAGGTTAGGGTTAGGGTATGTCACACACACCTTCCTTCATGGTACTATTGCTTCTAGTTCACCCTGTTTGTTACCCAAGCTTTGAGCATTTTTATATAAGCATTTAAGACTTTTATGCTTGTCCATGGATGTTATGACTATGTTTCCTGCATCTCCAAGTTGTTTGAGTTTTTATTTTTTTTCTCATCATTCACTGCCTCATTGTTTGATTTGTTTTCTTGGAATTTATGATTGGTTTTTTTTTGTCCTAGAGATTCTAAAGATTGGCCACCTCCCCTTCAATTTTAGTTTAAAGCCCTTCAGATGATTTGGACCAGTCTTTTTCCGAGTACATTTTCCCCTGTTTTCATAAAGTGCAGCCCATCCCTTGCCAAGAGTCCTTCATTAAGGTAATACAGTCCATGGTCCAGGAAAGTTTTCTTGGCAACACCAACCCTTTAATTGGTGGTTTATTTCTTGAATTCTTTTTACCCTCAATGGGTGATGATCTTTTTTGGGAAGTACTGATGAGAACAATACTTGTGCTCTTAGCTCCTGAACTTTGTTGCCTACTTGCCTATAATCTCTCAAAAGGTTGTTTGTGTTATTCATCCCAATGCAAAGGAAGAGGAAAGGGTAGCAATCTGTGGGACTAATTATTTTGGTTATTTTCTCAGCCTCATCCTTGATTTTTACTCCAGAGAGACACCATATCTCCCTAGATTGTATGTCTGGTCTGCAGATGGTTGATTCTGATCCTTTGATAATAGAATCTCTTATTATCAACACACACCTTCCTTTTTGGAGGGGTACCCTCTGGGGTGCTTTTCTATTTATTTCAGGTGGTTTATTGATTGATTATTTTTAGGAATATTTGATCATTCCCACTGATCAACAGAAAATATGTATGAACAGTATTTCCAACATGATTCCTTAAATATGACTTTTGTTTGATGCTGATAATCACCACAGTCACTAAGCTAAAATTCCTTTTTGTGGCACTCATTTAGTTATTCACTTAGAAATTTTTCTAGTAACATGCAGTTAGATGATCCACTAAGGTCACCAAATGGCTGGTAAATACTAGAGGACTCTTTTGAGAATATATTTTGTTTTTAGATATATTTGTTCAATGGATCATCAAGTTTGTTTTTACTGCAAGTGGTAGACTCACACTTCAGTTAAGTGTCATTCACAGGTTGTCCTCCATCATGACCATGTCTGTAGTCAGTGTAGATTATTGTGATTTCCTTAATTGTAGCTATTTTTAGTTGTTATTGAAATTACAGTTGCCATTCCATAGTACAATTGTTCCCTGCCATATCTATCAAGCCAGTAATTCCAAAGCTAGATAATGTTTTCGCTGTGAATGGCATACTTACTGTTTTCAAAAGTGACAACTGACCACTGTTTCAGAAATAGAATTTGTTCAACTTTCTTGTTATTTTTTTTATACTTAGGTATCTCATCTGTCATTGACAGAGCCTTGTGAGGAGGTTGAAAGATTTATGCATACACTATAAAGAGTTCTTCAAATTGTCATAGCAGAAAGTGCCAATTTGCAGCCAAAACTGTTCTAATTTCTTAAAGAGTTTCTTAATAACTATTATTAAAAACTGTTCAATATTCTTAAGAATTGTTCAGAGTGAGAACTGTTCAAAATAATAATTGTCACTAGAAATGTGTCTTATACCAGGACATTCCATAATATATGATTATTTCTTTACTGCATAGAAGAGTCTGCTTCAAATGAATCATCTATTAGTATGGATTTATTGGTCTAGAATGTTCCAACACAAAATAATCACAATTACTCATAGAATACTATTTGGTCATCTCCAGATGATCTGCAATACTATACCTCTGTCAATGGCTGCTTTCTTCAGCTTCAATGTTACAATGTTTCTTCAATATGTTATGGTTTTTATCCTGTTATTAGTGTTGTACAATTTTTACTTCTTTGGCACACTTGGGGAATTTAAAACAGTTAGTCCCTTTTAATAATTTAAACAATATGGTCAAAACATGAACAGAGATAGGTGCAAGCATTTTGTATTGACTCATCAATACCTACATAACAATAACACAGTTTAAATCACCCTCAAATATAAGATCTAGCAAAAGCATTAATTAAGCCAAACATATTCAGGTAAGCAATCAATGCCCACGAGAGCCATAGTTTGACATAAAGCTGTTTCTGTACACACAAGGCGGGGGGGGGGCTTCAAATGGTTAATGGCATTCACCTCAGCAAACTTCAGGAAACAAGAGTTCCGATGGCACAGTAGAACTTTAAATGCAGAGTTTTGATCCACCTGGTAATCTGTAGATATTAAGTGTCTTGCAATGGCTGAAGAAGGCATTTTATAGCTATGATTTGCTGTTGTTGCTGGATTACTCAAGGCTGTTTGGACCCATTTCGGATGATGTTCCTTTATTCTGAAATCCAAACACTTATCAGTCTGCTGGTGTAACTGTGGAATTTGGGGAAAGAAAGCTGTGGTCAGAAGATAGGCAGAAGTGGGACAGCAGGAGGGAGAATGCATGCTTCACAAATACTGGAAGAAACAAATAATTAGCTCCGAGAAATATAACAACTGGATGGAGCATCAGCTTCAAAGGGTGAAGATAGTTCACGGACATCAGGGTCCATTGGTGGATCAACTGAAAGCTGCTATCTAGACCATCTTCCTAGTCCATCTTCTTAGCCAATATTGCCTGCACAAGGAAGCTGGATGGGAAAGGATGTGATAGATATTGTAATCAACTGTACTATAAACTGCCACTAGTATGGAACAAAGACTGGAGACTCTCAACTCTTAAGAGTGTTGAAGTAGGAAAACAGCAATTTTGAATCAATTTGTGAAAACACAGAGATAGATTGTGTTTGCAATGATCATGGAGCAGGAGGAGGATAATATCATCTGTTCTTATATTCAGGAAGCAGTGAGAACTGCTGATAGTGAAGTAGAAAATGCAGATATGCTCTGGGACTAAATATAGACTGGATGCCATATCTTCAATTAAAATCAAAATAATCAAATAATCAAAATAATCAAATAATCAAAATAATCAAATAATCAAAATAATTCAATTAAAATCAAAATATAAAAACGACCAAGAGAAATTTGGAATTAAGATAGAACCAAATCAACTCGATAAACTATTGATAGGTACAGAGGAAAAATTTGTATCAAAATATATAACTATTTATTAGAATATGGTATGGCAGAAGAAATAATGAAAGGATTGATGATAGCATGGTCCAGGAATTTGGGACATAATATAGAACTGGAGGAGTGGGAAAAGATCTGGAAAAAAATTATACGATGACAAAATCAGTGATGTATAAAGAAAATATAAAATGAGCTACTGGTGGTATGTAGCCCCTTCGAGATTGGCTAAAATGTATCCTAATTTAAGCCCAAGTTTTTTACAGGGTACCTTCTTTCATGTATGGTGGCTATGTCCAAAAATTAAGAAATATTGGACCAAAATACGAAAATGGTTAAATGAAATTATGAAGGTCCAAATAGAATTTAAAGCAGAAATATTTCTCCTGGGAATTATCAAAGGGAATTATACGAAAGAGATAAAATATCTAATCTTGCATATAACAACAGCAGTGAGATTAGCACTCGCACAATGTTGGAAAGAAGATTCTATGCTGACAGATAGTTTAATTATTCAAAAGATTTTCAATTGCGCAGAAATGGGTTATTTTAAGTTATTTTAAATTTTCAATAAAGGTTTATAAAAAAAGAAAAAGAAAATGCAGATCTGCCTTTAGTTACTTTCTTTATTCTTTACTCTCATTAACATGATAGCACTGAACAATCCTTCAGGATTCTGTCACCATCAAACCAATATTCAACTTACAGTAGAAATAGAATGCTGCAGAGGATTGCTATTGTTTTATAAACTTTAACTTCAGTGGAAAGAGAATATTAAAAAAAAAATAAGTATATGAAGAGTACTTTAGTAATTCAGATGTAACTTAGAAAGAATAAGACTCTTTCCCCCTTGTCACTATTTTTGGCACCAATAGCCAATCATTTCTATGTTAAAATCTTGGAATTTTCCATTGATTCCACTTATCCCCAGGCCACATTTAGGAGTAATTTCTCAATGTAAACCAGGAAATGACCTATCCAGAAGAGATGGATCATTCTTGCCCTTTTAATATTTCTTGTGTCTCTTCCTCAATTTTCTTTTCCTTTTTATTCTCAATGGGATTTGATAGATTAGATTCTCTTTCATCTAGGGAAGCTCAAAGACTATTATTAGATACCTTCTGTCATATGCAGGCTTTACTCCCACAAAAGTAGCAATTGTGGTTGAATATGGTATCTAATTCTATCAAAGACCAAACCAACCTCAAATATTATACTCACATTCTTTTTTTAAAAAAAATATTCCAGTTGTAAAGAAGCCAATCACAATAACTATTCTGCTTTCATTCTCTGAGCAAGGTATAATGTACATTTAAGTTACACTGAATTCAGATAAAAAATAAAGACATTATTAGCATTTGTTGATTTTCCATGCTCATCAATGGCAGATGTAAAGCCCTGACTTATTAAATCAAATTGAATATTTACATTCAATTTCAAGTCTAACTAGAGGACCTCCAATTTGAACTGAACTGAGCTATTTCTGAATTGCCAAATCAAACTCCTTGTTTTATCAGGTGACTTAAGTACATACTTAGTATTTACTGATGTGTATTTAATAAAAATCATTTTTAAAAACTGTGGACATTGAACTGTATTGGTATTAATTATGTTCTGTTGCTTTTCTCCAGGACTTCTATGTTGTATATGTAGCACTCCAATAGCCAATTTTATCCCCATAATAATCATATAATGTGAGGTATATTAGACTGAAAGATGATGAAAGTCGCAAAATAAGCAATGAGATCCATGGTCAAGGGACATTTGAACCCAGATTTTTCCCACTTTTAATTCAGCCTTCTAACTGCCAAACCATACTTGCTATCAAAACTTATATTTCTATTATTGTGGGAACTTGCTCTTTTGGTCTGTGTCCTGATAATAATATCATGGCATATTTCAGCAGTGGATCCAATTGCAGATAATTCATTCTGTGGTTAAAAAAAGAAATCATTATGAAGAATGCTATTTTAAGTTTCAGTTTTATAGATGCTCAGTTCTGGCCACACAATTCCAAAGACCTTTTTCAGGATGTGCATGGATCATTGTAAGCCAAGCTGAGATGCAGTATGCCTCTAGGTAACATTTGATCACATTTTGTGCACCTATTATACTGTATATATCTAATCATTATGAAAAACAGGATGCTCAACTAAACAAATATTTTGGTTGTTGCTAAAACTTTGAAGAAAAATTCATTCTTCCATCATTTATCATATCTGCAGTGGTGGGATTCAAATTTTTTTACTACCAGTTCTGTGGGCGTGGCTTGGTGGGTGTGGCAGGAGAAGGCTATTGTAAAATCTCCAGTCAGAGGTGGTATTTGCCAGTTCTCTGAACTACTCAAAATTTCTGCTACTAGTTCTCCAGAACTGGTCAGAACCTGCTGAAAACCACCTCTGAATATCTGCTATACTTACCAATAAAGATTGCACAAACTTTTGATTCCTTATCTATTTGGCTATGATTATGAATATATATAAAAATGTAACTGTATTGAGGATGGTATTTTAGAATCCACCGTATGCTAAATTGCTTGCAAAAAGTATATAAGCACACAAATAGTATATGAATTTCCATTTTCACTTTTTTTGAATGATTTGTAAAACTGATGTGGAAACAGAACTTAATAGAACTCATGGCAGGGAAAATGATAGACTTGGCAAAAAAAAAAAAAACTGGATAGATTTGCTTCTTCGTAGTCCGAATGTCAATAAGGCCTTGAGTGGCACCCAAGTGCTTGTTTGTTTACCTTCTCCTGAGAAGCAGTGAGCCTATATTGTAGAAGTAGAATTTGTATGCTGACAAGAATGCTTTCTGAATACCTTCACTAAAAAGCTGCATCTTCAGCCAGTGAAGAGAAATTGTACTTTTATTCAATGCACAATTGTCTATTTGAAACAGCTTTTTAATAATTTCTTATTGGAAAGATTTATTATTAGTTTATAATTTTATATTTTTAAAAAATCACTAACCTGCAGAAGCAAAACTATGGTAATAAGTATAATTTAGTTTGTATTTTCTTCATCAAAGTGGCATTTTATTTTGAAACAAATGGATAAAGTAAATATACAGCCAAAGAAATGTGTCATGTTGTAGCATCGTAAGTCTGTAAAATAGTTTTCTTTCAGCACATTTCTTTTCATTCAGAAACACATTGAAAAAAACTAAACCTATTTTAAGAAGGAATATGGCATTGCTAAGTATGAATCAACCATGTATAATAAAAAAGAACATAAGGTGATTAAGATGGCTTTATAGTTGGCCAGTCAATGGCCATCATAAGAATAATGTTTTATTCTGTTTTAAAATATTTCTAATCTTGTGACTGTTGCCAATAGTAAGGCTCAAGTCTATAGAAAATGCATGGGTTCATTTCATAGAAGCTACGAAATGAATCAGATTCCAAACCAATCAAATACAATGTATTAGTGACATTGTGTATGAATAAATGCACCTGAGCAGTTCACAAGGCATATATGATGGAATAGTACCTGTTTGTGTGCCAGAAACTGTTACTGTGAGATATATTGTCTTGCATGCATATATGAAAATACTATGATTAGTTGCCATTTACTTTCCTATCATCCATATATTTGTCAAATCCATTTTCAAAAATCATGCAAGGTAGAATATGAATGAATCCAATAGAAAGCAAAAGATGAAGTACCTTCAATTCTATTTTTACCAGTGGGAGCAATCTTATAGAACAATTGTATCACTTGCTTCTAGACTTTCTAAATCAGAGCCTCTACTAATCCCAGTGCTCTGACAAGCAAACTCTTAAAAGGTGAGGGAAGACAAAATCTTCTTAGCAGGTTATACTGATATTTTAATATCACACAGTTATTTAGGCCAGCTCTTGATTTGTGAACATGGCAGAGAGCCAAAATGGGCTAGGCTTCACATTCTCCTTCAGGTTTTGAGAAGAATTAGTTTAGGAGGCTGATAAGAATGGAAGAATATAAGGTCAGATTTAACTTAATCAGGTCATACTTTAATTCCTAATATACGAAGAGAAAATTGAACATATTCTATGTATCTCAGGAAGACTGAAACTTTTTCAGACTATGGGTTATATTAATTCATTTTATCTATTGCATTTTGATATGTAGGTCATGTAAAATGTATTTAAACAACTAATTCAATGCATTAATTCAATTAAGTAAGTAGAGTTTTATTATTATTAATTGTTGATTCAAAACTCAGAAAGGAGAGGTTGATTTTTTTTAAAAAAGACTAGAAAAATAAAGTGACTACTATGAGCTGATGCTATACTAAATTTTAAAAAATGAAAAAAAGTTCTGTAATATGCAATTTCAAGCTATTTCTCCATTATCTTATTTAAAAAAAAAATCATCATGCCAACTTTACATTGGATTAATTATAATGTTCATGTCAAATCTTTTCTCATTACACCAGTACTGAGGCTTCAGAATTCACATTAAAGAAAGTTCCATATTGAATCATTAATAGGGTTTAAATTGCTGAAAATTATATTTTTTCATAAAGGTTTGTTTAAATTTTAAATGTACTATATATATGTACTATATATAAATGTACTATATATATGACAGGTTTCTATTTCTTATGTAGTTTTGAAATTGTTGATGATTTGTAGTTTGTGGTTTTCACAATTGTACACATGAAGGAAAGCTATATATGAAAAGAAAAACTGGGAAAAATGATCCTTTGTTGTGTAAAAATTGCCCATGTGTCAGGATGCAAAATAAAGGTACAAAAAATTCCACATGAATATTTGGTAGGGAAATCTATTGCACAGTACCCTACTCCTAACCTAGCCTACATAGCTTCACAACACCTAGATAATGCATGTCCTCTTTCAGATGCATATAATATGAATCATGACTTTAACAGCTAACAGCTAAATACAATTAAAATGAAACATGCTCACTTTGATTAAAATAGGAACAATTCTAAACACACTCTAAACTGTACTTTTTAAAATCAGAACCTTCACAAAAGTCAGACAGATGCTATAACTGTGAAATTATTATACCTGGGATTACCTGATCCGCTACAGTGGTTACCTCAAATGTTAGGCAATTTTAGCTGGTCCCAAAACTGTGAAATGTATTCTGGTGTCATTGTCATCTTTTCTTCAGATCAGAAATCTGGAAATTGACTTCAGAGATTGACCAGATGTTTTAATTAACACTGGCAAAACAGAAAGCAGTATGTAGGATTTTTCCCCCCTGAAAACAGAAAACAATGTATATGCAAATTAGAAAATTGTGATTTCCTGTGGATGTCAGAAATTAATTGTTAAATAGTGCATCATCTTCATCAAACCCAGGTCTAAAAACAACAATAACATATTATAACCTGTGTCTATCAACATAAACATTCTAAATTATCCATTTCATGTATTATATATGCAAAATAAAATACTTAAGGGCCAAAAAATGAAACCAGTTTTCCTAAATACTGATTATACAAATGATATAAATATAGCAATGCAAGATTTTGTTAAGTGTAAGAAAGAATTTCTATTTAATGATGAAATGTAATACCACTTTCTCCCCACTTCATACACAGGCGTTATAGATACTGTATACTAGATTTTAATAGCGCTCAGTCCTGTATACCACTTCATAGTGCTTTAGAGCACATTCTAAGCTGTTTACAGAGCCAGCATATTGCCCCCAACAATCTGGGCCCTCATTTTGCAACCTAGAGCCACTCAGGATAAAACTTCTAGCTGAAGGTCGAGTTAGCTGCAATACTGCATTCTAACCACTGAGCCACCACAGCTCTTGATTATAATAATAATTAGATTGTATTTTCTTAAAAAAATTCTTGAGGGATGGCAACAGTGCATCTATCTTTGTACTTCTCTTGGTTTCAAAACCATTGACCATAGTATCTAGATTGGTTGTGGGTATGGATGACATCTTTCTCCTTCTGGAGCTAGTTCTGATTGGTGCTGACAGGGTGAGAGGTTCTGCTTTTTGGGATTCTCTGTGCGGTTTGCTCTTTTTTCTATCCCGTTTCAGAAACTATGGGATGAGCTCATGCTGATAATATCCAGCTTTACAATTCCAGCCTTGTAGGTCCAAATGATGCTATGGAGCTCTTAGTGTATGGGGGTGGGGTGGGGGTTGGGTAAGAAATATCAGGTTTCAGCTCAACCTTAGCAAGACTGAGTGGCTTTGCAGATTTGCCTCTGATTCTGGGTATTTTCCATCCTTTATTCTAGATGGGGTTCACTATCCTTAATGGAACTTGGGTACAAATTGGGAGTCCCAGGATCACCTAGCAGCTTGGCTAAGAAGGTCTTTATGCAACTTTGTGTTGTGGTCTAGTTTTGTCCAGTTCTAGAACCAAAGGCTCTGCTCATAATCACTCACTTCCTAATGGAGTACTGAAATGTGTTTATATGGGACTGCCCTTAAGGAGCATCCAATCACTGCATATGGTGAAGAATATAGTGGAGCACTCAATGAACAGAACGATTTGAGGGACTATTTTTTCACAATTATGTTTACCTGTCCCATTAATTCTGGAGGACAACATGTATTAGGTCCCAGGGATTAGCTTGGTGCTGAAATTACTGGGTTTTTTTCAAAATAATTGCAAAATAATTACAACAGTTCATTTAGTGACCATTCAAAGTTACAATGGCACTGAAAAAAAGTGACTTATGATCATTTTTCACACTTACAACTGTTGCAGCATCCCATTGTCATGAAAGGCCGGGTGAGGAGAAGCGTCCCTTGACGTGAGTGACATGAGTTGGTTACTCCCACCCAGTCACATGACACCAAGCCACCTATTAAGCCTTAGTATCCTACTAAGCCTTGACCAAGAACCGGTTAGTTAAAAAATTGAATCCCACCCCTGATGAAGACTGAATATGGACACAAAAGTTTTTTGTAGTCCTTTATAGATTTTCATTCTATTACCTATGGAAAACTGATTTCTGCATAGTAAAATTAAGTATTAAAGTCCATTTAATATGGCTTTAATATATGCTAGTAAACTATATTATAAATTGCAGCAACACTATATCTGCATCTAGTTTCTAGTTTAGAGATCATTACTTGCATAAAATAGTGTGAGCATGCTTAGAGATTGGTTGTTCTTGAGATTTATTGACCAAATGAAAATAAGGAAAAACTTTCTGACAGTGAGCACTATCAACCAATGGAACAGCTTATGCTCGGAAGTTGTGGGAGCGCCATCACTTGACACTTTCAAGAATAGATTGGACTGCCATTTGTCAGAAATGGTGTACCGCAGTGGTGGTGTTCAAACATTCTTACTACTGGTTCTATGGGCGTGGCTTGGTGGTCATGGCTAGGTGGGCATGGCTTTTTTGCAGCCATCCTCACTCGTTTTGGGGGCCTTCTGGGTCTCAGAGGAGCCTCTGAGGTCCAAAGACATTTTTGCTCCCAGAAGACTCCCCGGGGGCTCAGGAAGAAAAAAAAACCAGAGCATGGGAGGGGCATGCAGCACTCTTCCATGCTCTATTTTGAGACCTTCCTGGCCTCAGAGGAGCCTCTGGGGGACGTTTTTGCTCCCAGAAGGCTCCTTTGGAGTTCAGGAAGGGTAATCGTGGCACAGTGGATGTATGAATAGCTGATTGTCAGGAGGGGAAAAAAAGATCTTAAGGGACAAGCGCCAGGCGGGTGAGGCAAACAAGCATCGAGTGGGCAGGGCAAGCAAGCCAGCAGCTACTAGACAACCAGGTTAGGGGTGTGGCCAGTCAGAACTTACCACAGTTCTGTGACTCATGACAAGTCCTTGCTACTGGTTCGCCCGATCTGGTGCGAATGAGCTGAATATCACCACTGGTGTAGGGTCTTCCGCTTGGGCGGGGGTTGGACTAGATGACTACAAGGTCCCTTCCAACTCTGATTATCTGTTATCTGTTAGTAACTGTTGGTTAATAGAGAAGAAACTAAAGAGATAAAGCTATTATATTGGCAATAGTTTGATAGGGCAATATAATATATGAAAATATAAGCTGATATTCTTTCTTTTGCAAAGGTTTTAGAAGTTTGTCAGATATTAATTTTCTACTTATGTTGCCAAGACTGTTATTTTAAAATATCTTTTCATGTGGCTCAACCATTGGGGGGGGCGAAATTTTTTTAAAAGAAAGGGTTAGGGTTAGGGTTAGGGTTAGGGTTAGCAGTTTGAAAAACATTCCTTTCAAGGCTTTTCTCTCATATTAGTTTGAGATTTTACCAGTCTTAAATTTTAAAAAATAATTTCCAAATCAAGTTTTTGATGCATACTCTAGGGAATTCACAATTTAGGCTTGTGGTGATAAACTGTTCTAAGAGAAGAAGGATTGTTGCTTTTATGCTAATCTCCATTTCTAACCTCACAAATCCAACCTTGCATCCTAGTAGCTAGACAGATAAACACTGGAGAGTGTATCCCTTCCCTATTTTCTGCCTCCTCAGTCCTCTGCACCCAATTGACTGATAGCAAGGCTTGGCAAGCAAGCAGCTATTGACTGCTTTGGCATTGGGGCTGAAATGTCTTAACAATGGAGAATGGTGCGGGCATAACAAGATAGTGACTTGGAGGCCTGTTGGCAAGGTAGGATGCTGGTGGGTGCTGTTGGTCAATGGGTGAGTTTTTTCTTCTTGGAGGGAGAGGACTATTGGTACAAGTTAGAAAGGCAAGTAGGGGCACAGTTTTCTTCATTGTTCACTATTCCCTTTATTCCCATTTCCACCAGCAAATGGCAGGCAATTCTGCAATCAGGTGAGGAGAAGGGGAAGGAGACTTTACAGGGGCTGTCCTCAGAATTATGAAATGAAGGAGAACAAAACAAGACTATATTATATGTGGAAACAAAAATGAGCCAATGGTCATGGGATTGTCTAGTCCTAATTAAAGATAACTGGCTACAGCCAGATTTAAGAAATTGTCCTGATCAAAGTTTTTAAGTTAGAAACAGTCTTCTGATTTCCTGTTTGAGCCTGTTGTTGCTGTGAACTCTGTTGGTATAAATCACTGAACCCCTAATCTTTTGACTGACTGATAAATCTGATTTGGTTCTCTGAACTTTGAACTGGATTTTGATTATTCTTCTGCATGTTCCTTTTAAAAGTCTCACCATTCAAGCAAGTTTTTATTTTTAAGAGACCCTGTTTTATTTACCGTCAGTTCTTCATTTTCTGATTATCTGTTCAGTCTTAAGTAAATTACTATTATTACTTAATAACTGAATTTGCAACCGAAATAGGACAGTAATTATGTAGGTGTATGGATAAATTGTTTTGTTTACAGAACCTACATGTTCACAGGTTGTGTCCTTCAGGAGTAGTCTAACAATTTGTGTTTTAAGTTTGTTCATCTTCTTTGATCCATGTGAATAGGATAATATCCTGTTTTTTATTCATCTCTTCTGAATATATAGCTTTTACCTATCTGTAGCCATTCTTCATTCATCCTCTCTGTTTCTTATCCAAAGCGGCATCTGTCTTTCCCTCCCCACTTGTCCTGTCTTGCCTGCCTACACCTTATCACCCTCATTATCCAGTTGGCTGGACACATACCTTTGGCATAACCTGCAGGCAATTTGTCATCAGAAGCACTCACATCACCCTTTCTATCCCTCAGTCCTTCTGCCAACTCAAAAAAATGGCAGAGGCTTACAGGAAATAAATCCCTGTTCAACACTTTGGCCTAAGCAATATGAAAAATACCAGGAAGAAAAATCAATCAGCTTAGTTTTTGCTATATAACAGAATTCGAAAAGGTAGTTTTACTTACTCTACTAATTTATCAACAGAATGTTGTAGCAGCTGGGGTCAGCCATTAGATACAGATCTTTGTAAGTAATATAGAGAAAGAAATACATACATAAAAATAAGATAGATAAAGTAATCAATGGATGTTGATTCTATGCTGAGACCCTGACCTGTATTTTAAGTGCTAATTATCTGATATACCCAACCCACATATTTGCTCAGATTATTGCATTGAGAGTAAACTGGAATCAAAGCACCCAGTGAATGGATACTTCACAGCTTTTGAAAATCATAGTATTTCAACTTATGACAGCAAAACTAAATTAAGAGAGAAATACCAGGATATACTTGTATTTTTTGAAACTATGTGTAAAAAAAATTGACACATAAAAAGGGACACATTTTAACAACTAAATAATTTATTGCATTTTTTGCTATAAAGTACAATCTTTAGTTTAACTAAACTAAAGATTTCTGCTGTAATAAAACAGAAATAATTAAATAAATGTTAATGTCAAACTTCCAAATCACAACCAAAATATAAACATATAATGTATAAAAATATAATGTATAATGATCAGAAAAAATTGATAATGAGAAAAAATGGTCAAAACTGAATAAATGATATTTTGATAAACTAGATATATTTAATTATATACTTGTGTCTGTCTACAGGTAGTTGAAAAATTCTATTCTATCCATGGATTTCTAGAGAAAATACTTTTAGGATTTAGTTTCAGTCTAAATCTGAAAATCTGGGCAGTCATTTTGAGTTCAGTAGTAAAAGAAAAAATGCACAGTATTAAGTAGGATTTGTTCCAGGCTATAAACTTCATTGAATCGTTTTATGGGGGGGGAAAGGAGCAAAATATGTGAAATTCTATTTTACTTTTTCTTTCCAGGTACTTCAATAAATTCTTAATTGTTCACTGTTCCTGCTGACTGCAGTTATATTAATACTATAACATGTAGCTAAGACAAACAATACTAATACTCTGGAAAAGAAATAGGGATGTCTCAGCACTTGAAATGAACATGCACAAGTGAAAAATAAGAAATTCTCCTTAACACAATTACTCACAGATTTACTACATAAATATAAAAATCAAGAGAGAAAATAAGAAATAAGAAATTCAAAGATTCAGTGGTCTGAGTTACTGTTGTTAATAGTTGTTTAAGCAGGTCTTATAGCTGCTCTGTTACTTTGGCCTACTTGCATACATTGTAATTGATGGGAATTAGTTCTTTCAGAATGTCTATGGAGCTTCTCAGTCATCCAGATCATAATCGTATCAAAGGTACTTTATTTTCTTTTTCCTTTTTCAAAAGGCAGCTGGACTGTTTTTTTGAGGAAAAAGATGTTTCGCTTCTTATCATGGATGAGGCTTCTTAGATGAGAAATAAAGCATCTTCTTCCTCAAAAAATAGTCCAGTTGCCTTTAAAAAAAAAACACCTTTGAGTTCTCCCAGAAGACTCAGAAAAGGAAACAATGTCTTTTTCAGATTACATAATATTTTCATATTATAATAACTAATGTGAGTATTAGATGTATTATAATTACTATAGAAATGTCCATATTCTAAAGATTCTATTATTATGTTCTAAGTATTAAAACAGTATAAATTAATAAAAATAATTCCTTTTACAAAGCATTATGGGTATAATTAGAGAATAATCATACAAATTCATTTTAGAAGGGGAATTTCAATGCATGCAAGAATGATCTAAGTGTAATTTCTAGATATCTTGCATGCTTTGGAATGACTGGATATAGAGATGACTGTGAAATATAACTGTGAAATTTATTCTAAGTGGTAGCTGAGACCAAATAAAAAATACAGTATATAATGATATTGAAATAGACACAATAATAAAAGTTTCCAAATTTAAATATAAATGTGAAGTTCTAAGTCCAAAGTGATCATAAGTACTTAGTAAATATTTTTAAAATAAGGGAGAAGAAAAAGAGAAAACAAAGATAAAGGTACTTTTCAGAACTTCAGTAATAAACCTACTGTGTAATACTAGGTGTAACACATTCTTTTTCAGAAGACTTGCCATTATTTCATAACCACATTAAATATTGTTCCCTAATCAAACTAGTAACTACTTACAACAACATGAGAAGAAGAAAAAGCAGTACCAATTGAAACCTGCTCTCAAAATTAAGGAGATTATAAAACAGGTGTAATGGCTGGGAGACTGGGTTCAGGATGCCAGCACCTTATATTCATCCCTTCAACTTCCTGAAATGAGATCACTGAAATTCAGAAGTAAAATATCCTCAGAAGAGATTTCATTTTGACAAAAAATTCAGCTTGCTGTTTTTGCCTTTGGGAACTGTCTTTTTTTTTAAATTCTACCATGACGACTGAAAGTTTTCTCTAATAGTACAGGTGAAACTCGAAAAATTAGAATATCGTGCAAAAGTTCATTTATTTCAGTAATGCAACTTAAAAAGTGAAACTAATAAATGAGATAGACTCATTACATGCAAAGCAAGATAGTTCAAGCTGTGATTTGTCATAATTGTGATGATTATGGTTTACAGCTCATGAAAACCCCAAATCCACAATCTCAGAAAATTAGAATATTACATGAAATCAATAAAACAAGGATTGTACATAGAACAATATCGGACTTCTGAAAAATATAAGCATGCATATGTACTCAGTACTTGGCTTGGGCCCCTTTTGCAGCAATCACTGCCTCAATGAGGCGTGGCATGGAAGCTATCAGCCTGTGGCACTGCTGAGGTGTTATGGAAGACCAGGATGCTTCAATCGCAGCCTTCAGCTCTTCTGCATTGTTCGGTCTCATGTCTCTCATCTTTCTCTTGCAATGCCCCATGGGTTCAGGTTAGGTGAGTTTGCTGGCCAATCAAGCACAGTAATCCCACGGTCATTGAACCAGGTTTTTGTGCTTTTGGCAGTGTGGGCAGGTGCCAAGTCCTGCTGGAAAATGAAGTCAGCATCCCCATAAAGCTCGTCTGTGGAAGGAAGCTTGTAGTGCTCCAAAATCTCCTGGTAGATGGCTGCATTGGCCCTGGACTTAATGAAGCACAATGGACCAACACCAGCAGATGACATGGCTCAATACAAACTGTGGAAACTTCACACTGGGCTTCAAGCATCTTGCAGTGTGTGCCTCTCCATTCTTCTTCCAGACTCTGGGTCCTCAGTTTCCAAATGAGATGCAAAAGTTGCTCTCATCAGAAAAGAGGACTTTGGACCACTGAGTAACAGACCAGTTCTGTTTTTCTTTAGCTCAGGTAGAACGCTTCTGACGTAGTTTGTTGTTAAGGAGCAGCTTGACAAGAGGAATATGACATTTGAAGCCCATGTCCAGGATCCGTCTGTCTGTGGTGGCTCTTGATGCACTGACTCCAGCCTCAGTCCACTCCTTGTGAAAGTCCCCAACACTTTTGAATGGCCTTTTCCTGACAATCCTCTCCAGGCTGCGGTTATCCCTGCTGCTTGTGCACCTTTTTCATCCACACTTTTCCCTTCCACATAACTTTCTATTAATGTGCTTTGATACAGCACTTTGGGAACATCCAACTTCTTTTGCAATTACTTTTTGAGGCTTTCCTTCCTTATGGAGGGTGTCAATGATGGTTTTCTGCACAACTGTCAGGTCAACAGTCTTTCCCAAAATTGTGATTCCTACTGAACCAGACTGAGAGTCCATTTAAAAGCTCAGGAACCCTTTGCAGGTGTTATGGCTTAATTAGCTGATTAGACTGGGACACTTTGAGCCTAGAATATTGAACCTTTTCACAATATTCTAATTTTCTGAGATTGTGGATTTGGGGTTTTCACGAGCTGTAAGCCATAATCATCACAATTACGACAAATCATGGTTAGAACTATCTTGCTTTGCATGTAATGAGTCTATCTCATATATTAGTTTCACCTTTTAAGTTGCATTACTGAAATAAATGAACTTTTGCATGATATTCTAATTTTTCGAGTTTCACCTGTATGTAACTTTTTGAAGAAAACTTGTATAAATAGTCTTAATAGGTTTGCTTGTAGTTACTGTTCTATCTCTTACCTGCAGCCCAAATGAACAAACTGTAGACCTCCCAACAGAGTTATTTCAATAATTTTTGTCTGAGTTACTTCTTTATATTGGATATAGTGAAAGAATAGAACTTGCTACTTTGATATGTAAGAATGGCCATTATGCTGGACTGCTTCCAAATGTGTTAAAGAAAAATATGCCGCCACTGATGACATCATTCACCGATTGTCATATATTTGTTCCAAGTGTTAGATACAATATATACACCTCTAACAAACAGTTGCTAAGCAATATGAGAGGCACATATCTTGCTCATGGGTTTTCATATGCATTGGTTGGCCAGTGTAGGAACAGAATATTAGAGTAAGTAAAGCTTTGGTCTAAATCAGCATGAAAGATCCTACCCTGTTGTCAAGTTTTCTCAAGTCTCTGTCTTCTGTGTGAATTTCAGCGTTCCTATGATAAAAAGAAGAAAAGGGAAAAAAGTTAATTTTTCTTTTTCTTTAAAATAGTAAGTTTCTTTGCTGAGTCTGCCAACAAAAGTGCCATTTGTGAAGATGCTTTCATAGGAGTCTTTTGATAAACTGCTGTAGATGAGTTTACACAGTGACAAACTGCACCATATGCCTGATGTTGCAGTCTTTCCTACTCACTTGGCTTGCTGCTGTCTCTTTCTTTACCTCTCTGGAATAAAAAATTGCTATAATTCCTGCTGAGTTCTCTAAAAGTGTCTTTCATTCCTACAAACTGTGGAGATGGATAAAAGTGGCTCAAGCAGAAAAATGCAAAGCATCAAGCTTCCTAATGTTTTGCTGTCATGGGTTGTCTTTAATTATTTTGGGAACTTAATAATAAACCTAAAAATATTTATAAAGGTAGAAGCAAGTAAAACAATCAAGGCTACATTCCTTGCATATTTTCTTGAAAGTAAGATCTTATTCAAGCATAACTAATGTGTCTACACTGGTTATCTGCAAAATGACTGCATAAGCATATCATAAGTTTGCATTATAAATTCTGAAATGTTATGCTAGTTACTTGCTTTGAAGTATCTACTTTTGCAAAGACATATCCGGAACCCAGTTGTTATTGTATATGGTAAGGGGGAAGTTCTCTATTGCTGAGATAACTTATGGAAGTCTTCTGCTCATTGGTGCCTTTCCAGTGTACCCAACATAGCTAAGAAATTAACAGAATTGAAATCTTTATATGTAATATGTAGGACATCAGAGTGAATAAAGTTGGTCTATATATTGCCAAGAGAGTTCATTTTATATGTCTTTTTTCCAAGATTTTCTAATCAAAATAATTTCTCAGCTTCTCTAAATCTGTACCAATAGAAGTTTTATATTCTTGAAGATATTCATTCAAAGTTTATAAGAACTATTGTTCTTATTCAAGATGTATAAAGAAAGCAAATATATCTTTAGACAGGGGCTGAGTCTCCATGGATGCTAGAGCATTTTTAATATTTGTCTAAAGTTGACTTTCTTTTCAGTAGGGCTAGTTATTAGATATTAATTAAAAATTAATAATAATGAATTTAAGAAGACCAGAACACACACAGACACACACACAGTTTGAAATTATTGCAAACTCTGTAGTCATGACTAAAGTTTTAATTTTAGAACATTTGCCATTTCTTACTTTCTTTACCATCAACCATTAATGATATTAAGTTCATTTATGAAGCATTCATGTTTTAATACATAGCTTAACTGGCAGAATAATTATTTTAATGACAATGGTATAATCAGAATTGACCTAGTAAAATATTTTAAAAGATTATAATAAAACACCTTGGATATTTTTTCTGAGAACATTTGATAGACAAAATGTATAGAATAAAGTGTCTGTATACATGGAGATGAAACTATATAAACATAGAAATAATTCAAAAATATAGGCAAGAAAAGGTTTTTAAGAACTTTATTGTTTCAGTATAATATTTTATTAGTTAACTAGAGTAATAAAAACATGCAGATCTGTAATATAGATTTTTATTGTTTGAGTAATAAAATGACTAGGCTTGTAGAAAAATTACTTTTTGGATTTTGTGAGCCAAGAGTCATTTTCTTTATAATAATCAAAGAAAGAAACTGTTTATTTACTCAAGAGAATTTCTGATTATCTGTTACCATTTTATCAGGTCGACTGATAATTCCCAGACATTTTTTTTAATAAACCAAAGACCAGTTTATTTACCTTTCGATCTTAACTCATCCTGAGTTCTTAGAATATTGACAATGTATTAAATAATGCTTTTATATACTATAGTCATCGGACTGTCTGGATTGAAAGTGGGGACGAAATAAGGTATGCTGTCCTGTTCTCTCCATCCCACACTGTCCTTCCTTTTCATTCCCAAAAAGTAAAATGGGAAATAAAAAATGGGTAAAACACTTGTAGGAGGGGAGAAAATGGAGTGCTAGTTTAGTTTAGCTGTTTTAATATTAATTTAATATATAACTTCACAATTTTTAAAAAGTCTGTACTTTTTAAGGAAGGTTTCTTAGAAGCATAGTAAAAAAGACTTTTCCCAAAATATAATTATTATACAATTCATTTAAGATTCAGTAAAAGCATTCAACTCTTTCGTTAAAAATCATAAAACAGACAAGACAATAAACCCTGCAGCATAATAATTAAAGTTTGGTCAAACAGTAGAATAAATAAATTCCAGAATTATGAACACAGCATATGTTTAAAATTCTTAGTGATGAATATAGTTTTGCATGCCATAATCTTTTAACCACAACAAATTTAAAATGACATATGGTCATGGCATCGCTACCATCTCTTTCTCAACTCACAGAGAATGCAGCAGAAATGATCCATACTGTTCCAGTTTTAAAGGAATGTTTTCCATCTTTTCGCAACACATTTTGCCATCTGTGGACATAATCTTTGCTAGCATTATGATTGATGACGTGATCAGGGACTAGGCTCTGTCCTAGTACTATTGGCCACTTTACTCTACTATGGTCACATTCCATTACTATTCTTTATGGTTGTTCTGCCTTGGACTGCAGGAGAGATCAGTCTTCTACGGAAGCCCATGTAATATAAGAACAGAAATACAGAAAGACATATGAGCTTTGCCAATGCAATACAGATTTTCAATTTGTCAAAGGTAGCCTTGTTTGATATTCATACTCTTTGCCAGAATCTGTAATTACACCAAAGTCAATAAGTGGCATTTTGATAATGACAACTTGTAAAGTGACAGAGGCCACTAAACAATCATTTGTGTTGCCTATGTGTCATAATGAAAGTAAAAAAGTATTCATATCTGGTGCTTTCTCTATGCTAAAATGGAGTTATATTTTCAGTAAAAAAATCTATACACATTCTTTTCTATAAGAAGAAAATGATTTCTCAGGTTAGTCATTTAACAGCTGGCTCAGTGAGATATAACAATCCTAAGCTCCACTGACTGTCATTGATCACATCTGCTGACTCTGAAATTTTAGCTATCTTCTTCATTACTCTGATCAGATTTTCTATAATGAACTTTCTGATCAGAGTACATTCATGTAAAATATAGGGATTAAAGAAAATGTGCTTCTTCTTTATAGGTTTCTTCTCACTGTTATGAAATTATGTTTTTATGACATTCCTATTATATAGTGTGTGATTCATTGTCTACTTTTGAAATAAACAATCACTAGCCAAACTTCCAAGAGAAAACAATGGTAATTTTATTCTTCATTTTGCAAGGAGAGTGGATCATGCACACACAAGTACAGTGGACATACCCTAAATCATCAATACATTTACCTTATATTTTCTAGACCCATTACAAATTTACCTCTCACCTCTTCTTCATTGGTTTAGTAATAATGATGTCACAACCTATCCTAAGTATCTAAAGTGAATACATTATCTCTGCCCCAATTACATTTACCACTACTCAAATTCTATCTCCCACTGGCTTTATTTACGAATTTCCTTTTATGGTCCTTGTTCCTAGGAGTTGTCTCTAGAGTAACTATCATATCAGTAAATTCTGGTTATGGCTGGTTTCCAGCATAGCAGAGGTCTCTAATCCTAGTTCCTACTTACAATTCTCAAGCTTCAGCCTAGGTTATGATATTAGAAATGCGTACCATATATTTTATTCACAGGCCAACATGTCTTCTTACAATTCTGTAAAAATAATACAATGTTTCCCACAGTAATATCTTCAGTACATATTATTGTACTGAAAAGACAGATTGTTCCTATTTTCAATAAAATGCCCTCTTCTTAAAGTGAAGTTTGTAAAGGAGTGATAAGGCCAAAAGTCTATTGATAAAACTTCTTAGAATTCATTTTGCTTTCGTAAATTGAATTCCACTGAAAATGGTAGTGTTGTGTTTCTCAAATAATATATTTGATTAAATTATCTATACCTATTCTTCAAGTTTTTGAACATATAGAAGAGTTACCTAAACTACTTAAATAGAGAAATGTCAGCTTGGTTCAGAACCTACACAACATATCATGCTTACATGATTATGATATGTATTTTAAGCAAATATTCCAGCAGATAAACAGTTGTAAAACTAAAAACAAAAAAGAAAGAAAATCTATTTTCTTTATACTCAAAGAACAAAATGTTTTTATCAGCTAAAAGAGAAAATAATAGCATAGATCAGTAGAGATTCCCACAGCTGATCCACCTGTTAGAGAAAATATGCCCTTCCAGATTAAACCCAGTTTAAAGAAGGGCATATTTTCTCCAGCAGGTGGATCAGCTGTGGGAATCTCTACCAATCTGTGCTATTATTTTCTCTTTTAGCAGATAAAAAACATTTTGTATGTTGTTGTTTTTTTAAAAAAAATAGGATTCCCACTAGTTGACTAACAAGCAAAAGTCTACAAAATGCTTTTAGCAAGGCCAGGCCTCCTATTAGGCAATGTTGGATAGTTATTCAGGTGACAAATGTCAAGGAATGTATAATGAATAACAAGATGAGAAGGAAGATTCTGAGAAGGCAAAAACTTGTGTGTAAAAATGATGAACTGGTTTAGAAATCAGGAAGAAATAGCAGCAGTTAGAATTTCAAGTGCAAAATCTATATATATCTAGTTTATATATAGATATATATGGGTATGTTTATTTAGAAATAATCTGTTGTGAATTTAACAGGATTGATCCTTACCTAATTTGCACAGAATTGCTGTCTTAGACTGCAGGTCTGAAAAGAGTAAAACTGTCAATCAGTAATATGACATAATTTGCTGTAAATTGAATATAATTATTTAAATTGATTCTGAGTCATATTATGTTTACCTTTTTATTTTTCCTGTCATTCATATAGATTTAAAGTATTTTTCAGACATATCATAATATATAATTTTAATTATTCACTTTTCAAAAATTATGTTATTTCACAATTGTTATTATCTGTTTGTTGCAAATAAAATATTTGGGTAACTTATCTAGAATGTAAAGTGTACAATTAGTAGCCTATGGTTAATACACCATCAATAGTTGTAATAATTGTACAAAGATTTCTTCGCTTTATGCAAAGCAGCAACAAATAACTGATGTTACATGAATTAGAAAAACATTGAATGAATGAATGAATTCTTTAAGTGTAATTAGATACACAAGGAATTTGTCTTGGTGCATATACGGTCAGTGTACATTAAAAAGAAAAGATACATTTGTCAAGAATCATAAGGTATAACACTTAATGATAGTCATAGGGTACAAATAAGCAGTCAAATACTAGGAAACAGTCAATATAAATCGTAAGGTAACAAGGAACAAAGTTACAGTCATACAGTATTGTATTTCTACCTCCTTGCATTATCTTCCTCATGGAAATATCTGTAGCAGATATACAGCACATGCACTATTGGTTCTGTGGGCGTGGCTTGGTGTGTGTGGCAGGGGAAGGATACTGTAAATCTCCAGTCAGAGGTGGCATTTGCCAGTTCTCTGAACTACTCAAAATTTCTTCTACTGGTTCTTCAGAACTGGTCAGAACCTGCTGAATACCACCTCTGTATACTGTTCATGTGTAGATGTTTATTCCTGACATTGTGAAAAAGCATGTGAGGTATCTAGGGACAAAAACCAGATGTATACATAGAGATTTAACTTCTCACAGACATTGCAACTGGTATATTAAATTCCATGTGCAGAACAAGGTCTTGTGTGAAGATTAAATATGGTATTTGATGGTTCTCCAAACTACTCAAAATTTCTGCTACCAGTTCTCCAGAACTCGTCAGAAGCTGCTGAATACCACTTCTGGTACATGCATACTTTAAGCACAAGAATACACTAAGGCAGAAGCTTGTCCACCCCAAGGATGAAACATCCAAACACAAAATGAGCAATGTGCTATACAAATGATACAAACAAAATGTTAACAAGTTATGATATTTATGTAGTTATTTACCAAGCACCAAAATATTTTTACGATCCCCAAGGTATATCACAACCTTTGAACACCACTATTGGAAATTGAAAGTTTAAAAATTTGACACACCCTAAAATGCTGTACAATGCAGTGAGACATGTGCAGATCTGTACATTGCCTCCCGAGTCCTAACTGATCAGCTGGGTCTTTTTTTGTTGTCCTGTAGAGGTGAACAGAGCTGGAAAACAGGTTAGTGGGGTGAGGAGGGAATGGAATTTTGCAGTAACCTTCCCCTGGAGTGGGGAAGGAATGGGGATTTTACAGTATCCTTCCCCTGCCATGCCCACCAAGACATGGTATGCCCACCAAGCCACGCCCACAGAACCAGTAGTAATTTTTTTTTAATCCCACCACTGCACGTGACTGTTTGTTTTGAGAAAGTAGAAAATCTTTTATTTTTAATAGTCGGTTTTCACCAGATATGTGCCAATATGATTTCTGAGCCAAGTTTAGCCTAATCTATACTTGTGCTTTGGTTTGCCTAGATGTAAAAACTTGTTGTCCACAATAAATTTCATGTTGTTGGATAGGGCCAATTGTCAAGTCTGTCAATATATTTTGGATCCTGGGCTTGTATTATGAGCCGCGGTGGCACAGTGGTTAGAGTGCAGTACTGTAGAGTGCAGTGCTTCTGCTGACTGCCAGCTGATTGTAATTTGGCAGTTCAAATTATAACCAGGCTCCAGCTTGACTCAGCCTTCCATCCTTCAGAAGTGGTAAAATGAGGACCCAGATTGTTGGGGCAATATGCTGACTTTGTAAACTGCTTAGAGAGGGCTGTAAAGCACTGTAAAGTGATTTATAAGTCAAAGTGCTATTGCTATTGTATTCTATAGAGTGTTCTATTCCTGCCAGCTTAGTAGCATGTATAAATTTGATGAATTCCCATTCTATTCCCTCATCTAAGCCATTTATGAAGATATTGAACAGTACTGGGCCTAAGACAAAAGCTTGTGGTACCCCATTGCTTCCTTCCTTCCATGTAGATGTAGTACCATTAAGGATTACTCATTTATTATGTTGTGTTACCCAGTTACACATCTATATATTGGTGATGCTGTCTGTCCCACATTTTTCTAGTGTACCAAGAAGTAGGTTGTGGTCTACTTTTTGAATGCCTTGCTGAAGTCTAAGTATACTATTTTCACAGCATGTTGCTGGTCTACTAAGTTGGTCACTCTGTCAAATAATGAAATAAGATTGGTTTGGCATGATCTGTTTTTAACAAATCTGTGCTGGTTACTATTCATAGTTTTATTTTGTTTCTAGATGTTCACAGATCTGTTTTTTAATTATTTTTTCCAGAAACCTCCAGTATTGATGTTAGGCTGATTGGTCTGTAGTTTCCTGGTTTGTCCCCCACCCCACCCCACCACTTTCTTTTTTTTTTTTTTTTGAAGATGGTAACTACATCAGCTCTTTTCCAATTCTCTGGTAGTTTCCTGGTGCTCAAGATTTTTTTAAATACATGCTGCAATGGTTCTGAGACAACATATGCCAACTCCTTCAGGTATATAATCTATCAGGTCCCAGTGATTTATATTCATCAAGGTCAGACAGGTGTTCACTTACTATAGTTTCTTTTTGTGTTAACAAAGTTCAGAGACCACTGATGACCCCAAAATATAGGTGCCTTATATCACCACTACTAGTTAAGTTGTAGCAAAGAATTCTAAAGCCTTGTCCTACGTGTTTTACCCTAATTTTATTATACATTAAAGTTTGAACTGATTTGCGGAATCAACTCATTAGTTATTGACAAGCATCACTGAGAATTATGAGTGGGACTTCAGGCTATAACTATGAATTATAAGATTGAGTGAAAATAGTGAAGGAAAAAAATTAGTAAAAATCCTTTTATTCTGTATTTCTGATCTAACTAAGAGCCTTTGTAGTCTCAGTGAGTTAAAAAATATATAAAGAAGTTTCATGGAATTAGAAGAATAACAGAATTGAAAGTGGCTTTATATACTAAATGTTCCAACCTCATTGAAAGACATTCAGAATTAAACCATTTTCAGCAGAAATATTTCAGGTTTTTGAAAAAAACTAGGCAGTGAAAAATCTACTGTCATCTATAAAATTAGCTCCATTATCCATCTATTGTGAATGATATGCTTACTTGACCCTTGGTAACATTTCTACTCTGGACTGGCCATTCTTTGTATGCGGTTTTTTCTCTAGACAGAACAGAGTTTTGTATTGACATCAAAAGTGTCATGGTAGTTTACTGAACAGCAATCATCTATCAGGTTCTATGCTGTTAAGGAATCCATGAATACTCAAATAAAAGTTTAATATATCATCTTTACTATTTTTTTTCCGAATACACTATTGCATTATTTTCAGTAAAGTGCTTGGAAAAGCAATTTTGTTCTCCCACTACTATTATGCAGTGCTCTTAAAACAAAATATAATCATAAAAAAGTGCTTCCTTCAGAATGGTATGAAGCTGATTTTTCTTATAAAAAAAAACAATTACCACATCATCTTTGAAGTAAAAAACACCTCCAGCCTATTAGTCATTTTCAGACCAGGCTTATAGCTAATGAAACCTTTAAGTAGCTTGACAATAGGCTTTTGTTTGTTTGTTTTTATGACAGTTGCTCTTGACCTTTTATTTTAGTATATTTTCCTAGCATTCAAACGATTATTTGAAAATAGATATTATGGAAATTAAAAAAAATAAAATTCTTAAATGATAAATATGATGAGCTTGAGAGAAAAATGTGTAAACTGATTGGTCTATATTTTGACTGAGATTTGCATTTCAAAATGTTGTAAACTTTTTTTAATGCTTCTATGGGTCAGATAGAACAATATTTGTAAAAGTGACATTGGTACTTTGTTTCCATATCTCTGATTGGATATGCTATATCAAAAGACTCAAAATATTGATTGAGAATATAAAGGAATGGCAGATGTTTTCTTTTCCTTACATATAAGAATGTAGAAGAAACTTTCCTAGATTACACTAGGAATATGTCTTATCCAGCAATATCAAAGTGGCCAAACAGAAGCTTGCATGGAACTTATTTGTAAAATTTCTGCAAAATATTTCAGAACCAAAGTTGGAATGATTACTTCAAGAAAAAATTGGATTTTAAAAGGAAGTGACTATTTCTCTACTTGAATGTAACTAGAAAGTGGTTTTTTGTATGTTTATGATTCACATTTTTATTCAATGTAGTTGATTTATCAATAATTTATCTTTTAGAATTCAGGTACGATTTGCAATTAAGTCTGATAATGAATGGATTTTCATTTCAGAGGCTGCTGTAGCTAACATAGGTCTAAACTGTTCATTCCTGTATTTTGCTGAGGTCGCAGGAGGCAGGATTTTTTCATTTATTTAGATGATTGCTAAACAAGTAGCTTACCCATTCTACAAATTTAATTTACAGTAAAATCAACAGATAAAATATATATGACAAGTACCATTAACAAAACTGGAATTTTAAAAACACTTTTCACTTCCTTCCAAAAGCATTCCCATTTATATTCAAAATTGTCATTGATGGGAGTTCATGTATCTTAAAATGACAGTTCCAGACTTCAGTCAGGCCATAATGAATTCTGAAAGGTTTTTTCAAAATATTCTGTTAGAGAAACTTGATGAGCACCCCGAACAAATAGAGTCAGAAATCCATTAGGAAAGTTGATTGTCATTAATCCTGTACACATCCTCACTTGAAATTTATTAAAGATGGCCAAGTTAAAAAGCATGACCTGGCCGGTGCTAGAGAGGTTACTGAGGACACATTATGCCCCATGTGAGGCGGCACGAATTCTACTGGCAAGACCAAAAAGAGAGAGAAACCATCAGTGAGTTTATCACCAACGTACGAGAAATCGTGACCACGTGTGAGTTCCTAAACATTGATGATGCTATGAGGGACCATCTAGTGCTGGGACTTTGACACCTCACTCTACAAAGCCGGCTACTAGCAAATCCCCAAATCACCTTCCAGGACGCCATAGAAGAAGCAACAGCAACGGAGGCATCCCAATAGTCAGCAGCAGCGATAAAAAAAAGAACAAACCAAATCAAGAAAGGGAAAGCTGCTGCTGTGCACTACAAGGACGTAGAAACCAAATCAGAGGAAGAAGATGGGAAGATGTGCACCAACTCTGCTCAGAATGAAAGGAAGAAACCCAGTAAAGAACAAAAATGCTTTGTGGTGCACTGGGTGCAAAGGGAACCACCCCAGGAGAGAATGCAGGTTGCAGGCTGCCATTGCCAGCAATGTGAGCAAAAGGGACATGGGCCTGCAGGGTATCTCCCTGACCAAGCAATCCAGCCCTGCACAGAATTCCAGAAACTCCCAAGTGGGTGGCTGGAGTAAATTGTTCAGAAGGAACTGATGAGGCAAGAACTCAGTCACCAATAGAGGGGAGATGCACCAAACAATCATAGTGGGACATTCGAGCACTTGCAAATAAAGATTTCTGCAACTATAAGCATCAAAGGGAAACCATGCAAGATGGAGGTTAACTCAGGGTCCTATCTCTTCATCATCTCCTGGGCAACTATCAAGAAATTGGTCCCACAAATAAACAGTGAATGCACTAAAACCACAGAGACTATCAGGGAAAAACTATCAGGGAAACCAAATTCCAGTTTGGGGATCAGTTACTTCAACATAGCCTTCAAAAAATTCAAAGGACAATTATCCCTAACCATAGTAGACTGGGACCGACCTAGTCTGCTGGGATTAGAATGGTTTGAACCCCTGGGACTAGCAGTGATGGGAATCAACTGGATTGACAATAGCCACTTTGAAGACAACCTCTAAAAGACTTCATGGATGTGGTCAATGGACAACTGGGCAAGTATACCAGAACCCCTCACTCTATCCACTATTCAACACTAAAGATTTTCAAAAAGTAAGTAATCTATGGGAAATAGAGTGGGGAGGACTAAGTGGAATCTGGGATGCTAGCAAAGCTGACACAGTCTGTGGAAACCTGGCAGGGTAGGATGGGGGAAGCAATTGTGGCAAGTCCAGGAGAGCATGAGGTATCTCAATGGATTGGGGGAGGGCTTGGATGGCCTGCTTCAGCACTAGGCCCCCCATGCTCTTCCCCACTCTGAGATATCTCGTGTGAATTTAAAGACCAATGCATTTGGTTAACAAATACATTCGGGAAATCAAGAAGTGATCATGGTCATTTAACGTGATTGAATCAAATTAATCCTTGGGTTACAAATGTGATTGGCAGTCTCTATATATAATGAGAGTGAGGGAGGATCTCAGGGAAGTCCCGCCTTAGTGCTTGGCCAAAACAGGTGCCCTTCCAACATGAGTCCCATGTCACACCCACCTTGACCATGCCCACCCAGGCCATGCCTACCATGGCCATGCGCCATGGGCATGCTCTGCCCCCATCGCTCCAAGGTCAAATTCAACCCTGATGTGGCTCTCAATGAAATCGAGTTTGACACCCCTGCATTACATGAACCAGATAACAAATACTGTGCTACCAATGAATATGGTATTACTAATTTCTTTAAAACATTTATAATTTGAACTATTTTATGCTTAATTTCTGGGTCAAATTTTCAATCAGTTTTATTGGAAGCTTATAGCTTAATGAATATTAACTGCATGATTGAAAAATTGGTCAACTTTAATGATTTGTCTATACTGAAGTCAAAATGGCTATTAATTTTTCCTCTCCATAAAATATGATTAAATAGGATAGCTTACATATTCATAGTTTTGAGATTTTGAATGTGTCATTAGGTGTAAAAAGGATTGACATTCAGGGTGAAAAAATGTACAATATTAGTGATACATTATATCCATTGTGAAGGTAATTCCCCACCACTTAGGATTAACAATAAATAATTAATTAATTTACCACACAAAAATTCTTTATCACTTTTTAATTATTCATAAATTACATTAATTCCTTATGTAAAATAATGTGGAGCTCTGCACATTTTTTTTTTAAATACAGGGTGCAGTTATAGTTAGCAGAGAGCTTTGGAATACAGTGGCATGCTAATAAATAAGATGTCAGGGTTCAGACCAATACCCTAATAAAAGCAGGACCCCCAAGCCATTTAGCAAGAAAAATCCAGTTGTTTATTAGGAGTGCCATGTTGGCACAACCTAAGTGAAGCCAGCTCTGACTTCACCAAGTTCGCACCTTGTCTCTGACCCAGTTGACTGGTGACACACTAGGTGTCATTCCCCAATGCCGCAATTTCGCGGGTCATAGAATTCACTGCCTCTGGATGTTGCGGGTCTCTGTGAAGATGGCCTTGACTTTGGCTGGCTGGGATATGTTTTGCTTTTACTGAGGTGTGAATTCCTTGGTGCAGCTGCATGGCACAATTTCCTATCCCCTGCCTATGGCAACTTAGGAGCAGGTCAGGAAAGCTTCACAAGTTTTCATTCTCTCTTACTTCCTGAACGCAACCTGTGCAGAGCAAAAACAATTTGAGGAAAGATATTTCTTTTAAGGATGTGATTCCCCCCATAGGCCTGGTTGTGTTCTTTTCATGGAAACTGGCTATGAGGTGATCAGCTTGGATGCTTCTGCTCTTTACCCAGGATGCCTCTGATAGAGGGTAGCTCTTGATTAAATATTGGAGTTGCCCCCAGTGCCACCTCATAATGGGTTGTGACCTTATGACCACTGGCTCTGGGGGCTCACAGGGTGGTCTCAGGGTTGACCCAAACTGTGCTCCTTCTAATCTTGAGCTGCAATTCCCAATATTTTTGCGATTGTCTGTATGCACTAAAATTGATGCAAACTGGATTCTAATATTCAGAAAGAGCATCTTCATATGTGTATGATGTGGGAAAATTAATTACACTTCATTCAATGTAATTTGTGTCCTTTAAGTCAGATTAATATAATTTGTCTGCATCTAAGCTTTGGATGATGGCATGTGTAGGGAGTGAGTATGTGCTTTTGAATCTATGTGTATATGTAGTGTGTGTATATTGTGCACACACACACATAGACACTTACAAACACACTCCTGAGGATATATCCCATTAAAGCAAAATGATTGCAGATAAGTATTTTGGACAAATTATTATGTTCCAATATAGTTCTCAATCCATAACATTGGAATAAACTACTTTATTGTATTTTTAAAAAATTATAAATTCATAATTTATTATATGTGATAAAATTGTTAAAACTAATTATTTTCTTATATGAACTTATAATGAGAACAAGTGAATTTTATAGTCTCTATTTTTCTAGACATGCCAGTGATGAAACTACTACACCACATAGGCATTTTGATTGAGTTTTACCTTTCATAGAATTATGAATTAGTTTTAATTTAGATATGTCAAGATAAGTCATTAGATAGGCCAGTAGATAGATGCCAAAGCTCATAGAACATTACCTGTAGCTGGTTATTTTATTAAAATACCATTATATATTATTGAATGCTTTTCCTTTTATTGCATACATTTTGATAGGTGTATGCTAATATGTTAGAAAGCAAAAGAAGAATGGGATGGCAGAGAACGAACTGGATGGCAGAGAATGAGAATGGAATGGCACAGAATGGCTGGGTGGAGTCACTGAAGCAGTCGGGGTGAGCTTAAATGGACTCTGGGGGATGGTAGAGGACATTGTCCCTGGAGTCGCGATGGGTTGGACACGACTTCGCAACTAACAACAACAACAACAATAATAATATGTTAGACATTACATTACTTTTATTATACTACTTCTTACCATTTTCATAATTTCACCTTCCAGTAATGTTAGACACCTCACTGAGATATGAGAATTATAACATGATTAAATTATTACTGAGCATAGGTTAGAATTAATCCTTGTTGTAGATTGTTTTTTAGAATGTCTTCCTTTGTGGTTCAGTTTAATTTCTGGGAGAATAAATTAATATGTTGAAGCAAATGACAAACTTTTTCTAAATGCATTTTTAAAAAAAAAAAAAATTAAGCAAACATATGCAAATACTGATTTCATTGAACAGTTGTCTGCAATTCAGCATATTTCTTATTTCATTTAGAATCTGACTTCCAGTATGATATGTGGTATTTTGTGAGTTTAATTTATTTGTTAAAAAATACAGACCTGTCTCCTACTACTTAAACAAGTAACAATAAATTCATAGCTTGCTGCTACTTATCTAGTTAATTATAGAGATATGAAGAAGGAATACATCAAAAAAATACTGCCTCTGGGACATGGGGATAATTCTCCAGCACAGTTGAAAATCCAGATACTGTTATAGAAAGCTTAATGTTCCCATTAATGGTATTTTTTTCCCTTGTATGTTCAAATTGCATAAAAGAAAAAAATTGTGGCATTTTTAGAGAAGTTCACAAACTGTAACCCAGAAAACTTGCCATGTAGTTCCTAGTGCCCTCTCAAAGTTACTACCAATTTATGATTATTATATGACTGGGCAGACATTCTAAATAGAGGAGCTTAGTGACATAATTGTATTTAATTAATTAACATTAAAATTAAGACATTTAGTTTTGTCCAGATCCAATCCTGCAGCAATCCAAATATAGATATACAAATTATGAACTCCTTATTTCAACATACTAAATGCAAGAGCTGCATTTATTTCTGTTTGGAATTTTACAAAGATGCCTTCTGAGAATTGCAGTGAGAATGATTCAAGGTACATTATGGATTTGGAAGTACAAGTCTAGGATTCCAAAATGAAAAACCATAGAACTGTAGACAGCAGCAGCAACAAATAAGGTGGGTCACTAGATTACAGGCCTTTAAATTTTTCAAACAATATAAAAAAAGTGCAATAAGCAAGAAAGCAGACTCCTGGGGGCCTTTACTTGAAGAAAATGCAGGCTGAACTTACATGGGTATACTTTAAGAAAAGAGCAAGTGATTAAAACTATGCTTTTCCTGACTACTTACTGCTCTACCTCGTTTATTGAAATCAGTTGCCGCTCATTTCTGTGAAGAAAGAATGATATGGTCCTAATTTTGCTTCTTTCATGAAATTCCCTCGGCTTTGCTTTTTCTAAGATTTAATGAGCAGTTATTGCTACTCACAGAATTATCTCAATCAGAAAGCGTGCTTAGTAAGAAACTAAAATTTTGTATCCATGGATTGCAGGTTCCTTATTCAGGCAAGAGAGAAAGAACTTCTCAACTTTCTTGCATTTATATACTATCAGCAATGAAGTAAATACCTTTGTCTATGTTTTCTTTGATAACATTAGTAATTTTGAATACAGTTTTCTATATTCTATATTTCAGATTTAAAATGATAGTCTGAAATCTGTAGCAACCATGTATGAGATCCATTGATAACTACCATTCATTTATCACAGTTATAAATTCAAACAGTGACTGAGTAGTTGTTCAACAAGGGCCATCTGTACAGTTCTGTTGTTGTAACATTTACTCTTTTTTGTATTTAAACTCCATTGCTAGTTTATGTAGACTTATGACACCCAAATTCTTTTAACTCAGAATGGTCCTTTGATTCTATTCCTATACTCTCATGTCCTTGATTTTTCCTATCCAAATGTAGGACTTTGAATATAGTTCCATTTAAAGGCAAACAGAAGCCACCTAAACATTTAGGCACTCTATAGGACTGTCAGTTATTACTATTTTACCTTTTATCTATAAGTTCAATCTTTTTTCCTGATGATATAAATATCAAATTAAAATAAACATAAATGATAGATTTTTTACTTGTAAAGATTTATTGCCATTTCATCATTAATATATTTTAGGTTCTTTAAAGCAGATTAATCTGCTTCCTTTGAAAATGAATGCAGTACATTTTAAGTTCTAGTACTTAATCATGTTTTCCAGTTTTACTCTTAAATAATGCTGATATTTAGAAAGTTAAAAGAAAATTATCCTTGAGTACCACTATTTTCATTTGTCTCTCTCGTGTGCCATTGCAGGTGAAAATTGTCATTTAGAAAACATGGTCAAAATAATGCAAACTATTTCTGTTAGATCTGGGAGGACGGTTCAAGAACGGAGGCAAGATTCAGATAGCAACAACAGCTCTTTATTTGTGACTTCAGATCTGAGCAACTAACCCCAGCCACAGCAGCCCCTTATATAGGGCTGGCTGCGGCTAGGCAGCCAATGAAGGCGATTTGAGTTTGCCGCTCTTGGCAGGGCCAATCGTGGCAGCCCGTTTACTGGCCAATCGCATCAGTCTATGGTGACCAATCACGATCGGTTATCAGTGGGCCAATCAGATTTGCAGGCTACGAGCCTGCTAGTCCAGAACAATTTCTTTATCCTTTGTTCTTGTCTAATTGTGATATTATTTCAATTATTTCTAATGAACTGGACACTTTATATTAGCTACTGGGAATAGACAATACAAATACCAGCAAAATAAGCAGAGATTTCATCTGATGAAATTCTTATTGTTAATCTCTTTTCAGAAGATTATACATATAAACCACAGTCTTAAAATGTTTAATTGCTAATGTATTCTCTCTAAATGTTGGTTGACTATACTTTCAGACATTATTATGTAATGTAACTATTATGATACTTAATATGGTTGATAATTTTTGGTTAGTGAAAAGTACAGCTTCTTTTTTAATTCTTTCTCTTTTATTAGAAGTGCTGGAAATGTCACTTAATAAGGGGTTCACCGAAATGAATAGAATATAAAAAAACACTTCCTTTAACTAAAATGTGTCATGGTCTTTTGCTTTGGCTGTTGATTAAAACATACAATAAAAAAGGAAGCAATTATCTATCCCATCAAAAAAATAAAGGCAGAACCACAATTTTGGATTTCATTTTGGCAATCTTATTACTAGAATATTGACACAAACAATTCAGAGAAATAAAATACTACTCTAATCTGAAAATTCCAAATTGTTGATTCAACTAAACTATTGCAGAAATCATTCTTTAACATAAAAACTGATGATGTTTTAAGCTAATATTTAGAACAAATGAAAATCTGAAAATGCTAGTTTTAATTTTCTTTTTAAGCATCAATAATATAAGTTTTCATTTTTTGTTTGTTTGGTGCTTTTAGAAAAAAAATGACATATATTAAAATTCAATATGAAAAGAAAGACTTTATTTGGTCATTTTCAAGTTTCTGTACATAAGTAAACAAAATTATGCATATTAGCAAATAAATCTACAATTGTAGATTACAACAAATTTATTCTCACGTACACAAAAAGAATTATCTTTGTTTTGCTCAAGCCACTATACAAAATTTGGTATTCCCTATATAGCTCTGTGAATTACAATTTGTAAGAAAAAAATCATACACTTGCTCTATTCTGTTATCTTTACAGAATGAAGAGTTTGATGAACCATATTCTTTAATCTTTTCTTCATATTGGATCAAGCATGCCAAGAGTGTCTTTAGAAAAAAGTATATGTTTAGAGTTTAGTCTCCAAAAGATGACTCCAAAAATTGACATGAGTTTATCAAAATAAGGAGATCCAACTCCAAAAGGTTAAATTTAATACCAGTCAATACTTAAAGATAGCAATCCATATCCTTGCCTCTATCTTCAAATATCCAGCCTTGAGTCACAAATTGACACTGGGAATACAGTTTTGAACTTGAACGATTACCTAAGAATTTGATTGGATTGATTCCAAACTAGGGTAAATTGGAGGATGACCCAAGTTCAACTTCATATAAGATTTCTTCAAGGTTCTTTCAGGTTTAAGCTTTGAAACGTAAAGCCTGCCTGAATAAAATGGGGCTATTTGGAAAAAAAAGTGGCCAGAATAATAACAACATTAGCTATTTCAGAAGGAAGATACAAGAAAGTGCCATACGTCCTTTGATTATGCCCATTGGATTCAAGTGCATAGTATATATAGTTGTCCCTGTATTATTTCATTGCTGTTTTTATAAAGACATTATAAATATTTTATTATATACAATATAATATATTTTGTTTTATTATAATATATTTATATTTTATTTTGCCTCCTTTGCTATTTATTGGCAATTCCTTTTATCTGACTAGGAGGAATCTATCTCATGGGATACTGTCAATATTCGTTATTCTGTTAGTGAAATCAGATGAAATGACTGCTCCTACAGCTTATATAATTATATAATTAATTTATTTGGCCAAATTATATGTACAAGGAATTTGTATTTGGTATAGAAGCATTCAGTGTTCTTGCAAAACAACAGAATATTATATAGTATAATAATACGAAGGTGTAGAGCCAATAAAAGAGAGAAGTAAAAAATAATAAAATGGATAACTAGTACTGCAGTCACACCTGTGATTTAATATTTATTCATATTAGGAAAAAAAAAACCAGTAGTCACTGTATTTTGTCAACTAGAAGAATTAAGTATTAAGCTTTATCAAAATGAAAATTGTAGGTTTAGGCCTTTTCTGGAAGCTTATCTCTCTTAGGTTAAGGTGACCAACCATCCTCCTTTAAGGGAGGACAGTCCTCCTTTTGTAAGTTCTGTCCTCTCTCGAAAAGTGTCCTCCTACATGTCTTCCTTTTTGATATTTGAAGACTAATTTGTAAATCTCCGCATTTGATCGATGCCGATCCGATCCGTTGTGTGTGATGTGATGTATTTGTATTTGACATGACGATTCATCAAGGTTCCGTACAGTGCGGTGAGATGCTATTATGAGACACATGCGCTCCACACATAATTGTTTTGAGATAGTGCGCCGTGCGCAAGAGTGCACCTCACGCAAGTGGCTTTGTTTCTTTTCTTCAATTTATTTGTGTCTTCCTTTTCATTGTAAAAAAGTTGGTCACCTTACTTAGGTCATCCCACCAGAATTAAACTATTGAACTTCCTGATGAAGCAGTTGGTAGAAAATAAATAACAAGCCTAGAAAGATAGAATGATATGAAAATTAAGATTCCTTCAAAATATCAAAGTTTTCTGAATGGGAGTACTTTAGATATAAATATGGATTTCTATAATCCATTATAAAATTTATATTTATTTATCTAGAAACAGAGATGGCAATCAACATAAAGCACTTAGTATATTTGCTGTTTCTAATATAGTCAATAATTTCTTACAGAATGAAAAATATATCAGCTTTAATGGAATTTTGCTCCTATCCCATCACTCTTTTAATTGCCTAAGAATATTTCTTTTCCAGTTTTGCTTTTTAAATCTTTTCTATGATAATCACCTTTCACTTTTTGACATATATTTCTTTGGTATATCTCTAGAGCTATTTCTGATAAAGCTATTCAGTCATATGATACATATGATCTTAAATTGTCTCCAAGTCAACAAACAATAAAATTAATTCAATAAACAGAAAAATATTCAAATTCCTTTACTTAACAATTACAGACTTTAAAGTTTAGAGTTTAATTATGGTTTAGTATTACATGGAATACTAATGCAAAGATTTTAGGTATAATTTTTATTTCTCATCAAAAACCAGCTTTCTTGTGTATATTAAAATATAGAAAGAGAAAAAATTAAAAGAATAGACTCTATTATTTATCACTTATATTTTGTTTTTCACTTATAACAAGCTGTGTTTATAAACAAACACACACACATATGTATGTACATGTGTGTGTGTGTGTGTGTGTGTGTGTGTGTGTGCGTATCTTGCTATTATGCCAAAGCTAATGCAAAAAAAAATAATCTTATTTACTGAATAGTTCATAGATCAGCTTCCCAAATTTAAACAATCTACAGAAAAAATGACGACTGATGTATTTGTTTTATACTGTATGCAGTCCTTTCTTGGCATAATTTAGGAAAATATCTTCATTTCTGAAAGTAACCTAGTAACCTAGTGGAACAATGTATAGGCTGTGTTAAGATAATTTTAGTAATGTCCATTTTATTTTTTTATTTTTCTACTTACGGTATGTATTCTTTCAAAGTTCTATGTTAAAGAATTGAATAAAAAGTTGCTACTAGTACATTAACTGCATATCTTCTGATATATAATTCAGTTTTTTCAAATGCAAATAAAAAATGAAAGTCTTATGTTGTGATGCATTGCTTGTTAAGCCTAGATGCTATTGAAATCACTGAAACAAATGATTTTTTTCCAATTGCAATACTTAAATACGGAATAATGCAGAATGAAAAACTTTAATTCTTAAAACAAGAAAAAGTATTTTTTATATCAACAATTAAAAATGTTTGATTAGCTGTCTCCCCACACTTGGATCAAAATGTGCATAGAAAGATATTCCTTTAGATAGCAAAATAATCTCAATCGGTTTAGGATTTTAAAATGTAAAAGGCAAGATGAATTAAATATTGCTGCAGTTGCTGAAGCTCTTTTAATAGTTATTTGCTGCAGGTTGTTTTGGTTAATTCTCTGCACTAAGTTTTGAACAAATGTAACAATGTTAATATTCCTCTTGGCAGCTCTGAAGATGCTAGCCACTATTGCTGGCAAAACATCAGGTGGTTAAATCATTAGAAGATGGCCGATTACTCAAAAACCTGGATTAATGCTGGCTGTAAAAGTCTTCATGGATATAATATTCAAAATGATTCCTCATAAAAAATCTCTATCTTGTTATCTTTCCATCTAAAAGAAGTGATCTCTGAAACAAAAGTTACAAAGCTGGGAGAAAAATACTCATCTGCATAGAAGACATATGACTAATGTAATTAGTCATAGAATAATTATAGTAGTAATTCAGTGTAGACTGAGAATATGAAAATACAAAATATCATAAGAATTATTCAAATATCAAAAATGAGATCCCACAAAAGATTATACCTTTTAACTGAAACAAGCATACGCTGAAATTTTCAGGATGTTTACATACAAGGCCAAGAGTAGATGCAATTAAAAATCTTACTAAACAAAAACAATTAAAAGAATTCCAAATGAAAATACCATAAAGCAGCTACATTGATCCTGGTATTATTAATTTGAACAATGATTTGTTAAATTTAGAGATTTAAATATTTGTAACATTATGGAAATTATATGATAACTCTTATGTGTTTCCCTTTCTATTTGGGTTTTTATCTTCCTATCAGTAATGCTAATTCACCAATAGCAATCCCTTAGAAGGTTGTATATTCTTCCTGCAATTTTGATGGGGTTCTGTGCTGCTCAAAATAATAGCAATTTTCTATGATTTTATCAATCCATTTCATCTGCCCCAGATCCATTTTGGGTTATTTGCAAAGTGCTTGGTAAACAATTGCAAACAGACATGACAATGATATAATGGAGCCCATTGTATGAATTCCTGAAATGTCTTCACTGGCTTTATTTGTAAATTTTGTTATTCATGATCATGCAGCTGCAAGCATATTAAAAGTTTGGATAAATGACCAAGTAAAAAAGACTCCCTTAATTTGAAGTGGTTCTTGCTGAATACATAGTTATGTCCTTGTAGGTTTCTTGGCAATGTTGCAGAGGTTTGCCATTGCTTTTTTGTTGTTTATTTACTTTCCAGACTAGTCAATTGCCCAGTATAATTTAATGGTTGCTTATCTAAAACTTAACAAGATGTTCTGAATGTTATACTCTTTTGTACATAAATCAGGTAGGTTTGTATCATAACGTTTTTCTATTTTCATCATTTTGATGAAAACTTTGGATTTTGCAATCACCTCTGACCCTCCCCACAATTATGTGGGCTGAAATAATATAATCTTCCTATAAATGACTGCACTGAATCTCCATGTTTTGAAGCTTAATTTGTTGTTGCTGAGATCAGCAGTGGAATTCAAACTGAAGAGGAAACCAAGTCCCATAGATAACACATAATTTACATATGCTGTTAATTTCTTCCATTTTATTTCTTATTTCAGTAAAAAAAGACCTCCAGAACTTTAACTGAGCATTGAAATGTGGCGGAAGACTGGGAGTTTACTGATAACTGATTAGGACATTTGTTTAACTAGTAGCTTCAATTTATTTTTTCTTCCACATTTCTAAAAGAATATGCATGAAATATTCGTTAACTTAATAGTAAACTCGATTTATGCTCCTTGGTTTGGCATGGCTGTGAGGCCTAAATATATTGTTAAAAAAAAAAAATCTAACATCACAATTTCTAATTACTTTGAAAGAGAAATGTGTATATCATAACATAATATTATTATTTTAGGTATACATTATAATTTAAGCATTATGACAATTCAACTATTATTTATTATTGTATTTATTAGCATATATTCAAAAACTATAATGAATATAAATTCAGAAGCCAATAAACCCTCTTGTCATAAAAACTAATTGTACAGAAGTTAATAGTAGTAACGAGCAATGTATCTTGATAAAATAGGCTATTCTCCAGCATGTCAATTGAAGAATCCACACCTGGGTTGACACATGCCTTTTTTCCCAGAGACTTTCTCAATCTTTTACCACGCCTCTCTGCCAACTGTCACTTTCCCGGTTTTACAACTCAGTGTAGCCCAATAGACATGGTAATAGATTGGGTCTCAAATTTTTGGAAGAAACATCAGATTCTCGATTGAAAAAAGCTGCCAGGTTTGAATTGTAGCACTGTTAAAGGGCTACCATGGCTCCAGTTCACTCGATTTAGCCGAAGCAGTGCCCTTGCCTTATTTACAGCTCTGAACCTCACTTCCTTATAGAAAGTTCCTCTCCTACGTGAGACTCTCCCCGCCACTTGTCTGAAGCACCACTGCCACTTTACAGTTGATTTTCAGCTGTCACTTTTTCCAACCTCGTGGCTTTAGCGGCTTAATTTAAATGCATTTGCAGGCTTAGACGGGCTATTCCAGACCCCGCCTGTGCTCATTAGTGCCTTGCAGCCATCCTATTCAAACTCGGACAGATAACTGGCCTTCAGACAGACAGCACTACAGCAGCTTCAGCAGGCATGAACGTGTGTGCAGGCTGCCCCAGTTAGCTGGTCTTGTCACCACAGCTCAGAGTTTCATATCACCCTATCCAGACTAAATGCTGGTTAGTAGAGCAGAGGTACATAAGATAGTATGGTTTATTAGAAACAGAAATAATTTTAGAAAATATGAAACAATGTATGATTAAAATGTCTGATAAAATAGCTATCGTAATTCAATGGAATGCTTGTCAATAAATAAATGTAATAAAAGGTATATTTAATGATTTGTAAAACATATGTAAAGAGAAATAAGGGAAAAATTAATTATGGAGATTATATGTGTTTTTCAGGAAGTATGATATTTAATTGAAAAAAAGTGTTAAAGATGTTAAGATTTTAATGATTATTAATGATAGAACTGAACTGGAATGGAATGAGGGTTTATAATTACATATATTTACAATCTTTTTTAAAAAAGAATATAGTGTGTATTATAAGAATGTATCAAGCAGAATTAGATTGGAAGTTATGTATTATGTATGATATTGAAGGTCATAAACTTAAGGTATATATTGAAGTTTAAATAAGAGTTGAATGGATGTAATTAAAAGATATAAAGGTGTCATACTCCAATTAGTAACTACAGGAGAAAACTTGTTTAATGAGAAAAGATAATACGAAATTGAAACAGAACAGACAAAAGTATAAATATAATGATTTGAATTGAGATGAGATAATCAAATTAAAATCGAGAAAATCAAACAAGGGGAAAAACTATATAGAAAATGTAAAATAGTATAAGATATGGAATAGAATACAAAAAGGAGCATGAAATTGAGTTTTGTGTCTGTATAAAGAAGTTCAACCCGGGACCATGCTATTTTCAAAAAAGATGTTTTACTTGTATTTTGTATATGTGAAAACCCAAATAAAACTTTATTGTTTAAAAAAAAAGGTTCAAAATGCAGTCTCTGCAGGCCATCTATGAGGGCATCAGGATGGGCAACCTTCTGACATCCATCAACCTGATCGAGGCATACCTCCATATTCCCATCCTTCCCTTCCACCAAATGTACCTCGGGTTCTGTTACTCAGGCCATCATTTCCAGTATAGAGCTCTGCCGTTCAGCCTATCCTCAGCCTCCAGGAGCTTTACAAAGGTGCTAGCAGCACTGGTCGCACACCTAACAGCAATTCCAGTGCATGTCCAGTGCAACCTAGACAACTTCCTCATTCAGTTCTCCTTGCCTCAGCTAGCACAGAAGGTTCTGGAGATGACAATTCATGTTCTTCAGGAACATGGATTCTCTATCAACTTTCAAAAGAGTCATTAGTACCACCTACTCACCTGCTTCACCTAGGCACAGTTATCTACACCAGGTTGTGGTTCCTGTTACCATTCCAGAGGACAGGAGGCAGCTACTCAATCTCCAAGGTCAAGGTACCAGGTCCCTCAGATAGTGGGTTTCCCCAGCAATAGCCAAGGGAACCCTCTTCAAGGAGCCCAGCTGCCTTACCTTGACCTAGGATGCCAGCCTGTTTGGATGGGGAGCGCTTCTCCAGTCCCAGCTGGCACAAGGACAATGGTCTCAGGCAGACCTGAAAAACAACATAAACTGGCTGGAGCTTCAAGCAACCCACCTCACCCTTCGGCACTTCAAGACCACTTTAGAGGGACAACACTTACTGATCATGATGGACAATGTGACCGCAAAGGCACACATCAACCACCAAGGGAGAACCTACTCCAGGTCCCTCATGCATGAGGTGAACCAACTGTATCTCTGGGCAGAAGCTCACCTGCTTTCCATCCAGGCAGAGCACATCTCGGAGGCAACAAACTCACAAGTGGACTATCTCAGCAGGACCACGGTGGACCACTGCAAGTAGTGGTTACACCTGGACTTTTTCAGGAAATGTGTGAGAGATTTGGCCACAAAGTCCTGGACTTATTCACCACCCCAGCAAATTCACAAATTTAAGTTATTTCATGAGATTTGCGACACTGGGAGCAGAGGGAGTCAACGTGCTTCACTGCCCTTGGCCTGGAGGCCTATTATGTACATTCCCTCCTCTTCCCCTCATACTGGAGTGATCAGGAAACTTCTATTGGAAAAGGTGGAGATCTTACTCATCACTCCCCATTGGCCCAGACGTCCATGGTATGCAGACCTCATCAGTCTATTTGTATCCCATCCTTGGAGGATTCCTCAGGACAGGGTCTCTCTCAGCCAGGGGGTCTTGGACCACCTGGAGCCTCAATGGATCCAACTGACCACCTGGCACTTGAAAGGAGTATCCTGATGAAGGACAACTTCTCAAGGAGAGTGATACAGACTATCTAGGTTTCCAGGAGACCTTCCACCAATAGAATTTGCAACTCTACTTGGAAGGCATTCTGCAGATAGTGTACTAGGATGGGTCAAACCCCATGGCAGTCTCTATTCCACAGATCCTGAACTTTTTACAAGAGGATCTGAAAAAGGGTTAGCCCCTACCTAGCACTATCCCCAGACAACTGGCTGCCTTGTCTACAGTGCTGACTTACGAGGACTTGGAATCCATCGCTGGTGGTACATACTTCCATCAGGAGTGCACTTAACTTAAAACCACTACCTGTACTTCATGCCCTTACCTCAGCACTCCTTAAGTCACTTAGGACTACGACTCTGCAATACCTGTCATTCAAAGTTGCCTTTTTAGTGGCCATCACTTCGCCCAGGTGAATATTGGAACTGGAAGCCCTATCAGTTAGAGAGGATCTTTGCATTTTCCACACAGACAGGGTTGCTTATGCCTGGACCCCTCCTTTATCCCAAGATTAACTCCTAGTTCCACAGGGCCCAGGAGATAGTGCTACCAAATTTCTGTCCAGGACCTTCCCACCTGCTGGAACAGAAGTGGTACACTCTGGACACTTCTGTGGATATATCAGATAACAAATAATCAGAGTTGGAAGGGACCTTGTAGGTCATCTAGTCCAATACTCTGCCCAAGCAGGACACCCTACACCATTTCTGACAAATGGCAGTCCAATCTCTTCTTGAAAGTCTCAAGTGATGGTGCTTCCACAACTTCTGAGGGAAAGCTGTTCCATTGAATAATTGTTCTCACTGTCAGAAAGTTTCTCTTTATTTCCAGGTTAAATCTCTTTTTGTTCAGTTTCCATCCATTATTCCTTGTCTGGCCTACAGGCACTTCAGAAAATAGCTTGACCCTTTCCTCCCTGTGGCAGCCCCTCAAATATTGGAAGACTGCTATTATGTCTCCCCTGGTCCTTCTCTTTACTACTTTACTACTTTACTATTACTACTCATATTTAGCTAGTTGTCCACTAAGACTCCAAGATCCCTCTCACAGTTACTGCTATTGAGCCTGGTTTCACCCAGTCTATATGTGTACTTTTGGTTTTTCTTGCCTAGGTGTAGGACTTTACTTTTCTCTACATTGAATTTCATTTTGTTAGATATGGCCCAGTGTTCCAGTCTGTCAAGATCCATTTGGATCTTCTTGGGTGTTAGCTATTCCTGCCAGCTTAGTATCATCTGCAAATTTGGTAAGTTCCCCTTCTATTCCCTCATCTAAGTCGTTAAGGAAGATACTGAAGACTACTGGGCCTAAGACGGAACCTTGTGGCACCCCACAGCTTACTTCCCTCCATGTAGACTTAGATTCATTAAGGATTACTCATTGAGTACAGTTTGCCAGCCAGTTGCAAGTCCATCTAGTGGACTATTCCACTTTTTTCTAGCTTACTAAGAAGTAGGTTATGGTCTACTTTGTCAAATGCCTTGCTGAAATCTAAATATATTATGTCCACAGTATTTTGCAGGTCTACTAATTTGGTCACTGTGTTGAAGAATGAAATAAGATTGGTTTGGCATAATCTGTTTTTAACAAACCCATGCTGACCGCTAGTTATTACTTTACTTGTTTCTAGATGTTGGCAAATTTGTTTTTTATTATCTTTTCCAGTATCTTCCTGGGTATTGGTGTTAGGCTGATTGGTCTATAGTTTCCTGGGTCTGTTTTTTTTTCCTTTTTTGGAGATGGGAACCACATCAGCTCTTTTCCACTCGTCTGGTAGTTCCCTGGTGCTCCAGGATTTTTGAAAGATATGGTGCAGTGGTTCTGAGATGACCTCTGCCAGCTCCTTTAAAACTCTGGGATGTAATCCATCAGGCCCCAGTGATTTGTTTTCATCAAGATCAGACAGGTGTTCTCTTACTATTTTTTTTGCTTATTTTAATGTTTATTTCTAGTCTGTCTTTTACAGTTATGTTTTTGGTGGGTTGAGCTATAGTTTCTTTTTGCATGAAGATGGATGCAAAGAATGAGTTAAGCAGTTCTACTTTCTCTCTGTTGCCTGTTACTTCCTTGTCATCTTCTCTCTTTTGTGGACCGACTGTTTCCTTGATTTTTTTCTTGTTATTTATATGTTGGAAGAAACTGTTATAATTATCTTTGACTTTTGTTGCAAGTCTTTGGTCATCCAGAGCCTTTGCTATCCTGACTTCGTCTTTGCAGATTCTGGCTATCTGCCGATATTCTGCCTTAGTTGTATGTCCTTCTTTCCGTTTTTTGTACTTGTCCTTTTTTTCTTTCAATTTGTCAGGGAGATCTTTGTGCAGCCATGCTGGTTTCTTCTTGGATTTCTTGTTTTTCTTTTTCAGTGGTATTGTGCTGGTCTGGGCTTCTATGGTCATACTTTTTAGAGTGTCTGAAGATTCTTGAGTTGTTTTCCCCTTTAGAATTTTCATCCATGAAATCTTTCCCAAGTTCTCTCTGAGTTTATTGAAACCAGCTCTTTTAAAATCCAGGACTCCTCACCATAGAATAGAATCCCTGTTTGTGTTGTTCCAACCATCTTCAATGGGTACCAAGGTCATTTCATCAACCATAGGCTACTGAATAAGGGTGTATATAGCCAAGGTCTATGAAATGGAGGCTCTCCCAGTACCCAGACAAGTAATTCTATGCGAAGTGCTGTGACTATAGCCACATAGGCAATGCAGGTCTCAATTGAAAAGATCTGCAGGGCAGCACTGTGGTCCTTCTCCATCTCTTTTTATATGCTACAACAAGCTGGACACCTTTGTCTCAGCTGAGGTTGCTTTTGGCAGGAGGGTGCTCCAGTGAGTGCACATCAAAAGGTGCATTCAGGACCAGACTGATTCCCACTCATAGGGACAGCTGGACTTTGGTATGTCCCATGTGTGGATTCTCCAATCGACGTACTAGAGAAAGAGCATTGTCTTACCTGAATGCCTTTTTTCAGCAGGTCGATGGATAACTCACCCCCCCCCCCCCTTGGTGACCATCTGGTCCCACATCCAGGAGATAAAGAGTCAATACCACCATGGAGTTCATCAGATAACTGTGCCTTTGTTGTAAATTGGGAAAGTGACAGTTGGCAGAGAGACATGGTAAAAGATTGAGGACTCAGTTTCTGGGCAGAAAGGCATGTTTCAACCTATGTGCGGATTTGCCATTGAAAAGGCATTCAGGTAAGACAATGTCCTTTTTTCCTCTTAATTATTTTTGAGGGCTGTCCTCTCAATTAAGAATATATTGTGATACACCTCTGAAAGTTCAAATGACAATCAAAACTAGTCATTTAGAAGCTCCAAATGTGCTTTGCTATCTTTATATAGCACTGATATCATGTTTTATAACTTGTATTGAAATACTAATTGTTGACAATTTTAATTTGTACATTTAAATGTTTTAATTTCAAACACTTTACCATTAAAATTATAAAGGCAAGTCAATGTTTTTGGCAGTCTAATATTGAACAACACAAATGCAGCTGTAAAGCTTTTATAAATATATGTGTGTGTGTGTTTAAAAAATAAGACAGTCTTAATTTATTCAGTATATTACCCATCCTACTGCTAGCTGGAATACTTTACATATTCAAATTAGTTCAGCCAATGAATTGAAGCAATTTAATATGATGTAAATATATAATAAATATTGCACCAAAATGTCTGCAAATTATTATAGCAGGTAGATTAATGTTTCAATTTCTGATCATAAGTTTGACAGAATGACCTTTCTTCTAAATTTTCAAATACAGTTAGAAAATGTACATGAGCTGAATATTAGGAAAAGGATAATAAAAGAAGCATTGGCATGTGCATAAAGTTTTATTTAGGAAACAAATGTTTGTGCTGATACCAACAGTTTTATTCAGCAATATATAACTCTGTGTCACTTGCTTTCACTATATCACTGACTAAAAATGAGAGATGATCTACATTTTTTATTAAAAATCAGCATAAAGTTATGACAGTGATATGTAGCATTCCTGCTGCAGTAATGTGGGACTTCCATTAGTCAATTGTTTTGTTATGATGAGAAAAGATTTAGAAAGTTTCCTTAGTCAGAAGTAACTTGAATTGCATACAATGCTACATGTAAATGTGGGCGAACTCTGTAAACCAAGTTGTGGTTTTCTCTGAAAGAAAGAAGATTCAACAAATAGAAACCAAGTGAAAACAAGTAATCTGTAGGGACTGAATACAAGGAAATTAACCTATAAATTCCTACTTAGAAGAACTTTTTAAAAATTAAAGATCGATCATTTGTGGAACAGATTATTTCTCATAGAACTGACCTTTCAGTAATGTAACTAATAAAATATTCCAAATATTATATTCTGTATAAAAAGTTAACAAAATCTAACATGCTTTTGAAATATTGTGTGCATAAAGTTCCATTAAAAATGTTTAAATATAGTTGCACCAGACAACAATTATTCTCTCTTTGTGACATTCCTTGCTTCCAGATTAGTAACTGTGGTGGTCTGGCACTTGAAATGAGACGCAGGGAAACGTCTGAGCAAATGCCAGCCCCGAGTAAACTCAGGTAGCAGCTTTTATTGAGAAACAGAATGCATATACAGAAAACAATGACCTCAACAGGATGTTACCTCAACAGGGTGAGAATATACAGCTGCGGAAAGTCCCATGAGAATATACAGGCACGGAAAGTCCCATGGGAACGTCTCTGCTGCGTACCATGAACTTTCACCTATATTCCTGGTCCTTTTAAGCTCGCAGATCAAAACAGGACGAAACACCCATAGCAAAGGCACTACTGCCCCCACCAGGAGCATTTGCAAATCCCTAGATCTATGCGAAATAGCTGTACAAAGGATTTACAGAAAATGATTAATAAAATATATTACCATATTCCCTCCTTTTTTATTTATTCAAAGACGGGGGGTGTTTTAGTGGCATAGTACACAGTTCCCATGCGACCTGGTCCCATACGTTGAAAGGCTGAGGTACACATTTGAAATAGATTAGGAATACATTGAATACAGCAACATAACATAATAAGTATAATAACAATTATTACAACTAATTGAAGCAATAAACGTAACCATGAGCTGTCAGGAAGCCAATCCCATAGCAAAGCCCAAAGTGACTTATTGAAGCCATCTTTTCCTGCTTCGTGTTCAGCTATGCGGTCTTCCATATCATGAACAGTTCTTGTAATGTTAGGCTCATAATTATGTATAAAAACACAACAATGTGAATGAATTAAAGCACAAACTCCTCCTTTGGCAGCTAACATTATGTCTAAAGCATAACGATTTTGTAAAGTAACTTGGCGAATTTCAGACACTTCTTCATTCAACATCTTAATGCTTCTAATAGTATCATTAAACATAGCAACAGTAAAATTATTTAAAATATGAATATCTCTATAGTTCATAGCTATTCCCAAAGGTGGGATTGCTGCCCTAGAAATCTGAGTCCACAAATTACCACCCACAGTCAGGCCAGAATCAACTTCTCGATTACGAATACGCATCCCAATCGGTAAACCCTCCAATTTATAGATGACAGGAATTACAAAACCTATAGTACATACTCCAGACCAATTCTTTGGCCACTGTTGATAGGCATCATCCCCACATAACAACCATAACCCATCCGGAAGAGGAAAGTATTTTAAATGCTTATGATAGGTATTGTCTGAGGCCTCACTTTCCCAACTCCACATTAATCACATCCAAGTACAGAGAACATATGCCCCGTTACCAATATCAGGCCTCTTAGTGACTGTCTGATTTATACAACAGTCATGGGGACCGTTCAAAGTCCGGGATAACGTAGAAGATATCCGATTTATGCAGTTGTTCTGACTAGTCTTGCTTTCTACACATTTCATACATCCTCCTTCCAAAGGAATCACCTTCTGGCAGAGCGTAGTATTTCCCAGCAAAATAGATTGAGTCCCTACAGGAGGACGGTAATAACAAACCGAGGCTTTAGTAGTGAAAGTTACCTTTGTTGTGAACAATGTTTGATTCCACTTTTCGGGGTCTGGGCCCCAGTGAATCCAGTGACTAAAGTTATTATAAATATCTAACTTAGTACTGGTTCGCTCATTCAAAGGAACACCATGTAACAAAACTCCACCTTTCCCAGACCCAGGTACATGCATACAAAGCCAACAATTAGTTACATTTAAACCCTTTGCTGCAATCCGGACATCCTTGATATAGGAATTTTCTTTCCATAAATTATCTCCGAGGTCTCTAGTTTCTGAGATAATAGCAGCTCTTTGCCTCCATATTGGAGTTCGTGGAGGCATAAGACGAATGGAAAGAGAGTCTGTATAAGGTAACTTAGGCAACTCCAATTGACACCGATATTGTCCATAGTCTGAAACAGAAACATTAAACAGGATCAGAGTTGTTGCACAGGCTGAAGATATAATATCCTTATCAGGTCCCGAGTAAAGAATGTCTTGATCTTTATGCCAGGACCAATATGCTGGAAATATCAAAGGATGCCGCTGTTTGCAGATCAATTTAGTCCGATTCCCCAAAGGAACCTGCTGCATACAAGTTGGTAACCTCAGATAAGCAGTCATCTTTTCCCAGCCTTCACAACGCTGCACCTGGACTGCCGGCATCAAGAGAATCAGGAACCACAGGTACGGAATCAGGAACCACAGAAAGGCCATCCTGCTCCTCCGAAACCTCCTTCACTGGTGCCTGCGAAGGCGCCTGTGAATGATCAGGCCGAACGCACCGACCAGGAACCCAACGAATTTGACCAAGATGTTCGACTGCTGCATAACCACGTCCCCATGTAATCAGCTCAGCAGGAACCCATGCCGGATCCGGAAGGAACCGCACCAACACTCGAGGCCTCACCGCATCTGTAGAAGGAGAAGAAAAATGCCTGCTGGCCGCACTCGCAGGGGGGTTACCAGACAAATTTAAAAAATTTAAAGTATATAAAGCTAGATTCAAATGATCTTGAATTGCCGGAAGCCCCAGGAGCTTCCCTCCTTTTTTGTTTAATTTAGCTAACATGTTCTTGAGCGTGCCATTATGACGCTCCACAATAGCCTGTCCTGTGGAATTGTATGGAATCCCAAATTTATGTTCCACGGACCACTGTTTGCAAAACTGATCAAAGACTGTGCTCCGATAAGCCGCACCATTGTCTGTTTTTAAAGTTTGAGGCGTACCAGCAACTGAAAATGTCTTAATGCAATGATTGATGACATGTTTAACCGCCTCACCCCTTTGAGGGGTAGCCATTAGAAATCCTGAATAAGTATCCACAGTCACATGTATATACTTCCAGGGTGCAAATGATGGATATTGAGTAACATCCATTTGCCAAATCATTGAAGGTTTCAACCCCCTGGGGTTGACTCCCATAGGGATAGCCGTGCCCTGCTTTGAACAAGTTGGACATTGTTGAATTATGGCAGCAGCTTCTGCAGCAGTAAGTTTGAATTGGGATGCCAACGCTTTAGCGTTTTGATGAAAATAACTATGGCTGTCCCATGGCTGGACAGTGAGAACTGAAGTTACAGCACTGTCAGCTTTGGCATTACCTTGTGATAAAATTCCAGGCAAATTACTATGACTACGAATGTGAGCAACAAAACACACATTCACACGTTGCTCCAAACATCCTTGCAACAACAAAAGCAATCGTAGAATATTGGGTGATATTCCAGGAGACAAATAGGAACCTGCTACAAAGGGTAACAAATTATACACATACAAAGAATCCACTATTAGATTGAAATCCTGATTTTCAAAATTTTGAAAAGCCAAAACTACAGCAGCAAGTTCTGCCTGCTGGGCAGACTTCTGCTCTGATGTCACTTTTGTATGCCAAATTCCAGATTTATCTTTCCAAACACAAGCACCAAAAACTTTCCCTCCATCAGTAAAGACTGTAGGAGCATCTGATATAGGCTGAGTCACAAAAAGATTTGCTAAATTAATTCTAACTGATTTATACAAAGATAACCTAGGATCGGCTGGAGGATGACAAGAAAACTTCCCTGGCCAAGAATCTACCAAAACCTGCAAAAACTCACTATTGCAAATCATTTGTTCCCAGGTAGCTAAAGCAAAAGGAACATAACATGTTACTGGTTCCATACCAGCAATAGCCTTGCAGCGCTGACGAGCACGATTAAAAATATCAGCGAGCTGTTCTGTGACACAATTTATGGATTTCAATGGTGTATGAGACAAATGAATCCATTCCAGAATCCTTAAAGCTGTTTTTTCTTTTACCTGAACTATCAATGCAGTAGCCCTTCGTTCTGAGATTAAAATCACTGATAATGGACAATCTGGCAAACATCTATCTGTCCACCTACGGCTTAAAGCTTGTTCAATCAATGACAAAATCCCCTTCTGTTCTTTATTCAGGGTTATTATGTCAGATGCTTGCTTAGCACTAGCCAAAGCTTGAAACAAAGGACTTAATTGAAGGGTAGTTAAACCCAAATACGGTCTGATCCAATTTATATGACCCAAAAATTGTTGTAAACCTACCAAAGTTAAAGGATCAGGAAGAACAAATTCCAATTTCAGAGGTGTAATGTGACTCAAGAATAATTTATGACCTAAATAAGCAAAAGGATATTCCTTTTGCAATTTCTCAGGGCTGACTATCAGCCCTTTCTCTTTCAGCATAGCAGTTAAAAAAATGACAGCAGAATCCATTGCAGCATCAGAAATATTAGCAGCTATCAAAATATCATCCATGTAATGATAAACCTTCCAATCCGGGAATTTACTCCGGAAAGGTTGCAAAGCCCAATCTACAAACATTTGACACATGGTAGGACTATTTAACATTCCCTGCGGAAGGACAGTCCATGCATATCGCTTAGCGGGCTGCCCCTGATTTATACTCAAAATAGTGAAAGCAAACAAATCTACATCTTCAGGGTGCAGAGGAATGGAGAAGAAAGCATCTTGCAAATCTAACACTCTTATGTTCCATCCATCAGGTATTAAATTAGGATTAGGTGTCCCACACTATAGTGGGCCCATTGGCTTTAAGATTGCATTTATCCCCCTCAAATCACGAAGAAATCTCATTTTTCCAGATTTCTTCTTGATTACAAAGACTGGAGAATTATAAGGACTAGTGGTAGGCACTATATGTCCCTTTTCCAATTGTTGTTGAACCAATTCATGTAAATGAACTAATTTCTCACTAGTCAAAGGCCATTGGTCTATCCACACTGGCTCCTGCTGGAGTAGCTGTAATTTTAATAACTCCACAGGTGGGTGTTCAGTCATCATGAATGACAACCTTAGTATCAAACTGTTGCATCAAATCTCTGCCCCACAAGTTAACGTGAAGGCGCAGAACAATCGGTTGGAAATGTGCAATAGCACTTCCCTGCTTTGTTTTGGCAGAAAGAATGCTCCTACTGACCCGTGCATCTTGAAGTCCTCCGACTCCTCGAACAGATGGTGTAGGATCCGTCGGCCACTCCCTAGGCCACTCACTTTCGCTAATCACCGAAACATCTGCTCCACTGTCCAGCAATCCAATAAACTGTCTGCCTTCAACCAAAAGAGTTAATTTTGGTTTCTGATCAGCCTTGACATTTTGCATGATGGAAAACACACTAGACTCACTAAACATATCTGTAGATCCAAATCCACCCTGACGAATTCTATCCGACTCCCCCAAAGACAGATATGGCAAAACTAAAAGCTGTGCAAAACAATCCCCTTTTTTCAAAGATTGAGGAACAGGTGAATGAACTTGAATTTTGATCTGACCCTCATAATCCGAATCAATAACCCCAGGAACCACAAACAATTTACGCTTATGAGCCGATGATCTAGGAAGAAGAAGACCCACAGAAGCCGGAGGCAATGGTCCATATAAATCCGTTGACCCTAAACAAACTACATGTGGATATCCTAATTCCAAATCCTCAGCTAATGGAAGATCAATTCCTGCTGAACCTTTTGTAGCTGGCGACCATATTTGATCCCTACCTCTCTCTGGTGGCTCCAACCCTTCGGACATTACTTCACTCTTTAGAGTAGGGAGAATGCCCTGATCCCTGCTTCCTAGTTTTTTCCCTCAGAATGAAGTCTGCACTGATTTGCCCAATGGTATCCTTTCTTACATTTCAGGCACACTGATTTAGGACGAACACCCTGTCCCATTAATCTCTTTTTTTGCTGACTTTGACCCCCTCCAGGAGCCCGACATTGCACTTTAAAATGTCCAGGCTTCCCACAATTGAAACAATTTCCCTTTATAGCATTTCCTGCTTGCAGAGCCAGAGCCAAAGTCTCCATGTTAAAAGACTGACTCCCAACCTTCCTACATGCATTAATCAAATCTGCGATTTCTCGCTCTCCACTTGCTACAAGTGGATTTAAGATCTTTCTGCAATCTGCGTTAGCTTGTTCTACTGCTAACTTCAAAAGCAATTCGTTCCTGGCGAATTGATTATCAATTTGTCTTTCAATAGCCACTTTCAATCTGCTAATGAAATTTTCATAGGGTTCATTGTTCCCTTGTTTGATGTTAGTAAAGGTCTTCTCACCACCTTCGCCATCAGGGAAAGCCCCTACGGCTTGAAAAATTAACTGTGGGAGAAGAACGAACCCCTCCTCAGGCATTCCATCTTTCTGTTGTTCCACTGTTGTATAATTACCAGCTCCGTAAAGCTGATCTGGGGTAACATTTGCTGTTCCCCTTTGAACTGCCAGCTGTCTCCATTTCTGATCTAACACCAAATATTGAGCTGGAGTTAAAATCATATTCAACAGAGCTTTCCACTCAGCCGGAATCATTTTATTTCCATAACCAACTGCTTCTAACAATGCCTGAGCATATGGCGATCTAACACCATATTCTTTTGCTGCTTGCTTAACTTCCTTTAAAACTCTGAGAGGTAAAGGCTTCCACACCCGCTGCAGATTTAATGCAGCGTCCGCGCCAATTTCTACTGGATTAAGTTGAATCTCTACTCCAAATTCCACCAAATCATCTCCTGATAATTCCCCTCTATTTTTTGCTTCTTGAATAGCTGCAGTAACTGCATCTACTTGAACTCTTAAAGGCAAACTCTTATCTTCTGACAAAGTATTTTCAGTGCCTGACAGTCCTCTGGATTTATCTGGAGGTGCCGTCGGCGGCAATAAACGTACCGCATGGTAAGGTGGCAAACCTTCTTCGGGGGGTGCTAGGAGCGGTTGTTCATGAGTAGTTAACGCATCCATAACCACCCTCCAGGTTAACAAAATTGAAGAAGGGGCACGAGGTTCTTCGTGCAAAAATATCCCTATTTTTTTCCAGGACTCTACTTTAATACTACCTCCCTCTGGATATGACTGAATATGTTTCCAAACATACTGTAATAAGTCCTCAATTTCTTTCTTTCCTACGGCATGTCCTCTACTATGAACTCCAAAACCAAAACTATTCCCTATGATCCCTCTCAATTCCCTGATGTGCCCTTTCTGAGCCTTCGAGAGATCTCCCCCCATACTCATGAAAAGAATCTATCTCCGTCCAGTGAAGAAGATGAGGGCCCAGTCGACGTCCGCGACGATGAGTATAGGATGCGGGAAACGTATAGCCTTTCCAAGCTATCACATCGGAACGTATAGCTCTTCCAAACTATCACGTCGGGGTCACCACTTGTGGTGGTCTGGCACTTGAAATGAGACGCAGGGAAACGTCTGAGCAAATGCCAGCCCCAAGTAAACTCAGGTAGCAGCTTTTATTGAGAAACAGAATGCATATACAGAAAACAATGACCTCAACAGGATGTTACCTCAACAGGGTGAGAATATACAGCTGCAGAAAGTCCCATGAGAATATACAGGCACGAAAAATCCCATGGGAAAGTCTCTGCTGTGTACCATGAACTTTCACCTATATTCCTGGTCCCTCTAAGCTCGCAGATCAAAACAGGACGAAACACCCATAGCAAAGGCACTACTGCCCCCACCAGAAGCGTTTGCATATCCCTAGATCTATGCGAAATAGCTGTACAAAGGATTTACAGAAAATGATTAATAAAATATATTACCACAAGTAACACATAAATACAAAATTTAGGGAAAAACCCAAACCTCAAATAATAATGAGAAATGATTATCATTGGGTTCTGCAAGCCACAAATATTAGAACCTTAACATTATTTATTTTGGTTATTTACTTGCAGAAAGTTGAAAGTTGACTAAAATTTCTGATAATTTTGTGCTACAGTGTAATAATGGATTACTAGCTCAACCTCTGTTTGTGACCAGAAACACATTTGAAGTTGTATGGGAGACTAGTGTACTTATCTTCTATATAACTACTCTGCAAAGGGTTTTATTTTCAGTTTTTCCAGGTAAACTATATTTCATAAAAAATACGGCTTGCAAAAACAACTACAATGAAACATATATTTAGGCTGTTTCAATTATTGGTTTATTAAAATTTATATTTTGAATGTACTTGGGTATTATCACTGCTAAAACATTCTGTATTTGAACAATATTTACAAATATGATTTATGCAATATACCATTAATATTTAATCAAATTGATGAAACATAATAAAATATGAACAGAAAGCATCCTGTAGCCTTAGCACTTCTCAAATGATGCTGTAATAATTGTCTTGCTTGATGTTAAAATGTTTAAAATCAATATAAAAGATCACTCTAAATTTCTTGTAATTCCTCTAATCCCCGTAGAACAAAATACCCAAATGCAATGTGGCATAAAGGTAACAAATGAGTCAGCAGAATTTTCCAATGAAGTATCAAATGGTAACTGATCCTTGCTGGAACTATATTGTCATTATTGATAAACCACCATTAGAATTTCACTGACTCCTATAAAAGCATTAATAGAAGAGAAAATGCAAAAAGGTGTTTTTAATCTTACTAAAAAGCAGAACGGCAGTGGAACCTTGCAGACACAATGTAGACAGAAACCTAAAGAATACATTAAAACATTGGCTTGGAAAGAAAATACACCTGAAATATGTAGTAAAGAATTGAAATACCTGATTGTAAATGTATTAACAGCAGCTAGGATTGTATTTGCTAAAAACTGGAAAAATGAGAAAATACCATCACAGGAGGAAATCATTAAGAAAATATTGGAATGTGCTGAAATGATAGATTGACATTTGAAATCAGACAACAAGATGATAAACAATTTTATAAAATTTGGAATCTATTCTATCAATGGTTAGACAATAAAACATGGTAATGAAATATGTAGATTCTTAGAAAATAATAAATATATAAAGATATATTCTTTAAAGATGTATTCTTTTCTTATTATATCTACAAAATGATTGTAGGATAGATTTGAGATGATAATATGAACTGTTATAAAACAAATTAAGTAAAGTATGATTATTTCATGAAACATGAATGAATAAAACTATAGTCAAATGATTGATTAACAATGATATTAATGTATTTAATACTTGATTGAAAATATGAGAATATATAGAATGTAATTGTAATTGAAGACTACGAAATGGAAGCACAAAACAATTTGTAAACCAATCGGCACACTGTATGTATATATATGGAAGATGGCTTGATGTTTTTATATTTTGTTTGTCTATGTTTGTCTTAAAAACCAATAAAAATTTTAAAAAAACAAAGTAAAGCTTATGGAATTGTGTGTATAGGAAAAAATGTTGTGGGAGAGAGGATTTTAACTGCAATACTACAAACAATACTTATTTAAAAATTATTTTGATTGTTCCCAGGTGTAAAATTTCATGAGAGATCTTGATTCTAAAACCTTTGTCTGAGCCTCATTATTTAAATGAAAACTGCATTGATAAGAGAGTATAACTAGAACTGCTTTAAGATTTAAATATTTACCAATAGCATATTGGTGTTGGGCAAGAAGCAGTTCCAAGATTTAAAGAGCTTTGAATTAACTAATTAATTCATAACTGAAAGGATACTTTTCATTATAGGCTATTTAAATATGTATACAGAGAAATGCATTTACTTATTCCACCAGTTTAATTCCAAATCTTTCTGTGTTCAGCAGCAATTTCTGGAGAGGTAGACTACTTATTTTTACATTAATATTGGTAAATTCTTCATAAATTGTTTTACCACATTTCCAATCATGTACAAGCATGGAAAATGATGTGGTACTTTGTCATACATATTTGTTTGCATCTTCTGCCATCCTAACAACTGATTTTGATAAAGAAATAGTTTCCAAATTGTGCTGCATCAAGACAACACTACCTATACATGTTACTGAATTTGTGTTTACACTTCATGTATACCTAGGCACCCAGATATTGCAAGGCAACCTTTGAAGATACTTAAAGAAAAAAATAAAATATAACAAACCTCACCTGTTGTTTCTGGTTAGTTAATTGAATCATAATTTCTACTGAACATGTGGGCTGTTTATTTCCTGTTAGAAATAATTATACAAGGAAAACTACTAAAGTGCTATCAGCAGGAAGCTAACAATTGTATATTGATAAGAGTTTGTAAAGCACTGTATTTTTTGCCAGACGGAGTAACAGATGGGTTTATAATGTATACAAAAACTATCTGTATGGTTTCTCTTCTTCACTGGCAACCACAAAACATGTAAGACTCCATGGCAATTGGGTTATTGCTTTCTGATTACTAAACATTTGCCTTGATGATCTACACTTTAAATTCCTTAGCCAAAAATTTGGCATCAAATTATCTTCTCCAAAATCTTAGTCTTTAGAAAGTATACACTGCAGGAAAACTACTACTTGTGCCAGTTGGTCTTTTCATAGCAATTAGATAGTCCTTCAGATATTAGAATTATTACTATTGATATTTAATTTTGAACTAAATCATGCCTTCGAGACAATTAATTATTGCAATAGGATGTCTTTTTTAACCAACATTAGTTTACATTAATAAAAATATTGTTTTTGTGAGCATGTTCTGGGCAAAACACACTGGGATATGACATCTATGAATTGTATTTCAAAATAATAATAATTTGTATGCCATATAATTTCAAAGAAATATAAATTAAATCATATTTGACTTTTGTTCAGATATTTCCATTATTTAGTCCAGTTCACACTCAATTCATAGAGTAAAATTGTCAGCATACCAAAGGCTAAAATAGTTTCCAGCCAGAAACATTTTATACCTCCCTGGTATACAGGATGTCAGGAAATACTGATAGAAGTTTCCCCAAGTTTTAAGATTCTAAGTTTTCTTAGAAAAAAGATTTAAAAAATAGCATAAAGCACAGCAACATTGAATCATCTATAACTGGAAAATATGAAATCAAACCAAATCTCTAATCAAAGTGTATCAAGAAATAACACTTTTTAAAATTACAAATTCATATCACTAGGTTGTATGGAACAGTACAAATCCGATCTGTCATGGCATCTTTGTAGTGTAATAACATTCTTTTCAATTAGGCATTTCTTTTTATCACATTTTTTTTAAACATCTGGAAAAATATTTTTAAACATCTGAAAGAAATTATTTTATTTCTCTTTATTTAGAATGTTTTATTTTGTTTTTGCCATTTTTCAAAATGCAAACTATTGTCTAAATATGCTAAAATGCAATTAAATAAAACAAAATCATTAAATATGCAATAGAAACAATAAAAATAAAAGAAACCAAACACACTAAAACTAAAAAAAGAGAAAATCTATTTACTTATTATGTTCTTGAGAAATTCTTACGTAGCTGATATAAAAGCCACAACTGTGCAGCTCACAATAGTTACTTAAAAACCAAACAAAAAAGATCAAAGCGTAAATAAATAAATAATAAAACAGAAACAAAAAAATGGAGCCACAATAATCTGTGTTGTTGCTGCCGTTAGTCATTATATAACAACAGGTTTAAAGTCATAATTATGATTTTCAGCCACACTTTCCATTTATTTGCCATCAGGGTTCTGACTGATGCCTAATGTAAGCAGGAGCCTCAAGCAAAGTTTCAGGAAAAATCCAGTTGTTTATTAGCAGCAACATGTTGGCACAGACATAGTAAAGCAGCTCTGACCCCATTCAGTTTCTGCCTTGCCTCTAACCCTGTTTCCCCCTCCCCCCAAGGTGTGTCATTAGTCACATTCCCCAATGAAGCAATTTTGTGGGTTGTAGAAGCCACTTCCTCCAGCTGTTGCGGGTCTCCATGGAGATGGCCTTGACTTCAGGCAGCTAGGATATGTTTTGTTTTGACTGAGATGTGGATTACTCGATGCAGCTGCAAGGCACCATTTCCCATTCCTCTGCCTTACTGATTTCTGTGGGAGATGGCCTTGACTTTGGCCAGCTAGGATATCTGTTGTTTTGATTGAGGTGTAAATTCCTCGATGCAGCTGTGAGGCTTGATTCCCATCCCGCTGCCTATGGCAACTTGGGACCAGATTAGGGAAGATTCTCAAGTTGACATTTTTAGTGTAAAATTTTACAATTAAATATTTCTGTATCTTATTATTAAAACCAAATTTACATTCTCACACTTTATAATTTTTTTTTTCACGATGTTAAGCAAAATTCTTATTGAATAACTCACCTTTCCTTACGTAGGCTTATATGGCATTCAGTTATTCTTGGGAGTGTTTCATTGACATATATCCTATTAAATAATTTTTTTAGTTTCTAGCTGAACAGCATCCCTGGAATTATTTATGTATTAGGTATTAATAATATTAAAATTATTATTAAAATTATTTTAGTTATTTAAGTTATATAAATTTCTTTTTAATATTTGAAAGAAAAGCTGGTTAGTCAAACGTCATGACTTCTTAGAAACATGACTATCTGTCTTCCTTCCTTCCTTCCTTCCTTCCTTCCTTCCTTCCTTCCTTCCTTCCTTCCTTCCTTCCTTCCTTCCTTCCTCAAAAGAGAATATAACATAAACTTCATAGAATATCTTTTAGGCAATCTTCTACATATAGTGGATTGAACTCTCCTTGATGGGATTCAAGATGAATGCAATATCCCTAAAGGAATAACTAAAAAATGTGAATTATCCAGTCAGCCATAAAAGAATGAAGAAATTGTCACTTTGGAGACTGAACTGTGCAGTTTTTGACCTTGAACACAAAAAAGAACAGAATTCTCTGTAAGTAAAAAAATAATAATTTCAGAACTTTGTAATAATATTTATTTAGAACTGCTGAAAAATTAGTTAACATCAAACTAGAATTGAAAAATACTTTCCGGCGCCTGATATAATGTCCTTCTCTAAATAGGCATTAACTACCTTACAGGCACAGCCAATATGTTCCAACATCATGGTAACCACAGGAAATATCAAGTAGTACCTGATCACATCCCAGAATAAATTATGTCATGTCACCTTTGTTAGCTTTTTAGAAATTTTATGATTGCTGATATTGTTTTCCACAAGAAATATAACTTTTTGCTGATAAAAATACGGCCTAACAGCCCAGTTTCTGCAACTCTGCTCTACTAAATTTACAGGATATGGCTTCTTAAAATGGAATCTCCTATTACCATTATCCCAAGGGAAAAATTGTCAACCTCTGTCCCTAACTGTTCCCTGCCACTTGTCTCTATCACATGCCATTAGATCTTATTGCAAATAATGCAGTCCACTTGGTTGGATGCAATCCTTACTCAATATTTCATTCATTTTTCATCCTATCATATTTCTTATTTAGATTTGCAAATTGCCATTTTCTGTTTGCTTCTTTAACTACTGCCATTTAATTCACTCCTTCTGAGCTCACGTCACCACACAAACCTTCTGTTTAGGGATTATCCCATTGACCCATTTACTTTTGCTATGTCTGTACAGCTTGTCATTTCTTTCCAATGATAAAAAACTGAGCCATCTTCAAGGAACCCAGCTGAAACTATGTCACAATTGTAGACCAATGAAAAACAAATGGCCAAGAAAATGTACCAATAAACTAACACAATAAAATAATGTAACTTTCACAAAAAGCAAAATAACTCTAACAATCTCTAACTCTGGAAAAGCATGTTGTTCAGGTACCATCTTAAAGCCTTATTTTAATGTTTATTATTTTTGTATCCCATCAGAATCTAGAAATAAGTTTTTAAAACTTCCTGTACTATACAGGCATTGCTTATTTGCTTTTTTTATGTAGACTTGAAGTCCAATGGATTTCAAATAACTTCAAAAGTCTTTTTTATGTCCAGCTACCTGCAATGGCACAAACATTTTAAAAATAATTATTCTATAAGATAATGAAGGATTGTATTTTCTAATTCATTCTTATATCTGCAATATGATTTCTTTGCACTTCTCAGAGATCAGCAAATATAATTTTTTTATGTCAATAAAACAAAATTGTAAGATAAGAATAAATCTGACAAATAAATAAATTGTTCTTCAGAAATTGTTCTTTGCATTGTCATGCAAAGTTATTAATTGCTGAAATCAACTAAAGATGCAATATTACACTTTGGATGGGAATAGTGCAGAAAATATGACTGGAGATTAAATAATGTAATAGTGATTTGTCTCCTCATCCCCCTCTGGTTATTATCATCCCAAACATTCATCATTATAAACCGGTTCATTTTTATTTTATTACATTGATTCCCTGTACCACCCAAGATAGTTTGTACACCTTTAGAATTCATAAAACATTGATCGTTCTAAATTATTCAATGCTATAGTGTAGGGCCATTATGTCATTTAACACTTTAGACAAATCAATACAACTTTAAAAAGCCATCCTATTTGGAAGGTATTACAAATGTGTTTTGCTTGAATCATTTGTTTTCTCCAACTTAATCATGTTGCATAACTTGACTATTTCAATATATGCCCATGTATATGTGTAAGTTTATATGAATATTGTCATAAATAATTATTGATTATTTGATGTATTTGATGTATTTGAAAGCACCTATAGAATATAGGTGTTCTATTGATTTTGTTCTTAGTATACCACTTTTTCTTCAATTTTATTCTGCATTCAGGGTTGGAAGAGGACTGTCTTCACCACTAGGCCACCACCTTGCTCACAAGTAGACAAAGCACGTGATGTAAAAAGCTCACTCAAGAGAATATATTAGGCAGGTCAACAGCATAAAAGTGGCAGGTGAAACCAGGATGATCAAAGTCCTGTTCCTTTTTACATGTGTGCAGTTTCACACTAAAATGGAGTAGCTCTTTGATTTCCTGATTATTTCAGTTATTTTTATGCTGTTAAATTCCTCTTCCTCCATCTCTTGGGTAGCCCCTGGAGCTGAATTCGGCATCTGCAAGTGAAATTAAAAGATGCTGCCAGCTTAAACTTTCCAAGACTGAACTACAACACTAGGGATATGATTAATGGCTTATACAAATCTTTCTAATGCTTCTACAAAAACATTGCTTCCATATTAAATTTTCACTTTTTATATTTGACCTCACTCTTTATATTTAATAGATAATAACTTGGCAGCCAATTAAGAAGCGATGTAATTTAAATATATATAGGTTATTATTTTAGAAATAACCTAGCTCTTGTTGAAGTATGAGAAACCCATCACCCATGTTTAAGAATACTTAACATGAAATATGCTGGTACCCTGTTTTTGAGAGGAAACTAAGTGTTACATTTTTAGCTTAGTGTGTTAGATTTGGTGAAAGAGATTTTGAACAAATATAGTGCTTCCTTTCAGTTTATTTTTTTTTCTTAGCGCCAGTTGTTTTTTTTTCTATAATCTCTGCTGTTCTTAAATCTTTACTGAAATATTTAAAACAAAAGAAAAATACATGGGAAGGTTTTTGTGGGAAGGATATAACATTTGCAAGCATCTTCTACAAACTTCTCTGAAATATCAGCTAATATTTTTCAATACTATCACGCCCTTTCTCACCAATGCAGTCTGCCCTAATAATTATCTGCTACACCAAATTGAGCATGAATGATCTTTGAAAGTGCTTATTATTAATTAACTATTAATAACACTCTCAAAGAACTCTCTTATAATATTGCCAGATAGCCTTATGTCAAATGATCTTATTAACCATACAACAAGTGATACATTTATTAATTTTGCAAAAGAAATCTGGCTCTGTATTGTTATGTTTTTTATTTTAAAATATTATATTCTTTTCTTAAGTTATATTTTTTGCATTCTTTTCTTTCTCTAATAAAATATTTTCAATCTTTTCTTAATATGTCTGCATCTGTGTGTAGAACATCTTTTTCTGGGATCTTCCTAAAGCAATTTATTTTGTCTGTAACGGCACAATATCGTTTACTTTGCTAATAATTTCTTGAATATTTTGGATCATATTTTTGTCCTTTTTAATCAAATTGCCATGTAATATTTAGAGTTTACTTTGACAGGAGCCTATCAATATAGTAATTCATTTATTTGTCCAATTGATATTATCATCCATCACAACAAGATACTCTGGACAGCAATCAGAATTAAAATAGAATAAAAACAAAAACATTATTAAATACAGGACCTGAGAAACCACAACTCATATCACTAAAATAATCAAGAAGAATCCCAGGTCCATGCACAGAAACAGATTGTTTTTAAAGGCCATCATCGTCTCCAGAGAAAATATGATCCATAAGGTACTGTAAGGTACACAGAAAAAGCACATCTTCTACTCCTGCCAATTAGCATCCTTTGGCTGACAGGAATTAAAAGCAGGCCCATCCTGCCTGACTATATCTTGTAGATAGAAAGAACTGACGAGAGAGACAAAGCCATGCTTTCAAATGGAAAGAATGAAGGTTATTGAGAGCAGCATAAATCACAGGGAAAGAAAGAGGGGAAAAAGTTAGAATCCAGCAAGGGGTTGAAATAAATCAGCATTCAACTGCTGATAGAATTCTTTATTGGCCAAGTGTTATTAGACACACAGGGAATTTGTTTCCAGTGCATAAGCTCTCAATGTACATACAACAATAGTGATAGATCATGATCATAGTCATGGTAAAATATATATTCATTGTAAAAAAAACCCTTTTTTTTTTTACAATGATCAACTCTTAATAACAAATACAAAATAAAACAATAAATGAAAGTTAAAAGCCCAGGCATTCTTAAGAAAATGACACTGCTGATAGAAAGGTGGATATGCTCAGTGATTTTCTGACTGCATCTAGAGCAAACTGGAATCTTCAAGACTCCCTTTTCCAAATGGTTCCACAGCTATCTAAAATTCATCCTGAGTGCTCCCATTCAGCCCTGGCAACAAGCTACTAGTCGGCAGGAAAGGGGAAAATTTCTACCATTCAGCAGCCATAGGAGATGGAGGTCATATCTGAAAGTTTTTGGTTCTGGGTCCAAATTACTCAAGATTTTACTGTTCGGATTAAAGAAAATTATTGTTTCCCAATACCCTGTATCTCTGATACACCAACTTTTTATAAAAATAAGTATGATTGCATTTATATTAAAATCATCATATATAATTTCCATAGAAATATAAATGTTTCAAGAAAGAAATATAACTGCATTGGAGCATTATATGGTCCCTATAATTCAGATATGAATCTAAGTTTTAGATACAGATAATTCAATTCTTTAATTTTCCTGGAAAGTCATTGAGAAAAGAATGCCAAAAAGAAGGGAGAAAATGTTTTGAAAGTTCATCAGATTGCAAATAAAGGCACTGGACAGAAAGGATAATGTGCAGGTTTTCTTCTGCCATATTTCTATGAATTAATGAATGAATTAATAAATGAATGAAGATAGAAATAATAAAATAATTCTGAAACTCTGACAATGATGCTTGTGAGAAAATATATTCAAACACTGAAATAGAATTTAGCAAAATTATATTTGCTCTTTGCTAATAAGTGTAATATCCAATGGTCCTTGTTTACAGAAATGTAAATAGGCATTTTTCATGGACAAGATTGTAAATATAATACATATTGGTATAGCCAACAAGCTTACTATTTATGAGACTCCTGAACATGCTGAAATCAAATGTGAAGCTGCATAAATTGCTACTTTTTGCTCAGAATAGCTGAATAAATGTTTTGCTGTTTCAGCCATGAACTTTTGTTGTAGATAATATGTTATGCAGCAGAACAAAGATGAGATGCCAAAACAAAAAAAAGAAAAGCATTCATATTGGATTCAGGGGTCAAGAAAAACAGATCTAGTTTGAGCGCAAAACAAATAACAAAGGATTTTTGGTTCTATGTCTCTACAAGTTTTTGGCATGAAATTTTGTAGAGTAATCTTAGTTTAGCTTCACTATCTAAAACCATGTATTTATGTGGCCTGACATCAGAATCAAACTTTTTGAAGGCAACAATATACTCTGTTGCAGGATGGATCAGCAGAAAGTATTTGACAGTGCATTTTAATTGTTACAATAAAACACACTACTTAAAAGATGTAGGATATTGGTCTTCAAATTTTACTTTCTGCTAAGTAGACCCTAGCAACCAGCTAGAATTCGGTTTTCAGAATTAGCAACCAGCTAATTCAGTTTTCTCACAGCATGACTGTTGAATTCAAGTTCTGAATGAAAATTCACAGAATTAAAAAAAGAAAAGAAAATGTATGTGTGCATAATGAAATGTATGTCGCATAATGAAATTATATATGTTATATATTATATATATTATATATATTATATATATATATATATATATATATATATATATATATATATATATATATATATATATATGTTTTCTGAGGTTCTGCGGGTATTTGTATGTGGATCTTTGGTTGTTCGGGTTTTCTCCCGCGTAAGATTCAAGTATCTAGGCAACGTTTCGATGAAGTCTCATTCATCATCTTCAGGCTTCTGTCTCCGGCTCTGTGCTTCTCAGAGTAATGTGAGATTGCACCTGCTTCCTCCTTTTAACTGCCAGTGGGGTGGGACTTGATTGGGTGGGGGCTTGGCTGTGTTCTGATTGGGTGGGGTGTGTTCTCATTGGTAGGGGTTTGGCTGTGTTCTGATTGGTTGGGGGTTAGCCGTGTTCTGATTGGTTGGAGCGTGTTCTGTTCAGGTGGGGGCTTGGTTGTGCTCAGGTTAGTCTTAGTTGCTGGGGATTTGAGCTGGTGAGTTGTGATCTTGCTGTTTGGCTTCTAGTTCGTGGTCCTGCTGCATCTTCATAGTGGGTGTCGGTTTGCTTCATGTATGGCTCAGAGGGTTTGAAGTGGGTAGTGATGCAGCTGTAGTGCAGCTTCTGGTCCATGGTCGTGTCTCATTTTCTGAATGGGTGAGAGTCTGTTTTCTATATGGAAGTGTGGTGGTGGCATCTTGTGTGGCTCTCATGGGTGTGGGTCTGGTGTCCTTCTTCATGTTAGGTACTCGTCTGTTCATGAGGCGGGTTTCCAAATGGCTGGAAGGCGGGAGGTGTCATCTCGTTTGTTCATGCTGTGTGGGCGTTTTTCTATCTCTATGGCTTCTCTGATTATTCTGCTGTTGAAGTGTTCGGTTTTGGCGATAGTTCTGGTATTTTTAAAATCAATTTCATGTCCTGTGGCTTTGAGGTGTTGGACCAGGGAAGAGGTCGTTTCTTCTTTTTGATTGAGTTCTTATGTTCTTCAATGCGTGCACTTATTCTTCTGTTAGTTTGTCCAATGTATGTGGTAGGGCAGGCAGTGCAGGGATTTCGTATACTCCTTGGTTTTCTAATTCGATTTTGTCTTTGGGGTTTCTTAGGATGGTGGATATTTTTCTGTTTGTGCAGAATGCTGTTTTGATGTTGTGTTTTTGGAGGATCTTGCTAATTTTGTCTGTAGTGCCTTTTATATATGGGAGGAGGGCTTTGCCGTTTTCTTGTTCTCTGTCTTGGATTTTGGTTGGGGTTTCTTTTTGGATTAGGTGGGTAATCTTCTTTCTTTGGAATCCATTGGCTGTAAGTACGTTGGTGAGAGTGTGTAGTTCGGTTTTTGGTGTTGTTCATCGGCTAAGCATTTTGTTCTGAAGATGAGTGTCTTGGCTACGGAATTGATCTGTGCTGGGTGGTGGTGTGAGAGTGCATGTAGATAGCGGTTAGTATGTGTTTTCTTCTGGTAGATGGTGTGTCCTAGGGAGCCATTGGATCTTTTGTATACCAAGACATCTAGGAAGGGAAGTTGATTGTTGGCTTCTGTTTCCATGGTGAATTGTATTTTGGGGTGTAGGCTGTTGAGGTATGTGAGGAAGTTGTTCAGTTTTTCTTTCCCGTGTGGCCAGATTATGAAGGTGTCATCTACGTATCTGAGCCAGAGTTTGGGTTTGTGGTCGTATTTTTCTAGAGCTTGTGTTTCAAAGTGTTCCATGTAGAGGTTTGCGATGACAGGTGAGAGGGGTGATCCCATGGGTGCTCCTTCTATTTGTTTGTATTTTTGTCCATTGTAGGTGAAGTATGTATTGGATAGGCAGTGGTTGGTTAGATCTAGGATGTGCTTGGGGGGGTTGTATTTGTTTTGGATGGCTGTCAAGGCTTCTTTTATTGGCACTTGGGTGAAGAGGGATATGACATCGAAGCTTACTAGTAGGTCGCTAGGTTGTAAGTTTTGTTTCTTTATGATCTCGATGAACTGGAATGAGTTTCTTACGTCCCTTCTTTCTGCATTGCAGCTCGCACTTTTGCCTGCGACGCTGCCTTGCATCAAGCCAGCATTCCTGTGCTTGATTCTCAGTCAGAGACTCTGATACGCCGTCCTCCTTTTCCTGATTAGCCTCAGGTCTTCCCTCCCAGTTATCTGCCAACACCTGAGGCACAGTCAGGGAGGAAGGCATTGCCGAAGAGGAAGGTCCTGGGAAGGAAGGCATTTCCAAAACCTCCCCTTCCCCATTGTCCAAGTCTTCATCCTCTAATAAAGCAGGCTCAAACCTCAGAGCCACAACATATATATATATATATATATATATATATATATATATATATATATATATGTGTGTGTGTGTGTGTGTGTGTGTGTGTGTGTGTGTGTGTGTGTGTGTGTGTATGTGTATGTGTATGTGTATATGTATATGTATATGTATATGTATATGTATATATGTATGCAGGTTCTTTTGTTGTGGTAGCCTGCGTCCTGCGTTGTGAGCAATAAAACACACAAGGTCATCACACAACCCATTACCCAAGCAATGTTACAACACAGGAGGAAAAGAGATCAAAACACAAATGACCCAGGAGATTACAGCAGAAGATCCAGGATATCCCCACAACAAAACTCACAAGACCATTACACAGCCCATTATACCAACATCAACTCCATCAACCAATCAAACGGCAGCAGAGCAGCCAACCAGACCAGCACAACAGCCCCCCCCCCCACCAGTATTTATAGAGAGAAGGCAGCTCCGATCACACACTACTTACACTGGCACGAATATATATATGGATCTTTGGTTATTCAGGTTTTTTCCCACATAAGATTGGCAGTATCTAGGCAACGTTTCGATGAAGTCTCATTCATCATCTTCAGGCTTGTGTCTTCGGCTCTGTGCTTCTCACTCTGAATTTGGGGCAGCCTATTGCTGTGCCAGAATGGTTTGGTCTTCATCCTGATTGATTGGGAATCTTGGTCTGTGTTTATTGGTCTTGGAGTTTGCTGTGTTCTGCTTGATTGGTGTTTCTAATATCTTCTGTCTGTTTTGTGGCTCTTTTTGTATCTTGATTGGCTGGCAACATTGTGTTCCTTTATTGGAGGCCGTTTGTGCAGCTTGGCTCCCGGTAAATGGATGGCTATGATTTGTTAGGCAGCTAGGTTTCATCTGGGTGCCTGGTTGGGGTGTGTTTGAGCTGGAGGTATCAGTGGGGGAATCTGTTTGTGCCCAGGTGTTTGCCTGGCTAGTGGTGTGGAGATTTTTTTTTGTTTGTGAGTGCAATAGAAGAGATGATTCCACCAGACTGTCAATCATTTAGAAGCCTGCACTCACAAACAAAAAAATCTCCACACCACTAGCTAATTTTTATTTGAGTAAAAGAAGTTCATTTAATTAGAATATAAAGAATTTAAGTATATTGTATAAATATAATTGTATTGAAATAACATATGACATGACTGCAACAATGCTGTGATGGTGCTATCATAACTTTGAACGGTGACTGAACAAATGTTCACAACTAGATGGGATGTATCTGGCTAGATTTGTTAAACATTGAACTAGCTTCATGTTAATATTTTTCTTACAAGATAGTACATATTTTTAGTTTCTACAGATGATAATTATTTTTCTTCTAATTTTACTATCACTGCTGTACTTTTGGTTCTACTTTATCATATCTTTTCTTTGTTATATCAATATAGAAAAAAGAAAGTAGTCCTCAGGTTACAATAGGTCACTTAACAATGTTCAATGTTCAATGTTACAATGACACCTCTAAAGTACTTACAACACCCTTCCCAATTTAGACTGTTGCAACATTCCTGTGGCCATTTGAACTTACAAGCAACTGCAAGATGTTGCAGCATGCCTACCATCTAGCCCCTACCCCCTTCATTCTGCCTTGTCAGGGCTTCACAGTATTGGACCTGCTTTGGGAGTCCACAGGGTTCCACATACTCCATTCCTCCCCAGCCAGCTCCCCTCACCAATTGCTCACCTTCCTTTCTAAATTCTCAAGAGGTTTGAAGTATGGAAGGGAAGGAGGCCCCTCCATTGCGAAGTCATGTGGCAGAGTTCCAGAAGTGGCTGACTTTTTCTGAGACAGGTTCCATTACATTCATAACTCAAGGATTACCTATACACAAAAATATCAATTTTCACTAGTATATTTTATTTTAAAGCATCAGATATTAAATGTATGCAAGAATGTTATATAATCTATTTGAAATACACACTAGAGACACAAAGTTTTTTCTCATTGAAAATATTCCTTGAAATTAGAAGATAAGCTGGATCTAATTTTAATAGCTATTTTGTTTTTTTCCATTTCACTTTGGATTATTTCCATTATAAAACTAGTTGAAATTTGCTCTTAATAAAAAGGCTATGAACATGTTGCATTCTCGGAATGGTCATAGATTACATTTTAAATAAGATATTGGATAATGGAGAGTTAATTTAAATTATAATAACTTTGCTGCTTTGAAAATATTTTCATTAACATTATTTTGTTAAAAGACTTAAGGTTGTAAATGTTAAATTACATTGCTTTTTAAACCAACTACTTTTTAATTCCATATATTATCTAATTAATGTATTTAACTGAATGCATTATGTACCTGAATCTAAGTCACTGTGATATATGAAAGCAAATAATCCAATCACAGCTAATGTGACTTAGTGTGCAGATAGCTAACCTACAGAAATCTACAATACTCTATGAATAACCATATGAACAGAGTTGGACAGAAGTAAAGACTGGAGTCATATAAAGAAGAAATTCTGAAAACACTGAGTTAAGGCTAAATTCTAGACTCAGATGTATTAGGTTAGAATACTATTTAATTTTCTGTTGAAGGTCAGATTTTCTTGGCACTGATCTGTAAGATTGTTATTAAGATTACTATTAAGATTGTTATTATCATTATTAAACACTGAGTTAAGGCTAAATTCTAGACTCAGATGTATTAGGTTAGAATACTATTTAATTTTCTGTTGAAGGTCAGATTTTCTTGGCACTGATCTGTAAGATTGTTATTAATAATAAGAATGTTATTAGTAAACAGCAGGGAAGAAAACAGCACCACACTTTTTTCTCCATTTTACATCTCGTTTTCTCTTTCTGACTATCTTTCTTTCTATGTCACTTTTTCTGTTTATCCACATGCAAATGAGTCAGATTGATTTTGTAGAAGCCTTAAATGATTGTTTGCAGTATTTTTTTAAAAAAATGAATAATAATTCCAGGTTACAGGTAAACTTTCAACAAAATGACTCACATCGTGTGAAATTTATTGTACAGTTGCCAAAGAGAAGTAATCTTGGTCATGATTACAAAGTATTCTTTGGAGCAAGGGTTAGTGTTATGTCCTGAGGACTCATGGAGTTCTCACTCAGGTCCACTCACTTGTGTGGGCGTTATTCCCCCATTCCCATTGGTCAGTTCTCCCCAGCAGCCAGCTATAAAAGCAGGCTGCGGGGTCCAACTGGCTGCTGATTGCTGCGAGCCAGTTCCAGGCTTGGCAAGCACGGTCAGCCCTTTATTTGTAAATAAAGTACTGTTGCACTCATGCTCTGGTTCAGCCTCTCATTGCTCAAACTTAACAGTTAGAATATTTAATTCAATGATAGTTGTGTTCCAAATGATTTGCAGCATGCTAGTAAAAATACACTTCTTTATCAGTTTGCTGCAATAACATTAATTTTTCCCCTTTATTATTAGGAATATTACTATATATTATGAATATAATTACTATTAATTACTATGTCCGCAAAATAGATACAAAAATATTGCTTCAAGATTTTAGCTCAGATCATCTAGTACACACACACATTTCTACAACAACAAAAAATGTTACTACAGTAATTACAATAAATCTGTAAAGTAGTCACTTTTCCCCCAAGGACTGCATTCAGGAGTAGTAGTAGAAGTCATACAGTGTATACTTTTAAATCTAAAGAATGTTTCTGTTTCCAAGTGTCAAAAGGAAATACCTTTGTATTTATTTCTATTGCTTTAAATAATTCAAACCACAGAACTATTTTATATAAATAAAACAAAAACTGTCAGAATGCACTGAAACTTTAATGCAATGCTATGGTAGGCAAAGCCCATGGTATCTTGTTTACTCTTCTCTGCCAGAATTTATATAGATAGATAGATAGATAGATAGATAGATAGATAGAGGTATTCAGCTTTGTTTGGGTATTTTCCCACGTCATTATAGTTGTGCTTTTAAAATTGTAGTGACATTTCAGCAGAATCTCTTTTCAGCAAAAGCCCCCAATAGACGAAACACAATGTTGCCAGCCAATCAAGACAAAAAAACTCTACAAAACAGACAGAAGATATTAGAAAGACCAATCAAGCAGAACACCGCAAACTCCAAGACCAATAAACACAGACCAAGACTCCCAACCTATCAGGATAAAGAAAAAAACCATCCTAGCAAAGCACGAGGCTAAATTTAAAAACAGAATTTAAATTTAAAAACAGAATTTAAATTTAAAAACAGAATTTAAATTTAAAACAGAAACGGCTGTGAAGCTTGACACACAGACGAACCCAATACACAAGCCTAATGATGGCAGATGAGATTCTGCCAAACGCCACTACAACTTTAAAAGCACAACTATAATGACATGGGAAAATACTTGAACAAAGCTGAATAGCATACATACGTACATATATACATACATACATACTTACATACATACGTATCAAGACCTGCATACCTGTACCCGTGAGGTTCTCGCGGGTATTTGTATGTGGATCTTTGGTTGTTCGGGTTTTCTCCCACGTAAGATTCGAAGTATCTAGGCAACGTTTCGATGAAGTCTCATTCATCATCTTCAGGCTTCTGTCTTCAGCTCTGTGCTTCTCTGAGTGATGTGAGATTGCAGCTGCTTCTTCCTTTTAACTGCTAGTGGGGTGTGACTTGATTGGGTGGGGGCTTGGCTGTGTTCTGATTGGGTGGGGTGTGTTCTCATTGGTAGGGGGTTTGGCTGTGTTCTGATTGGTTGGGGGTTGGTCGTGTTCTGATTGGCTGGAGGCGTGTTCTGTTCAGGTGGGGGCTTGGTTGTGCTCAGGTTAGTCTTAGTTGCTGGGGATTTGAGTTGGTGAGCTGTGATCTTGCTGTTTGGCTTCGAGTTCGTGGTCGTGCTGCATCTTCATAGTGGGTGTCGGTTTGCTTCATGTATGGCTCGGAGGGGTTTGAAGTGGGTAGTGATGCAGCTGCAGTGTGGCTTCTGGTCCATGGTCGTGTCTCATCTTCTGAGTGGGTGTGAGTCTGTTTTCTACATGGAAGTGTGGTGGTGGCATCTTGTGTGGCTCTCATGGGTGTGGGTCTGGTGTCATTCTTCATGTTAGGTACTCGTCTGTTCATGAGGGCGGGTTTCCAAATGGCTGGAAGGCGGGAGGTGTCATCTCGTTTGTTCATGCTGTGTGGGCGTTTTTCTATCTCTATGGCTTCTCTGATTATTCTGCTGTTGAAGTGTTCGGTTTTGGCGATAGTGGCGATGATTCTGCCACCCCTTTAATACAAAATCCTTGTAATTACCTATCCTGAAAAAAATAAACATGTGTAATTCATTTCCATGAATCAAGAACAAACAAATAGAAAAAGGCAAACAATACATATAAACTGAAATTTTGGATGTATTTTTGCCTTTTACTTTTTTTATTTTACAAATACTTTTAGACAATTTGTGACAATGTTTAAAATATTGTATTCAATTATGGGGGGAAAAAAACCTTCAATAGCCTTATGTTCTGACACTTTAAGTAATAATTTAAACCTTGAAATATTAATCCTAACCTTGAAATATTTCTATCTTCTTAGGAAGACATAAAGAAAATGTATTTCTATGAATGAGTAATCCAAAGCAATGAGGAGAACAAATCATTACTGTAAAAGGACTCGCTTTCACCTTCTTTCTTTCTGTAAGCTACTGTAAAATCTGCAGTTGTATGAAAACTGATTAAAGATCTCTCTAATTTGACAGCAGGCATCAGTCAAACTGAATCTAACACTACTACTTCTCCACAAGAAGTTTACAACCACCAAAGTATTGTAACTTATTTATTCTTTGGCCTGTGCTAACTTTTCAAATCTGTTTCAAAAATATGACTTCACAAAGGTGTTAGTGTATAGTACAGAAAAAAATCAGAACCTTTTCTTCTTTGAATTAGCCTGAACTTTATTAGGGAATGTATTTGAGCAGTACATAGCTTAAACAAATAACAGAACAAAATTAAAGCATACTATCTAGTGGGCATATGCTCCATGTAAACACAATATCTATAAATAAATTTGTCTTGTGTAAATTAATTGCAAATATAATATTCCAATATTTGGGATAGAACGATTACTTCCTAAAGCACTGTATTACTTATTTCTGTCTATTTAATTATTTTTAAATTTATATGCCACCCACCTCAATCTGCAAAGTGACTCTGAATGGCTTATAATTAAAACCCATGACATTTATTATCTAAACTGTTCCTTTAAATACCAAGTGTGTTACAAGAACCTAACTGAAATATCAGGTCATTACGCAAGCTAAGGACAAAAATATTTATAAAATACATGGAAACTGAATACATATATTTACTTGCCTGTCCAGAAGCAAATATTTAATATTATTTTTGCAAACTTCTTAATTAACAGCCATATCTTAATCAGAATAAAGCTGGAAGGGACCTTGAAGATCTTCTAGTCCAACCCCCTTCTCAAGCAGGAGACGCTATACCACAATCTGTACCACAAAGCTATATATTACAAAGCAATAAATCATAACATTATGAATCAAATAGCAAATGGGCCTACTTAATATCTTGCAAACCAAAATGCAGAAAGTCTGCTTCCTAATCCTACAATTTCTATATTTTATGCAATGAGGTTATGAAGCATTTAATGGGATAACAGAGAGCTTTCCAGCACTTGCCATTAATTAATTAATTCAAATGGCTGAAATTTACCTGAGCAAATTTCATAAAATCCTTTCAGAGCTGATCATAAGCATATTTAAAAATGCACTTTTGAATGGAAAATGAATTGGATGTACTGACTATGCAATAAACAGGGAATTAGTATCTTTCAACAAAATCATTTGCTAGGAACTGTTTTGTTTGGTTTTTAGTTTCAGTACAGATTTCTTTGAAAACTATTTAGTTGCAAATTTATGACATGACATCTAATATAAAAAGTCATCCTGAGGAAAGGAGTAATGTGGAAACATTTCTAAGATATAAATTTAGATAATGCTTTGTGTCTTCTTCTCTGACAATGAAAGATTGATTAAACTAGAGTTGCTATATTTGGGTTGCTATAGTCTGAAAAACTACTAAATGTCAGTAAAGAATGAGACAGTTCTCTCTCCAGTTGTTCTATCATTCTATTTGGTGATGGTGAGAGACAACCTGTTGAGCTGGATTCAGTGGCCTTTTCACATCTATGATTCAGAATAATAAGGCTGAATAAAATTTGCAATGTGATTGCCATTGACTTAACACAAGGCTCTTGCTTTACACTAGCTTTCATAATATAGGCTTGTAAGATATATACCAAAATGCTAATTTCTTATAAGGGGATAAAATATTGCAAACAAATTGCAAACAAATAGCATTTAGTAATTTCATGTAATATGATATTAACATTTAAAAAATGATGAAAAGCAGCACAATTGACTCATGAGATTTCCCAAAATGATAACTTGTAATTGTTAGAAACTCTTTTGATGGTTTCAGCAGAACTTCTAGTGCATCAACAGATTCCAATTGATTGGGTCTGGCTGAACTATTTATCATATATTTCTTTATTTTTACAACCATTTCCTCAGTGGCTATTAATGACTTATTTTACAAGAAAGAAAGATCAAGACCTCGAAATTACATCATAAAAGACTGGTCTTAAATTTGTCACATATTTGGTAACATCTCTGTAGGATAGCAACTCTCCTAATCTTAGAAAAATATTTTGAGAGACCTTTTTGACATATTTTAGATTCCTATTTGTTCATTTTTATAGTTTGTCTTTTCAGCCCAAATCTTCAATCATAGTATCAATTTACATGGAATAATTCATTATCATTGCACCATTAACAGCCATATATCTATCTCTATTTCTATCTCTATCTCTAGCTATATCTATATATCTCCCTATCCTGATCCCCCCCCCTCTCTCTCTATCTATCTATCGATCTATCGCTGTTAATGGTGCAATGATAATGAACTATTCCATATCTATCTCTCTATCTCTCTTATCTATCTATCTGGGATAGATAGATAGATAGATAGATAGATAGATAGATAGATAGATAGATAGATATAAAAATTCAGAAGAAATTTCCCTTTATTTCTATAGGAAATATTTATTTCAATAGGAAATATGCAAGTAGAGGATATATATATATATATATATGGATCTTTGGTTGTTCGGGTTTTCTCCCGCGTAAGATTCGAAGTATCTAGGCAACGTTTCGATGAAGTCTCATTCATCATCTTCAGGCTTTTGTCTTCGGCTCTTGCTTCTCAGAGTGATCTCTCTCTGAGAGGCAAGATCCCTCACTCTGAGAAGCAAGAGCCGAAGACAAAAGCCTGAAGATGATGAATGAGACTTCATCGAAGCGTTGCCTAGATACTTGAATCTTACGCGGAGAAACCCAACAACCAAAGATCCACATACAAATACCATGAGAACCTCAATATATATATATATATATATATATATATATATATATATATATATATATATATATATATATATATACTATTTTATTTTATTTAAAAAAAAACTTTTCTCTATTCTTTTCTACATACAGTATGTTTAATTGTCTTTCAATTATTCATACCAACTTCAGATTAAAATATAATTTCCTTGAAATATTATCTGATGTTATCTTAAAAGTTTACAGTTTTTCTTTCTTTTTTCATACATAGAAATAAACACACAAATATACAAAGATGTTTATCATATACAGTAAGTAATATTTTTACTAGGGAAATGCACTGCCATCCAAGTAAAAACAAGAGTTATTTTATTAAAGGACATCTTGCCTTTGTAAGCATTCTGTAGTAAAACAAAAGATAACATTGCTCCCAAAGAAGGTTGGAAGCAGCGAAAGAAAGTGAAAAGGGAAAGTTTTTTTTCCCTTCTCTCTCCTTCCTTACATTGACAACTAAGAGATTGGAATAAGAAATCGGAAAAATCCACTTTGGCATCAATAGGCAATTAAGCTGAAAATACAACTAAATGCCAAAGGGACAATAAAGATTTCTGGACATTAAAAACTGTTTCTTTTATAAGCAGGAAGGGAGAGGAAAAGAATAAGGGCAGGATCTGGAGGGAGGAGACTGCCTGGACTTCAAAAGAATCTAAAGTAAAGATACATTTTAACTGAGATTTTGCAACTAAATAGTAACCCCAGGAAGAGAAAGTGAAAAAAAAGGAAAGTGTAAAAAGAAACAGCTTTTGTGTATTGGGACTGCTTGGTGACTTTTGGATTTTTGGTTATTATATTTGAATGACTAAAACCAATTGGCATCACTTCCGGATGAATTGAAAATGGAACTTAAAAAATACAAAGAAGATGCACAAGAAGGGAAGGGCTCTTTTGGCTTCGTTTTTCAATTTTTAGAAATGGAGATCTGCAACTATGAGAAACAACAAGAAAAGACTGTAAAACAAGAAGACTGGGACAAAGAAGAAGCCACCTTTAATAAACAAATAACTCTATGTGGGGAAGAAAGGGGAAAGTGGGGAAAGAGAATGGAGAATTTAAGACTTAAAAAAAGAGCCAAAGAAGAAAAAAACAATTTGAAAAGTGGATATAATGTTTGAAAGCAACAGAAAAGGGAATACAGAAGAGGGAAATGGAGGTGGAGAGACAGGGGGGTAAAAAGGGAAGAGAGAAGAAGAGAGGGAAGAAGGAAAGGAAGAGAAGTTACAAAGGCTTGGAGCAAGATGTAAAGAAACAGGACCTATTTAGAGATAATGGGTGAAAAGCTAACTGAAAAAGGCATTCTGTGAAGGTACATAAGATTGTATTGTTATATTTGTAATAGAAATAATTTTAGAAAATTGGAAACAACATATGATTAAAAAGAGGGATAAAGTAGTTGGTGTGGTTTGGGGAAATATTTGTGAATAAAATAAATGAAATAAAATAAATGAGAAAATTGAATTAGGAAGGAACGGGAACATTTTAATTAGTCAATGTTTTATAAAATATAAGTGAAGGTGGGGGGAAATTAACTACGGAAAGTTTATAATTGTTCCCATAGAAGTATGATATTTATTTGAAGAGCAATGTGCAAAATGTTAAGATTTAAATGAATATTAATATTGATGATAGAATTGAATTGGAATGGATTGTTGTTTTAATTATATTATACATTTATATATATTTTTCTTTGTTTAATAATACAGTGTGTAGTTTTAGAATGTGCCAAACAGAATCCGAACGGAAGTTATATATTATATTAAGTGTTACAATTTTAGGGGAAAGATATAAAGGCGTCATACTCCGATCAGTGATTACAGGAGAAATTTTGTTTAATGAGAAAAGATAGTAGACAGTTGAAACAGGACAGACAAAGAATATAAATACAATGATTTGAATTGAGATGAAATAAATAAAATAAAATTAAGAAAGTTTAAAGAGGGGAGAAACTATGTAGAAAATGTAGAATAGTAATAAGATATGGAATGGAATATATAAATGAGCATGAACTTGAATTTGTGTCTTTACGAAGAGATGTAACCCGGGATAATGCTGCTTTCAAAAAAGATGTTTTACTTGTATTTCTTTTCTTTTTGTGAAAATTCAAATAAAACTTACAAAAAAAAAGCATTCCGTAGTAATAATGCATTAATTAACATGTCAGCCTTAGACCATCAGAAAAGTAACAAGAAAGAGAGAGACAAAGAAGAGAGAGAGAGAGAGAAAGAGATAAGGCATCTTTGTGGGCCGAGCCTCAGAGAATTTACTTGAAAAGAATAAGACATCAGATCTATTGATTTCATGTTCTGGACACTGCATTTTTTGCGGTATATAAGGATCCAGCATGGTGACGAGCTCATAACTGAACTGAAACACTAATCTTCAAATTTACTAGTAGAGTGGATTGAATATATAAAGCCTTAGTTATGTACAGACTTGTTTTCCAAACCGCATAAGTAACTGAATAATAATAATAAAATATGTATATAAACTTTTCCCCCAAGCTCACATCACCATGACATTGCCACAATAACTTGTCTTTAAAAAAAAAAAAGCCATATAGATGTAGTGTAAACCCACATTTTAAAAGAGAAAATTATAAATATAAACTGAAAATTCAATTTAAATATGTTAGCACTAGGGCTGCAATAAATTATTAAATATTTTTTCTAGTCCTCCATGATTGCTTTAATAGATCTAGTCTGTCTATAAGTAAGTTACATGTCACAAAAATATTATTTTGATAGATTTGTGTAATACATGTTAAAACGTGGAGTATCATAGAATAAAATAAAATTGAAATACACTTGAGTTTAACAATTTTAAAATCTTGATTTTAAAAGTACCTCTTTTTTAAAGAAGATATAATATACAACTTTCTAATACGCCTGAATTTTACAGAAAAGTCAAGTCTAGTTAGGCCTGCCATGTTGTACATTATTAAATGTTTATGACATTTGGAGAGACTTTTTGACATTTAAGATTTACTTATCATTAAGATACTGCTAAGGATTAAATATTTCTTTATTGGCAACTGGACTATACTTATGACCATTTTTGTGTCCCAAGGTCACTTTTACCAATCTAACAAGCATGGGGCATCCAGATTCACTTAACAATCGTGTTACTAACGTAACAAACTCAGTGATTCATTTAACAACTGAAATTTTGGGTTCAGTTGTAATCATAAGTCAAGGATTACCTGTTCTTTATTTTTTTTCAGATGTGAAGCTGAAGTGATTTTCCTGTTCAAGCAGACTTATAGATATCATGTTTCTGGAGTTGCATAAAATATGTTAACAGTACATTAACACAGTGATACAAATTTTAACTGAAGAAAATTCATTGTCATAGGATGAGTCTTTGACTTTAGATTATAAAACTGGTTAGGCAGATGGATTTGGACATTTCTTTTCCTTTGAAAGATTCTCCTCCCTCCAAAAAGTTATTTGTCATGTTTCCACATACAGTACATAGAAAACCGAGCAACCTTTTCCTTGTCCTTTCCCATGGTACCTAAAAGGAATTGATTTCAGAGGCAGAGGCACTATATTAATTTTATATATAAGACAAACGATTTTGAATTGGTCAGAGATATGTTTGGTCACTACTGAAAAATGCTATACCAAATGGAACTTGAATAAATCTAGCAAATCTATTGGTATGCTTTGAATGGGCCATTTAAGTTCTGAATAAAGGTAAAGGTTCCCCTCTCACATATGTGCTAATTGTTTCCAGCTCTAGGGGGTGGTGCTCATCTTTGTTACAAATCCAAAGAGCCCGTGCTGTCCAAAGACGTCTCCATGGTCATGTGGCCAGCATGACTAAATGCCGAAGGTGCATGGAAAGCTGTTATCTTCCCACCAAAGGGGTCCCTATTTTTCTACTTGTATTTTTACATGCTTTCAAACTGCTAGATTGGCAGAAGCTGGGACAAGTAAAGGGAGCTCACTCCATTATGCAGTGCTGGTGATTCGAACCGCCGAACTGCAGACCTTTCTGATTGACAAACTCAGTGTCTTAGCCTTATAAGGGACCCTATAAGTTCTGATATCTCCATTTATTTGAGTAAATTGCCTTTCATTACTTAAAAACCTTACAAGAAACTCCTTGTTCTATAGCCTAGTAGATTCTGTAGGTTTCTGCTTCAATGAGCATTAGGAGTCTAGCAAGTGATCACTGCATTTATAGTTAAAATGGATGTTTTTTTAATTCCAGTTTGGCACTACCTATTGTACACAAACTGGTTGGTTCTAACAAAAGGCAAGTGAGTCGTTCATTGCAAACAAAGCAAAACAAAAATCCTTGGAAAGTTGATTAATTCTATATATTTCCCTTTCATCTGCCATACTCCTAAACTATCAATGAACTGGTTTTCTGCTTCTTACTTTGAAAGCTCTTGCATAGCATGTTCAAAACTATTATCTTTAACAGCAGTGACTGGGAACAAAAAGGAGTACTTTTCACCGAGTCCGAATACCTTAGCAAAAGGAAGTTATCAGTCACAAAGCTACTTGAGAAGTATAATGTGAAGCATTTTGGAAATCCTGAAAATTAGATTTCCAAAGACTCATTGGACTGGGAACATCTTGTTGATTAAGTTCTGAGGATAAAGCTTTTGCGGCTATTGGAGGATAAATTTCTGGGAAAATAAATGAGATACATAATAGCTTCAAGCCTTTCCCTAATGGTATCTAGTCATGGCACTAATATATTCCTTTTCTACTGTGTTCTCATGATATTATTTTGATCTTGTCTGTCTACAAATAAGACAATGTTAAATGATACTTACTGTAGCTGGACTGATATAAAAGCAGTCCTTCTTCACCTCACTCTGAAATCATCAAAGGACAAACTCAAGATTTGTATAATTGCTATATTATACAAATATTATGTTGTCATCCATAGCCTCAGAGAAAAGTTAGTAATTTGAAAATAAGGCAATAAAAACAGGATATGAATTGAAAATGGGACAGAAAATGTTATAATGGCATTGTTTTCTGTAGACTTAAAAATCAATGGAAAGCACTTTATCACAATAAGGAAGAAAGGCCTTAGCTGATTTACTTGCATAGTAGAAATTTAAAGAGATTTCTTTGAGTGATTGCTCTATATTTCAATAGTACTTAACCATTATACAATATCCTTAGACACTATCAAACTTCCAACAAAGACATATTTCTGTCTGGGGTCTTAACAAATGCTTTTCATCTTTAAATCTTTCTCTCAGGTAAATGAATTTTTCTCAAATCTATGGATGTTAAAGCATTGAAAATGTATTTTAAAAGTTATAAAATTAATTTACCCCATGATTCACACAAGGAAATCAAGAATGATTCTATATTAATTATAAAGCAATTCTGAAGAGGTCTATCTGAATCACATCATAATCAGAGGCAAGCAGTCCATTTCAGATCCAGTCTATAGCCTTTCAAAACACATGTATAATTAATAGCTTATATATGCATGTTATATTTTAATGAGATACTATTTTTTCACCCAAATCATAAAATATTATTGTATTAAATCTTTGTAAATACAAGTTTTTAAGTAGAACTATGTCATAAAATTATAGATACAAAATGACACTCCCAGTATAAGGGATGCCTGTAAAGCATGGTTAATATATTTCCTGTCACTATCATTTCCTGTCTTGTTATTTTTTTTTTCCTTTTCAAGTTAGCTTGTCAATGTTTTTTTCCCCAGTCAACTTTTTGTTTCATTGATCTATGTGACCAGAGAATTTTTTGTAGAAGTTTTCTACATTTGATTTGTTACTATTTTCACCTAAATAAAATGGCAAATGTAATACTTCCTCAGTCCCTTTTTAAGATTGTGAGAAAAAAAATCATTATTTGAAAAAAGAAACAAAACAAACTCCACACTCATTTCTACACAGAAAAAATAGCTGACAAGACATTTCCAACTTGGGGGGGTTTCAATCTGCTTATGAGATTGCAAGGAATGTGAGGAGGTGTGTTCTCAGGTGAATTCCAGAGGAGTAAGAGTCAATTCAGGCCAAATATTATTTGTGAGACAGAGTAAAGACAGTCCATCCCCAATTGTTCACAGAGTATATTGTAGACACGGGTAATAGAGTCCCAAGTCTGGCAAGATTTTTTCTATAGGTCTGAAACAATAAAGAATTCAGCTTGGAAGTCATGTGTCATTCTTGGCTTGGGGTCTGACAGTAATGGATCAACCTTTTCAACATTCATCAAATCCGAGAGCATATGTGCTTCTACCACCATATAGTTTCTTCCTGTTTATAGAATTTCTAATTTCAAACAACAAAAAGAAGCAATTGGATTTACTCTGTGTTTATTCAATGGTCAGACGTACAACACTGAGAATTCACAGCCAAAAGTACTCATACCTACTGATTACTGTAATACAAAAGCAACCCTCTCTGGTTCATTTAAAAAAAGACAATTTGAAATCATTTGAAAAAAAAGGAAAACTTTATTATTTAAAGTTCCTGAAAGTCAAGTGTATTGTCAACATATATCAGGACTAAAAGGCTGTGTTTCCTGAAGTTATAGAAAAGGAATATACAAAATAGTTATATGATCAAAGCATAATTGCAATTCAATTTTGTTCCATTTTGTTGTGTTTGCTGATAGAGAGCATTCAGTGGACCATGAGATGACTATACTTAAGTGGGCAAAGGTAAATTGTCAGGAAGAATTGTAAATATGAATGAGGAGAGGAATTATATTGTATTTTGTATATATTTCCTATCTTCTTTTTTATTTGTGTATTTGTGTTTGCCATGTAGTAGTTCTACAAACTTGAGAAAAGTTAGCATTTCATGTTTACTTTGTAAGTCTAAATAAAGACCCTGTGTCACCCCTTTTCTTTCCTTCCTTCCTTCTTTCTTCCTTTTCTTTTTTCCCCCTTTCTTTTATATATGGGTTTGGTTGCCCCTTACTTAGTCAAGAGCCTTACTTAACCAATCATGCAATTGTACAATGTACAACATCATTGTACTTCAAAGTAGCAAAGGATAGCTGCCAAAGAAGTAAAGTAAAAAATGTTTGAAAGAAATCTACATGTATGATTTTCTACATGTTTGAAATAAATCACTTTTTTTCTAAATCTTTATATCTAAACAATCATTACATGTTGTGCAGCTTGTACAAAGAAATAATAAAAGAGAAATAGGTGGATATGAAGCAAGATTAATATACAATAAGTCTTCCTATCTGCATCCAATGCTAAACTTCAGTAATAGTGATAAATCCTCAAATCTTAGAATCAACTGGTTCTGAATAGAACTGTAAAAGCTTAGAAGAATGTGGAATGGTTTTTTTAAAAAAATTAAATGAATTTTAGAATTGGTACATATCCAATGAACTATTTTGGATTAGTATGATGGTAATAATTAAAATTTTCATAGTTATAAATATGTGTGTATTGTAATGACCAACACTTTTATAAATAATAATGCACGAACTGTATGTCATAGTCCACAGAAAATGCTATTAAAAGTTGGTTATTTATTATTAACAGCAGCTATGTTTATAGCAATGCTTGGAGATATTTTTTAGTTTTCAGTATGTAATATCACAAATATTATTGCTAAAGCAAATAGAACAGCCTGACAAAATCAATTTTAAAGTCCAATAAATAAGTTAAAAGGAGATGTGTTAAGATATCATAATGACAACAGCTTTTCAGAGGACTACATTTTCCCCAACAGAATTGTGTACTGGCCCTTTCTAAAATTCATTACTTTGTTTTAGTCATGCCCAACTAACTTGACAATTCATTTATAATGCTTTATAAACAGAGATTTGGTACATAAATATGCATGCACACAGAAAATGCTTAAAATTCATAATCCACAATCACTGCCTTTAGATACTACTAGAATGTGGGTGAATCACTTTTCTCTGCTGTTCACAGGCTAAAAGGTACCATAGCAGGGTAGCTCTATTTTCTCCTATCTTAAATTCCATGCATTTAATCCTTCAAAATAATAGAGCCTTCAGATGAGAGCCAAATGCAGAACAGGTTTCTCTCTGTTTCCTATATTTCTGGAACTATTGGAATGCCACACCACATTCCTAGTCTTCCAACTGTTTCTGAGCACTGGGCTCTCTTCTATTGTCCTTTTCCTCATGCACCAAAATGCTATAACTACCCTGATTGGTCTCTTTATAAGTATCCATGATCAAAGGTTTCGATATTGCAAGCACCTCCAACTATTGGAAAATCAACATGCCCCATCCTTTCATTCTGTTGGCAATCTTCATATATCTGTTTATGTGCCTGAGATACAAGGGATGTCCTAATGTGAAAGGGAAATGTGAAATCTGAAGGAGAAATGTGAGAAAAGGGAAACTACAGAATGAATATTTAGGTTATATGTTTAAATATTCTACCAGCCTAAGGCTAATAAAAAACCCAAACAAAAACCCAAACAAAAACCCTCAGATACTAAAACAACAACAACAACAGTATTCTGATCAGTCATGCAGCTGTGGGAATTCTTACCAAGAGTCTGAGACATAAGGTCTAGCTGGAGAACCAAAAACAAACAAATAAACAACAACAACAACGATCAGGATTAGGGAAGACTGTTCAAGTTCTTTCCTAATATGTACTAACAAGTGTTAGTACATTAATAGGACACAGGTTCTGCAGGTCCTATTTCAGACTGAACATGGACATTCCAGAATTTACAATAGGTTTTCTGACATATATCAAGCAGTTCAATACAAAAATTTCTTGAAATCAAATGGAAAGGCAAAACAGAGGTTGCAAATCACAAGAACACACCTTAAATTGGTGGGTGGAGGTATTTGCATGCTACAATGCACTTCCCATGGCAGTTTTGGAGAGCTAATATAAAAACATTCCATATGAGCTGAGATGGCTTCCCTGTGGACAAAGAGCAACTGAAACTATAGGACTTATACATTAAAATGATAATTCTCAGGTATAGAAGGTACTGTATAGTAAGACTACTATACAGTACCTTCTATACCTGAGAAATATTGTTTTTAATGTATAACTTCTGTTATCAAATCAGTACAATGTAGTTTTTCTAAATGTGGCTAAATTTTGTTACATTGTTTGCAAAATTAGTCAGACTCTGTGTGTCCCACTGATAATCCACCACTGATCATAATATCTTGGTGGTGGTGGTGGTGGTGGTGGTTGTTGTTGTTATTATTATTATTATTATTATTATTGAAATTCAGTTAACTGAACAATTTAAAAATGTATCCTAAATATTATTGACTGGTATTGAAGGTTGATAACGGGTTGCTGCCAGCATCTGAAGGTTGATACGGGTTACTGCCAGGTATTGACCAAGTATCTTTCTTAAAATGTATGATGTTCCGATTTTCACAGTTCTTCACAAGTCTGACAAGATGATGATGATGATGATGATGATAATTTTAGTGCTGTTTTTGTAATGCTGGTCTCTGAGCATAATAAAAAAGTATTAAAATAATGGAATCCCCTATATTATATAGCATCCATGAAACACATTTACATTCATCAAAATCTTTTCTGGCTCAAACAGATATCCACATATGTGCAAGCAGAATAAATTATATCTCTATTCACACATGCACATAAAGCATGAAAAGTTGACTGACCCACAAAACCTTCATCTTTGCATATTTTCTAAGATTAAAAAGATGGGTCTTGTCAAGAAATTATTTTTATTGATTTTTTTAAATTTAGTTCTGTGCAAGAAATTTCTCATGCATTTTGACATTTCTCTCCCAATTTCATGTCTTTCGTCTTTTGCTAAAGGAGAAGATATTTTTAGCTCAATTCATGGCAGCATTGTGGGATTTTTATATTTAATTTAGCTTTGAGATGACAGTGTAGCATATGTGATTTTTCCTCATTCTACAATAATTTCTACAGTGTTCTACAGTTTAGTCAACTTTATAAGCATGCTTTCTATGTTTCAAATAAACCTCAAGGGAAGTCAATATAAGGAAAGTTTTTCTTTAGAACTATTTCAGATCAGGAAGTTAGAACACTCAATAGAGTTAAATAACAATAACAACAAAAATTAATTACAATAGCCAATCTTAACATCACAATAAAAGGAAACTCAAAAAATCCACCAAAAAGCATTACAAATATATATTTTAAGCATCCTAAGAAAAACAAAAAATAACAATAAAACAACAACAAATCAGAAACCAGAAGTCTCTACTGACTGGTGGAAAAAAGAATGTAGGAAATTGAAGTACACATTCTGCAATAATATAATTTTACTATGATTTTAAACAATCTATATAGAAACATTTCTAGGAATATGTGTTTGGTGTGTTATATTTAGTGTGCAATCACTTTTGATACTTTCTATTTCTTTTTCTTTTGTAGGAGATAGATTAAAACCTGGAAAGATTTAAAAACCAAAGAGATTTGGATTTCTTTCTTTTGCCTGATTTTTTAAACAAGCTTGCCACAATAATAATCAGTATGGCACATTGTTATAAAATGTACATCCTATGGAGTCATTTTGAATTGTGGTGTATTTCCAGCACTCATGTTTAACTGACCGGTGAGGTATAGAGAGCTGGTTTCCTTCTGAGACATGGCAGTGGAAATATAACAATATAAAGCAGACACAAGCTCAGCAATCTGAAGTAACTTTGCTGAGAAAAGAAGAAGAGCCATTTTAACTCAAAATATGTGTACAAAAATGCTATTGTAAAAAACTTAACAGACTGAAATTACTTTGATAGCTTTTGGGAGACAAACATTGCCAAGCATAGTCTCTCTAGGAAATTCTTGATTTGATTTCTCAATTACTTCTTCTTTGGAAAGTGGAAGAAGGCCCCAGAGAATCAACTATCCTTGAATTGATACTAACCAATAGGGAAATCTTAACTGATGAAGTGGAAGGAACAGCAAAGTGACTGTAATGGTATAGTTCTTTATTTTAAGGGAAAATAAAGCAGAGAAGAGTAAAATACCAATCTTAAGCTTCAAGAAAGCCTATTTTAATTGCCTCAGAGTAACAAGATGTAGGATTCCATAGAAGAAGAAGTGAATAGGAAAAATAGATAAAGATGGGTTGCAGTCTTTTTAAAATGAGATATAAAAAGCATAACTACACTATAAAGTATAACAAGGGTTAAAAACAACAGAAGAAACTAATGCTGATATAGTAATGTGAGAAGTGTTAATAAAGTATCCTTTTTATGACTCAAATCTCATGTTGAAAGATAGATTATGTCCTTGGAGTAAGGGAGTGCAGTACCAGGCATATGCCTTTGAAGCGCTGGGAATTATCACACTTTTTGGAATGTCTTTGGAATCCCAGATACCGGGTAAGAAAGTGTTTGTTATGTGCTGGGTACCAAAAAGATAATAAAATGTAAGTTGTATCCTGAAAGATGTATTGTAAATCAAGCCATTTGTATACTGTGTGTGTGTGTGTGTGTGTGTGTGTGTGTGTGTAGTTTTAGAGTATAAAAGTAGAGCGAAAGCTATGCTTTTTGTTCCTCCCAGCTGCCAAGGGTGGAACCCATCTGCAGATGTATATCCAATAAAGCCTTTTTCCTTGGATCAACTTTGAATCCTGGTGGTTTTTTCTTTAGCCACAATCTCACAGTAAAGTTCTGAAAACTTCATGTATAGGCCAGGAAAGTAGGATAGATCACTAAGGAAAAAAAGTTTCTAGGGGCTTGAAACACTAGTCTAAATTTTAGAAGAAGTTAAACTGTTTGATTTTATGAGTTACAGGTTTTATTGTTAAACAAATGACTTTCATCTCCTAATCGTGCGTGGTTAACACTCTCAAAGAGAGTAATGATAAGCCAAGATTCCCAGTATTTTTCTAATGTTATTTTTATTTATTTATCATATTTAGAAACCACCAACTTCCTCATTGAGTGACTCTGTTTATATATATTTATATAAATACTGAGCAACAAATGGACCAAAATACAATCATACTTCATGCTCTTCTCTGTTGTAATATAGCAAAGCATTTCAAAGTGTCTTTTGACATTCTAATTAGTAAACTGTTAAAAAGGGGCATGTTGGCATGATGATTAGATAGATACAGTCAGTATCTATCTTGAAAATCATACTTCATAAACAATCATTAATGGTTCTTCATCAAAATGGAATGACATATTGACTAGGTTAACAAGGTTCTGATCCTCTACAATGATTTGAATGAGGAGGTGGCAAGAATTGTAGATGTCTCAGAACTAAATGAGATAACCAATATGCTAGTTGTCAGAAATAAAATTGAAACTACTCAAATAAGTTAAAATTACAAATGGGGGGATAAAAATGATTCATTTAGAAAATAAAAATTAAAGAGTTAGAACCCAGTAGTTTTGATTTCACTGGATTTGGATATCTTCATGGTTGGAGGCACAGAATTCAGTAGTCTAAATTTAGTTTTATTCCAGTTATTATTCTTTGTTTGGAATATATCATTTGTAAAAATTTCTACATTAGGAATAAAGAGTTTGAATATATATTTTAGAATAAAATATAAATGATTACACTGCCTTTTTTCTTTCCTCTGAATTTTCAGTCTGATGCAAAAAGAGTTTTAAAATACTCATAATATGACTGAATGAAATTAAAATTTTGCCGACTCCTAGATTCACTTCTACATCCATAATACTTCTACCTTATAACTTCTATTTTCTTGTTCTACTATATTATCAAAAACATTTATGATCAGGTCCTGCAATATGTTTTTCAAAGACAACATAGTTTCTTTCATCAATTATTGTGATTAGCATTAATTCCATTGAGGAGTTCTGTGAATACAAAGAATGGATAGAATGTACAGTATATACAGTATTATATCTCTGCTATTTCCAACTTGTAATCTTTTCTCTGGTATTATGTATTAAAACTGTAATAGTTATTACAGCTTTAATTTGTGATATTGCATTATATATTTTATTTTTCATATTGTCCTTTGCTATTCTTTTCTCATCTAGGAATACCGTTCTGTCACTGAAATTAATGGGAAACTCATACTCCCAACTTCAGTAACATTTTGAATGTTGAAAGGGTAATTTTAAAAATATGTCCCAAGCACAAAGTATAAAAGAAACACAAAGTGGTGTTATCCAGAAAACTCCACTGCTGAGAGTAGTATCCATCACGGCATTTGTTACAAATAACAGATAATCAGAGTTGGAAGGGATCTAGTAGATCATCTAGTGCAACCCCTGCCCAAGCGGGAGACCCTACACCATTTCTGACAAATAGCAATCCAATCTCTTCTTGAAAGTCTCAAGTGAAAGTCTCAAGTGATGACGTTACTTCCATCTAGCTTCTAGAACTTATTCTTTATGTGGCAGCATATCTCAATAACTCTTATAGTTAGAAAGTTCCTTCTGAGATCTCTCTCACCTATTACTCTTACCAAATATAACCTTTTCCTTATATTTGTTCTGTTTTCTGGAGCAATATAGAGTAAGTCGGGTCCTTCTCTTTATGTAGCAATCTTTTAGATATTTGAAGTATGTAATGTAATGTCATGCTGTAATGTAATGGGCTGCCTGCATACAATCATGCTATCACAGATGTCTACAAAAAGTAACATATGAGCTAAAGAAGCAAATTTTGTCACTAACTTGGTGTTTCTCATTGTTGCCCATAATTTCCAAAATATTTTTAGAATGATTGCATTAACTGAGTTGAGGTAATTTTTTTGTCTACCTGTCTGTGGTTTGCCTTAGTTTGTCAATTGCCACTTTTCAGGTTTATGTGTCCACAATGATTGTTTCTAACATCTGATAAAGTATCTACAAAATATTATAATTATAATTTGTATATTTAGAAAAAAGGAAGTACAGATAAAATAATAGAGCAATGTCCATATACTGATTTCTAAGACATAAAGGAATCTATAATATGAATATATTACAACTTCTTAAAAAACAATAACAGCAATAAGCTGCATACTTACTTAGATTCTTATCTTTTAATTAATTGCAGGCTGTTCCTATGTGGAAATTTATTTCAGATGTTTTTCTTCTTCCATTGCTTCACTTAATTGGTTAATTGGATTGTCATGATGGTTACACAAATGAAGACTTGATGCTTTTTTGCACACCATGCACCTTAAACAACAGTACATCAAGTATATAGAATTGCAAATAAATATCGAGCTAGTATTATTATTAGTATTATAATTAGAATTTCTCTATCGAGAAAGGATATTGCTACACTATTTCTATTAGTGAAGATGTGCATGAAAATACACTTCATCCTTTCATTCAATAATTAATGCCTTTTTAAAAGATTCCAGATGACACCTATCAAAATATTAAAGCACGGAAGTCTGAAAATGACATCCTCATAATCTAAGTATTTCATTCTTTTAATTTAGTGTAGTGGATGTATTCATTTTGCCCAATTAGTACTCCAAGCATAATAATTGCAGGAGATAACTCGTAAGTAATTATCTTGGAACTTTAATTGATTATGATGGCTGCAGAATAAATCTGTTCAATCAGCATATTTCACTTATGGAATATAATTATATTATATAATTCAAATGTGTGAGCTATGAATTTACTTAGGTCTGAGAACTGCAGCAATCATTTCAAGTTGATGATGTACCTTTCTTATGCACAACATCATAGTAGGCAGTTCTTATTGTACAGACTTCAGGGAGATGAGAAAGCAATCGTTTGACTGATCGAAAGAATACAGGAAAGATCTCCCTACTCTCTGCCATGATAAAATTGGCTGAATTACATAATCATATATTTTTTTAAATGTAATCTATATTGTTTAAGTTCTCTTGACCCTAGCTTACCATATAGTACTGATATCTGGATATCCCATCTATCAACATTTTGCATTAGCTCACTTATGGTCTGATGGGGTGAAGATTAGCTTACTTGTGAATTGATAGTGTGTGATTTTTTCCCACTTGTTTCTTAGTTATAGAATATTTTGCTAGTATATGCTACCTTTTAGTGAATAGAGAACAGTTAATAGAGGATAGGTAACTCTTTTAAGCCATCTGGTCATAGTGGCTGGCAGATGGGCACTGAGATACCTTTACAAGTATATGGGAGAGGTTACTACTCATTGGTATTACAATTATGAGGTAAGCTATCAAACACCACTGGACTCAGTGGATATAACTCATTTTGTGTGAATGAGAAAAATTAGTAGTATAGAAGTACCTCTTAACAGATAAACTGAAAGAGGTTATTATGAATAATTATAATGTCAAAAAATATGACTTTGGAATGGCAACTTAGAAGGAATGGCAACTTAGGAGGATACATATACATCTGCTTTCTAGCTTTCTAACTTCTATATGCAAGTTGCAAATACCAGCTCTTGTTTTTAATAAAATGCCTAAGGTGGACAGACACTTTATAAAAATTTAAATTAACTGTTTTTGCATAAAGACTTTAACACAATAAAAATAAGACTATTTTGTAAAATAATAGAAAGAATAGCAGGAAAATCTGCCTGGGATTTTGTTTTTGTATTACTCAATGTAATTTATAGAAAATTATATATTTTAGCACATTGCAATATATAAACTTCAGATTTTAAGCTAGTAAAAAAATGTTTCATCAATCTCTGAATTCCTGACTCTAGCAGTTTTAAGAGAAGTTGTGAAGATCAGATGGGAGAACATCTCACTATTTATCTTTTTGAGCTTTGTTAATGAAGCAATAAGAACAAGTTACAGTATAAAGATTGCACGCTAATAGTTGGATGATAAAATTCAACACCTGAGTTCAGTTAGAAAACTGAGATTTCATAGTGTTCCAGTTTTTAGTGAGTTTAATGGAGTTCTTGATAAAGCAGATGCTGCATCTCAGAAGTGTAATAGACTAGAACAATGTTTTTCCTATATACCTTGCCATGGCAGTGTGACTTAATTCCATCTATTCACAAGTGACTTTGTGGAGAATTAATTCCAGAGGATTAGGCAAAAAAAAAAAAACACCTCCTATCATCAGCCATGCTTTTGATGGGAACAAATAAAATATTTGTTTGGCTTTGTAAAAAAAGTTTGGTGTCCTTGGCAGCGTTTGTAAGTAGAAATTCTTTTTCATTCAGAATAAAAGAATGTTATGACTACTGGATCCATGAATACAGATTTACCATTTCACTTAAAAAACTCAATATGTTTTTCAAGTTGCTTCTGTCAATATGTGACTTTTTTATCATGCCATATGCTATATATTTTATTGATACAAAACATTCCAACCATTCCATCCAATTAAACTGTATTTCAGTGCTTGCTTTCAGGGAATGAGGCTGAACAAAGGTTTCAATATCAGATTTGTCCTTGTAAACATATCTTTTGAACATGCGTTTCTTCAGATTTTTTTTTGATAGACACATTTTTCTTTGTGTTAATTTGATAAACAACTCACTCTAACAGTAAATTCAGTAAGTGTGGTAAAATTGTAGGTGAAATATGACTACTGTCATTAGAAGAAAGCATTCATTGTAGGTTTAGGTTTGCAGAAATGTAGAACAGAATGGGAGAAAGAAATCCTTTTCAAATGTATTCAGAATATTTGAAAGGTATTTAAGGTATATATATATCCCATTTATCCCCTTATCCAAATCATTAATGAAGATGTTGAAGAGTGCTGGGTCTAAAACAGAGTCTTGGGATAGCCTTCTACATACTTCTCTCCTTGTAGATGCAGTTTCATCGAGGACTACAGGAGTGCGGTTGGTCAGCCAGTTATGAATCCACCTGCTGGTATTGCCAGTCTAACCCACATTTTTCTATCTTATCAAGTAGTAATTTGTGGTCTACTTTTTCAAATGTTTTACTGAAGTCAAAGTAAATTATAGCCACAGCATTCCTCTCGCCTACTAATTTTGTCACTTTGTCAAAAAATGCAATAAGATTGGCGTGATCTGTTTTTGACAAACCCATGTTGGCTTTTGATTGATTTATCTTTTCCAGAATCTTCCCAGGTATTGAGGTCAGGCTGACAGGTCTGTAATTTCCTCATTTTTTTCACCTTTTTTGAAGATGGGAACTACTGTACATCAGCTCTTTTCCAATCATTGATAGTTCCCTGGTGTTCCAGAATCTTTAAAGATGTAGGCTTCACATAATGTGTCTGAAGTAGGATAATTTGACCTGGTCATTGGTCCTCAAGTGAAAAGTCTCATTGGTTTGATGATCTATCATAACCTATCTATCAGTCTATCAAAGTTGATTTGTTTGATGACAACATGAATAAGTAAAGTCCATGGAAATCAAAAAGAAAAAACAGTATAAAAGGATGAGAAGGTACATGCTTACAGAAAACAGCACCAGTGAAAGAACTAGGTAGTCTAAAAAGGCAGAAGTGGTGGAACTTAGAGAAAAGTATATGTTAAAGTCAATGGATAAAGTTATCCATTCCATTATGTCCAACTCTTGGAGATTCTATGGTCCAGGTCTCTGTTCTTTCACTACTTCTTTGAGTTTTTCTATGCTTTGGCTGGTGTCAGCTTTGATGGTGTCCAGCCACCATATTCTTTGGCAGCTAGTATCTCTTCCAAACATATTTGCTTTCTCTACTAAATTCCCCCACATGACATAGCCAAAATAAGTGATTTTATAAAAAAATGTACACATGCAAGCAGAAGTTGCCATTATGAGGAAAAAGTGGAAGAGAATTTCAAGGATGAAAGGAGTTTAAAAGCAATCCAGTGAGGAGAAGTGAAGTTTTTTTTCCTCTTTGCCTCGGGGAAAAAAAATTAAATAATTATTGTGGAATAAGCAATGAATAGACAGGATTTTGTTATGGAATTTTTATAGTATTGTACCTTTTTCCTGTCACTATATAGCCCTGGGGTGTTATACATTGCCACAGCAGCATCACATGAAGTATCAGGACTTTCCCCACCTTCACAAAACCAGGCATGGGCAGGAACATGATGCCCACGATGCATCTGGCCTGCAGACCAAGTGTTTGACAGCCCTGCTATAGTCTGTTCTAATTTTCTATTGCTTTGTTCATGATGATCTTGTGTTTTACAACTTCTATCAAAGGAATTATCTCCCCGGGTTTTATTATTTTTCCAAGGAATCTTAAGGATTACTGGCTCTTTTCCCACCACAGAAGAGATTAAATCAGTCAAATGAGCTCAGCTAAACTAATTTTTACATGACCATAAACAATGTTGAAAATTTCTGGCTTACTCCATTTAAAGCTTTTACTGTGTGCTTAGGACTCTATGTACCTTGTGTCTATCATTATTCTTAATTGTTTATTAAAAACTCAACCTCTTGACTGCTAAAGTTCATTGTGTTGTTCCCTTTTCATTGTTTCTGTGATTTTTGCTTTGTTTGCAGTGTCCTATTATATCTAAGTCTTTACTGTCCGAGGAATGTCCAAAACCCTGTATCAAAATCCTTCAGGAGAAAGGTCCAATAAGATAAAAGCAGAGGTGTTTCTGACATGCTTCACTGAATTCCAGAATTTTAGATAACGTATGGTTACCTTTGACCTTTCTGAAAGTACTGCTAATTTCCTCATCAGAACAAAAGCATATTTCAAAATGTCTTTGCAGTTCAGACATTAGTTCAAGTATCCTAGTTTCCCAAAAATATGACCTTCACCTGCCATTTTAAGCTGTTTACCCTTTACAAGTATAATAATTTGAGATCATTGAGTTAAGACTGCATTAGGAAGTGAAGCTTTGTTTTCTAAATAAATTGCCATTCCAATATATGTCTGTGGTTTGTATCACAGAGGCAGAAAGCAGCAGTGGGATTCAAATTTTTTAACAACTGGTTCTGTGGGCATGGCGGTGGTCATGTTATTGGCTGGGCATGGCCAACTCAATATCACTCACATCGAGGCATCTTTTCATCTGGCCTCTCATGACTGTGGGGATGCTGCAACAGTCGTAAGTGTGAAAAATGGTCCTAAGTCACTTTTTTTCAGTGACATTGTAACTTCGAATGGTCACTCCACACAAGCAAAGTACCAGCAAAGGAGGGGGGAAAAACTCCAGAGAAGTTCTAGAGACAGGAAGTCTAGTCCTGCCAAGAATGTAATAAGAGTTAACAGAAAGGCAGTTTCTGTAAGCAACACCAGAATGGTTCCTTCCTGCCTTCCTTACGGGATTAGGCCAGTAATTTCTTCTAACAACCAGTTCTCTGAACTACTTAGAATGTTAACAACCGATTATAGCGAATAGGTGTGAACCAGTAGAATCCCACCACTGGCAGAAAGCCTTAGTACATCCAATTTTAAAAAGAAAGTTTCAATCCCAAATGCTGCAAAGTTTGCTCAACACAGTTAGTGCTTTATGTTCAACAATGATCATCCCTTGAGGTGTGTTGGGGCAGAAAACCACATCAAGATAAAGTTGTTGAATGGGTCTTGGAACTAGACATAGTTAACAATATAACAGAGAGAATTGGTATAAGAGTTAAGCTAAGATAAAAAAAAAGTCCTATGTAAAAAACTGAATGAATCTGGGGCTAGATTGCAGAACAAGCAGTGAACAAATTGCTGCTGGATGAATAGTAAAGAAGAATCCAGAAGTAAAATTAAGACTGAAGTCATTAAGATTAGCCAGAAGTTAGTTAGAGACAGCTGGAGATGTCTCCAGTAACATCAAATAACTCAGAATGAACAATAGAATACAGTATAATGAAGATCCAGCAGAAATATACCAAGACCTTGTGAAATATGTAAAAGATCATATATGTTAGGTGGAGAAATAAGTTAGGATAACCTGGGCATTCTCCAGCATGACAATTGGAGAATCCATGGATGGATTGACACATGCCCTTCTGCCTGGAGACTGAGTTCAATTGCTTTTGCCACACCCCTTGTCAACTGCCACTTTCCCCAGTTCATGATTCAGTCTTGCCTAAGAGGTGGCAAAAGATTGGCTTGTAGTTCTCCAGATAGAAAGAGTTTGTGGTCAAAGCTGAGTTCTTGTATTCCAGGTTAGCTTCGTAGCGCCTTCAAGTGCTATGGAGACATTTTTTTTCCATTTCTCTTCTTCCTGGTCTTTTGTTGTCATTTCCCTGTAGCCCCCGCTTGCTGCCAGCCTTGCATAACACTGAAGGGAACAATTTTCCTGCACGAGGGCAGCAAGAGCACACCTACTTCTGAATGCAGGCTGTTTCACTAGTTGACTGTTCTCACTGGAAAATTTGTTAATTCGAGGTTGCTTCTCTCCTTGATTAGTTTCCATTCATTGTCTCTTGCTTTATGGTGCTATGGAGAAAAGGTTAACTTTCTTTTCTTTGTGGCAGCCCCTCAAATATTGGAACACAGCTTTCATGTCCTAGTCCTTCTTTTCACTAAACTAGACATATCCAATTCCTGCAATCATTCTTCATATGTTTAGCTTCCAGTTCTCTATTAATCTTTGTTGCTCTTTTTTGCACTCTTTCCAGTCTCAACATATTTTTTGTATTGTGGTGACCAAAATGGAATGCAGTATTCTAAATGCGGTTTTACTAATACTTTATTAAGGTTCTGAAGTTTCAGTAACCTAAAACTTCTCTGTGGTGACAAACCATGATTTCCCTCCACACACACACACACATATAGACCCCAAGTTCAGTAGTGGCTGTAAAGGTGAATCTTACCACTGTGAGCAACAACTTAAAGGATTTATATCACAATATTTGTCTCATGGTAATTTGAACTTCTAGGAGGCTGTTTGATTAATATTACTTGGAAATCTAAAATTGTGGCTATCCAATTGTTATTGAGCTGCAATCCCTTGCCTATAACATCTGGGACTGATAGAAATTGGATCTTAAAATGTCTGGAGAACTGCATATTGCACCTGACTAATGTAATAGAAGTCTGATTCTTTGATTTTGATATTTTTGGCATTGAATGTATATTTGAATAGTGATCATTTAATAAGGAATTTCTGCTTAATGGAAATGCAAAATGCAATGTTCTGGCTTGTTTCTAATCCATTTTAGGGAAATGCCAAACTGTCAACAGTTCCTGAGCAATATGAATGCTGTAGATTTTCACACCCCTTTGAATTCATATCCATCATTTGAAAATAACCACATTTTTCAGGATGAGCTGTCACTATTAATTTGAATAGTAGCTGTTCATCTGGAATTCATCCAATTTTTTCAGCAAACCATTTGGTTTCTTTTACCACAGAAATAAAATGACATGCAGAAATAGACCATCAGTTTCCTTTACTTTGCTTGAAAGTTCTGAAATATGTATTATCCTGGTTTATTTCCAAAGACATTTTAAATATATTTGGGACAATACTGCATAAGAATGTTTTATATTTCTATAGGTCTGAACAACTGACATTGCTTTCTCTCTTTAATGGGACATAACAATATAAATTTGTGATAAACAAAAAGGTAACATGTACTGTATTGTGAAATAAGCAGTACTTTAATATTATGAACCTCCCAGAGTCATATACTTGAGATAGGTAGCCATATAAATGGAGTGGATGGATGGATGGATATAGCATATTAGTAGGAAAAGTAGATATATTTTTTGCCAAGAGCTACATAATAGACAGCAACATGTACATAACCCTCAATTTATGATTGATTGATTCATTGATTGACTGATTTTATTTTAATGACATCCTTGAAGCTCCATTGTTATTTCCACCAGCTGACACATAAATGGTGAAGTATAATAGGGTAATTCACAAGTCAAATATTTCAAGATTATCTTTCAATAGTTATTTTACAAATATTTGATATCTTGCCTGAAGCCCAATTATATTTGATTTCAATATTTCTATTTGCCTAGTAGTTAAATATGTAATGTATTTCACATTTGTTATAGTGACTGTTAATAAATAATGGTGAAAGTATAAAAGAAAGACACATATCATGCAATGTATTGTCAAAAGAGAAATAAATCTACTAGGTGCTCTTACTTTGGCTTTCCTATTGACATGTCACCCACTTTACATTTCTGGCTCCTTCCACAATTTGCCACATTTTCAGCATTAATATTTACTGCAGGTTTGTTTATAGAGCAAATATCAATGTTATGGTTGCATATATATATTAATATTTACTGCAGGTTTGTTTATAGAGCAAATATCAATGTTATGGTTGCATATATATATATATATATATATATATATATATATATATATATATATATTATTAGTTTTCTTAAGTTTTGGGTACTTACATGTATGGTATTCAGCTTTGTTCGGGTATTTTCCCATGTCATTATAGTTGTGCTTTTAAAGTTGTAGCACGTTTGCAGAATCTCATCTGCCATCATCAGGCTTCTGTATTGTGTTCGTCAGACGAACACAGTACAGAAGCCTGATGATGGCAGATGAGATTCTGCTGAAACGCTGCTACAACTTTAAAAGCACAACTATAATGACGTGGAAAATACCCAAACAAAGCTGAATACCATACTATCATATATACATACATACATACATACATGTGTGTGTGTGTGTGTGTGTGTGTGTGTATGTATCTATGTATGTATGTATGTATGTATGTATGTATGTATGTATGTATATATGGTATTCACCTTTGTTCGGGTATTTTCCCACGTCATTATAGTTGTGCTTTTAAACTATAATGACATGGGAAAATACCCAAACAAAGCTGAATACCATACATATAATAAACTAGCAAAAATTAAGAAAACATATATATATATATATATATGTGTGTTTTCTGAGGTTCTCATGGTATTTATATGTGGATCTTTGGTTGTTCGGGTTTTCTCCCGCGTAAGATTCAAGTATCTAGGCAACGTTTCGATGAAGTCTCATTCATCATCTTCAGGCTTCTGTCTCCGGCTCTGTGCTTCTCAGAGTAATGGAGATTGCAGCTGCTTCCTCCTTTTAACTGCCAGTGGGGGTGGGACTTGATTGGGTGGGGGCTTGGCTGTGTTCTGATTGGGTGGGGGTGTGTTCTCATTGGTAGGGGGTTTGGCTGTGTTCTGATTGGTTGGGGGGTTAGCCGTGTTCTGATTGGTTGGAGGCCTGTTCTGTTCAGGTGGGGGCTTGGTTGTGCTCAGGTTAGTCTTAGTTGCTGGGGGATTTGAGCTGGAGAGTTGTGATCTGGCTGTTTGGCTTCAAGTTCGTGGTCCTGCTGCATCTTCATAGTGGGTGTCGGTTTGCTTCATGTATGGCTCAGAGGGGTTTGAAGTGGGTAGTGATGCAGCTGCAGTGCAGCTTCTGGTCCATGGTCGTTTCTCATTTTCTGAATGGGTGGGAGTCTGTTTTCTACATGGAAGTGTGGTGGTGGCATCTTGTGTGGCTCTTATGGGTGTGGGTCCGGTGTCCTTCTTCATGTTAGGTATTCGTCTGTTCATGAGGGCGGGTTTCCAAATGGCTGGAAGGCGGGAGGTGTCATCTCGTTTGTTCATGCTGTGTGGGCGTTTTTCTATCTCTATGGCTTCTCTGATTATTCTGCTGTTGAAGTGTTCGGTTTTGGCGATAATTCTGGTATTTTTAAAATCAATTTCATGTCCTGTGGCTTTGAGGTGTTGGACCAGGGAGGAGGTCGTTTCTTCTTTTTTGATTGAGTTCTTATGTTCTTCAATGCGTGCACTTATTCTTCTGTTAGTTTGTCCAATGTATGTGGTAGGGCAGGCAGTGCAGGGGATTTCGTATACTCCTTGGTTTTCTAATTCGATTTTGTCTTTGGGGTTTCTTAGGATGGTGGATATTTTTCTGTTTGTGCAGAATGCTGTTTTGATGTTGTGTTTTTGGAGGATCTTGCTAATTTTGTCTGTAGTGCCTTTTATATATGGGAGGAGGGCTTTGCCGTTTTCTTGTTCTCTGTCTTGGATTTTGGTTGGGGTTTCTTTTTGGATTAGGTGGGTAATCTTCTTTCTTTGGAATCCATTGGCTGTAAGTACGTTGGTGAGAGTGTGTAGTTCGGTTTTTTGGTGTTGTTCATCGGCTAAGCATTTTGTTCTGAAGATGAGTGTCTTGGCTACGGAATTGATCTGTGCTGGGTGGTGGTGTGAGAGTGCATGTAGATAGCGGTTAGTATGTGTTTTCTTCTGGTAGATGGTGTGTCCTAGGGAGCCATTGGATCTTTTGTATACCAAGACATCTAGGAAGGGAAGTTGATTGTTGGCTTCTGTTTCCATGGTGAATTGTATTTTGGGGTGTAGGCTGTTGAGGTATGTGAGGAAGTTGTTCAGTTTTTCTTTCCCGTGTGGCCAGATTATGAAGGTGTCATCTACGTATCTGAGCCAGAGTTTGGGTTTGTGGTTGTATTTTTCTAGAGCTTGAGTTTCAAAGTGTTCCATGTAGAGGTTTGCGATAACAGGTGAGAGGGGTGATCCCATGGGTGCTCCTTCTGTTTGTTTGTATTTTTGTCCATTGTAGGTGAAGTAAGTATTGGATAGGCAGTGGTTGGTTAGATCTAGGATGTGCTTGGGGGGGGTTGTATTTGTTTTGGATGGCTGTCAAGGCTTCTTTTATTGGCACTTGGGTGAAGAGGGATATGACATCGAAGCTTACTAGTAGGTCGCTGGGTTGTAAGTTTTGTTTCTTTATGATCTCGATGAACTGGAATGAGTTTCTTACGTGTGAGTTGATGGATTCTGCATAGGGTTGTAGTTGTTTGGCAAGAAATTTGGCCAGGTTTTGTAGAGGTGAGCCTATGGAGCTGACTATTGGTCTGAGTGGGGTTCCTTCTTTGTGTATTTTGGGAGACCATAAAGCTTGGGGCATCTGGATGATTTTTCTCTGGGTATGATTCCTTGCTGGATTTCTTCACTGATGGGGGAGGCTTTTATTTTGGATTTGGTAGTTTTTTCTAGGTAGGTGGTGGGGTCTGTCTTTAGGGGTTTGTATGTGGGGTCTTGGAGTAGGTTGGTTAGCTTGGTTTGGTAGTCAGATGTGTTCATTACCACTGTCGCGTTGCCCTTGTCTGCTGGTAGGATTATTATGCTGGTGTCTTCTTTCAGGTTAAGTAGTGCAGTTTGTTCTTCTTTGGATAAGTTGCTTTTGGGTGGTTTGCTAGTGCAGAGGATGTTGGTGATTTCGAGTCTGATTTTGTTAGCATCATCAGGGTTGGTTTTGGTCAGGCTGGTTTCAACTCCGCATATGATGGTTTCTGTGGGGATGTGTTTGGGAGCGACAGCAAAGTTGAATCCTTTTGAGAGGATCTTGGTTTCAGCTTCAGTGAGGATCTTGTCTGAGATGTTGTGCACTGTTTGTTTCATGTGTGGCTGTGGGGGGGGAGGAGTTGGTTTCTGGCGTTGTTGTAGTTTCCTGAGTTTGTTGGTCTGTGTGTCTGTCTTGAGGATGGTCTGTGTTTCGGCTCTCCAGACAGTGAGTTGTTTGGATTTGTCCCAAAGTAGAGGGTGAATCTTGTTGCTGAGTCTGAGGTGGAGTGTGAGGAGATCTTTGTTGATTTGGTCTAGGAGAAACCTTTTTGTGTGAACACTACAGACAAAATTAGCAAGATCCTCCAAAAACACAACATCAAAACAGCATTCTGCACAAACAGAAAAATATCCACCATCCTAAGAAACCCCAAAGACAAAATCGAATTAGAAAACCAAGGAGTATACGAAATCCCCTGCACTGCCTGCCCTACCACATACATTGGACAAACTAACAGAAGAATAAGTGCACGCATTGAAGAACATAAGAACTCAATCAAAAAAGAAGAAACGACCTCCTCCCTGGTCCAACACCTCAAAGCCACAGGACATGAAATTGATTTTAAAAATACCAGAATTATCGCCAAAACCGAACACTTCAACAGCAGAATAATCAGAGAAGCCATAGAGATAGAAAAACGCCCACACAGCATGAACAAACGAGATGACACCTCCCGCCTTCCAGCCATTTGGAAACCCGCCCTCATGAACAGACGAATACCTAACATGAAGAAGGACACCGGACCCACACCCATAAGAGCCACACAAGATGCCACCACCACACTTCCATGTAGAAAACAGACTCCCACCCATTCAGAAAATGAGAAACGACCATGGACCAGAAGCTGCACTGCAGCTGCATCACTACCCACTTCAAACCCCTCTGAGCCATACATGAAGCAAACCGACACCCACTATGAAGATGCAGCAGGACCACGAACTTGAAGCCAAACAGCCAGATCACAACTCTCCAGCTCAAATCCCCAGCAACTAAGACTAACCTGAGCACAACCAAGCCCCCACCTGAACAGAACAGGCCTCCAACCAATCAGAACACGGCTAACCCCCAACCAATCAGAACACAGCCAAACCCCTACCAATGAGAACTCACCCCCACCCAATCAGAACACAGCCAAGCCCCCACCCAATCAAGTCCCACCCCCACTGGCAGTTAAAAGGAGGAAGCAGCTGCAATCTCCATTACTCTGAGAAGCACAGAGCCGGAGACAGAAGCCTGAAGATGATGAATGAGACTTCATCGAAACGTTGCCTAGATACTTCGAATCTTATGCGGGAGAAAACCCGAACAACCAAAGATCCACATATATATATATATATATGTTATATGTGTGTGTGTGTGTGTGTGTGTGTGTGTGTGTGTGTGTGTGTGTGTCAATGAGGATATAAACAAAAATAATAGTTTTTTATTGGTATTTTAAGCAAGGAATTTTTGTATCCACACAAATGAAGTTTTTATGTATTCATATCCAATTATTTGAGAATAGTAGTAAAATGACTCCATAGTAATAATTATTGAATTTGATTCCTGAAGATGAAATTGCATTTTAGCTATTATTTTAGCTATCATATAAACTGTATATATAACCTGTTATTGGTTTACATATTTAAAATATCTATTTGAGATTTGGGAAGCCTTATAAAATGTATTTCTTTTTTTAAGGGATTAAAATAATAGCAAACCATTTAGCCAGTTAAACAGGTTTTCTATTTACTAGATGAAAATATCTGCTCTGAAGACTGAAATGTAGTTTAGGCTCTGCAATCTTTCCCTTATTCATCCCATACTGAGCTCCTGAATGTAACCCCCCCCCCACTGAAGGACATGTGTTGCTCAGAATGCTCAGTAGTAGCCTTTTTAGCTTGCTAAAATATTTCGTTCGCTTTATTACCTAGAGATATCTTGCATTCTATTTCTATGAAGTAATTTAACTAATAGAAATTAAAGATAACTAATACATTGGTTGGTCTTTTAGTGGCAATAGTTCTGTTTTGTCTGTTACGTTTCCCTAAATGCATTTCTGTACAGGTCCTCAACAGATCAGGGGATAATTTACAACAACGAGTCTTCTGTTTTTATTTTGGTTCACTGTTAGGCATAATAGCAGCACAAAAAAATAATTGTGCTGTCATATAACAAGTTCTGTGAATTTCTGTTTCTTTTCTTTATAACATTGACAGGTACACACAAGAGCACAATATATTCACAAGACAGTCAATGCTGTACACTAACTAGAAGTAAAAGAAAACAAAATCCAGATTGCAAAACTGATTAATCTTTATTCCTCCTGTTTGAACCCATTATTTCACATGTTGTAACATTAATTATTCTTTACTGTCACAACCTTGATAATTCTGATTGTATGAAAATATGAGAGATAGAGAAAATTGATTAATTTTTACTAAATAGTTTCTAGACAATTAATCTGTACTGTGAATTGAATCCTAATCCAGTTAAAAGAGTGTTTCCAATTGTAATCAATAAGATTGACCAGTTATAACTAAAAGAAACATTGGTGCCACTGGCATAAACAACTGGCTTAATGTTGATTGAACTAGCATTCTTAATATTCCTAGTATTATTTCTAATAAGCCAATACTTATTATAGTTTTCAGTAGATTGAAGGGGTTTGTAATTTTCATAAAGCAGCTATTAAATATCACTAAATAGCACATTAAATGCCAGACAGTATTATATTTTAGAGAATTGTTTTGGCTTGATGATTAAAAATATATTAGTTCATTTACAGCACAAACAATGAATGAGACAATTCACCTAGAAAATTATTATCATTCTTCTGTTTTACTAGTTAATCTTGTCTTCACATACGTCTCCCACAGAAGATTGGCTTTGTTTGTCATCAGCCAGACTTGCTGAATGGTCTCATAAGAATGATCCATCTGTTTGTGATTTCTGCAATTTTTATCTCATTCTGAAATGCTCCTAAATGTTACACTCAGGTGACAAAATGGTCAATATTGCCATTGCAGTTGATGCCCACCAGATTTCTTTGTTAAAGCCAGAACATGTTATTTGTCTTCTTCAGTTGCCAACTGGACCACAAAGTTGGCCTTCATTTGTTGTTGCTGTTTTCAGTGTTGTTGCTCTCAAGTGCCCATTGGTACAGCAATTCAGATATTCCAGACTGAAGCCTTAGAGGAGAACAGAATGATCCAATTATGTAGCCTTATAATGGACTATATCCCAAACAACATTATTGATCAGACTTTTTATGTTTACTCTGAAGCTATCTTGGCAGCTAGAGATAAACCACATTGTATCATGCCAATGAAAAATAACTGAACGTGCTACTCTAGTACTTCACATCACTTCCCAAGTACAGCTCTGTCGAATGGCATATGACTATTCCAAAAAGAGCAATTTGGCTATTTATTCTTGTTCATATTAGTGTGAAGAAATAAAGCAGCATGTAGTTTATGAGTATATTTTATTTTTAAAATAAAAAGACAGCTCTGTTTTACAAGAAAGGATTTACATGAAATCCTGCAACTTTCTTTGGTGAATTGGTGATAGAATTTAAGATGAACAGGATTGTATGATTTTGATTAGAGTACTTGGTAATTGAAAGTTGTCTTATACAAACAAGTTGTAATTTCAAAGCAGTCATAAATCTATGTTAAATCATAGAAAATACACTGGTAGTTCCTCATCTTTTTCATGGTGGTTTTTCCTGTGTTGGACAGTATGTACTTTATAATAAATTTCTGTTGGAATGCATGGATATCAATTCTGTCCCCATAGTAACATTTTAGAACTGAAACCAAGAGTGTTTCTCACGGGCATCATAAATCTCAGTTTCATTAGGATTATAAGAACTCTAAAGACTATAAAATAATACTTAAGTGTTAAAGAAAATAAGTTTTCAGTAACAAATCTGGGACTAGAACAACTAGTAACCAACAACACTAGACTTAACAACTACCTCGATCTCATCTTCTGCAATAGTTTGAATTCAATTTACAGAATAAAAATTAAAAAACCCTTTTCCAACAGTGACCACAACATGATCGGCTTTTGTCTCAACATACGTCCATACAAAAATCATCAAAACAACAGAATCCCCAATTATAATTTAAAAAAAGGTAACTATGATCTTATAAACAATGATCTCTCATCCCTTGATTGGCAATTTCTATTCACTGGATGCAATACTGTGGAAGACCATTACAATATATTTTTACTTGAAGTAAAAAGAGTAATCAAACTATATATACCATTAACAACTCCCCAAACCAGAAAAAACAAATTACCCATAACAATAAGGAAGCTTCAATCCAAAAAGAAATCACTTTGGCGGAAAAACAAATCTGGTCACGTTGCCAACTTCAAAAGCCGATACAGAAATGTATGCCACCAGAAAAAAACTGAATGCACCAATTATCACATTAAACAAGAAGAAAACCTTCTATGCACCAATTCCACCCTCACTTTCTACAATTTTGTAAACAACAAACTAAAAGACTCAAGGTCCATCCCACCCCTGAAAGGACCTAATGGTAAAGACTGCAATGACGACACTATTAAAGCCAACCTCTTTAACACATTCTTTGGTTCAGTATTTGTAAACAGCAATGGATCATGGCCAGTATTTCCTAGTTGAACCACAGACAACTACAATGTTCTAATACATATCGATTTTACAGAAGACAATGTTGAAAAAGCACTACGCAATCTAAAACCATCTCTATCTATTGGACCGGATGGAATATGTGCCTACTTCTTTAAAAAGCTATCCACTGCCATAGCCGAACCTCTACGCATAATTTTTGAAAAATCTTTCAGGACCAGCTCCTTACCAAAACTATGGTCACAAGCCACGGTCATCCCCATCTTCAAAAAGGGAGACCCCAGCCTAGTTGAAAATTACAGACCAATCTTTTTATGCTGTCTCACCTCTAAAGTCATGGAATCAATTATTAACCAATCCATCATCCTCCACTTAGAAACAAACAACCTACTCTCTAATAAACAATTTGGTTTCAGGAAAAAAACTATCCTGTAATCTGCAACTCTTACACTGCAAAAACATATGGACTACACAACTCGATCAGGGCAAAGCAATAGATGCAATCTACATAGACTTCTGTAAAGCCTTTGATTCAGTGGTACACGACAAACTACTCCTAAAACTAAAATCTTGTGGTATCTCTGGACACCTGCATAACTGGATAGAAGCATTCCTGTCAAACAGATAACAAATGGTCAAAATCCTATCATATTATGTACCTGTCAACAGTGGTGTCCCGCAAGGCAGTGTTCGAGGACCAACTCTTTTCATACTCTACATAAATGACCTCTGTGATCATATCAAGAGCAACTGTGTTCTCTTTGCTGACGATGTAAAGCTATGCAACACCACAGACAATACTGCTACCCTTCAAAAAGACCTTGACTGTGTATCAGAATGGTCAAACAAATGGCAACTCAAATGTCAACAAATAAATGCTCTGTCCTACATATTGGCAAAAAAAAAATATATCAGAAAATAAAATACAGGCTGAATAGTCAAGACTTTGTTGATGATCCAAACTCTGTCAAGGACCTTGGAGTACTTATCTCTAATGATCTAAGTGCTAGAGCCCACTGTAAACTACATAGCTAAAAAGGCGTTGAGAGTTGTTAACCTAATCTTACATAGCTTTTTCTCTGGTAATATTACACTAATAGCTAGAGCATACAAAACATTTGCTAGACCAATACTCAAATACAGCTCATCAGTCTGGAGCCCGCAATATGTATCTGATATTAACCCAGTTGAGAAAGTCCAGAAATATTTCACAAGAAGAATTCTCTACTCCTCTACTCGTTGCAGAATACCTTATGCCACCAGACTCAAAATTCTAGACCTAGAAAACCCAGAACTACGCCGCCTTCAATCTGATCTAAGTATAATATAAAATCATATATTGCAATGTCCTACCAGTCAATGAATACTTAAGCTTCAACCATAACAACACAAGAGCAAACAATAGATACAAACTCAAGGTTAATCGCACCAAACTTGAGTGCAGGACATACAACTTCAGCAACAGAGTGGTCAATATCTGGAATACTCTACCTGACTCTGTGGTTTCTTCCCCAAACCCCCAAAACTTTAATCTTAGACTGTCTACTATTGACCTCACCCCTTTCCTAAGAGGTCTGTAGGGGGCGTGCATAAGCGCACCAACGTGCCTACCATCCCTGTCCTATTGTTTCTTTTATTTTTTATTTTTCTTATATGTATCCATGTATTCATAACTATGTTTTTACTTATACCTATTATCTTGTAAGCAATTGACAAAAATAAATAAAAATATAAAATAAAATAAGAATGTTCTGACATTAAAAAATAAACAGACAAGAATAGAAACTTATCAATTAAAAAAATGATTTATTTGGGAAAGAATAGCCTCATAACCATTGGAACAATACATGTGGTAGAGAAGGGAACAGGAAATTAAAGGGTTAATCCATTTTGTCTTCAACTATATATAACAGCCATAAACATACAAAACTTTAATATTTCACATATCAAAATCAATATGAAATGAGTCTTGTTCAAACTGCTCAAAGTACTCTTTTCAGAAATCACAAGCTCAATTGTTTGTCACACGTAAAAAACATTCACATTTTAAACAAGGTTAAATAAATTTATGAAACTGGGGCACATTAGAGTGTGTAATTTCAGAAAGCATCTTGGAAGTTATAAAAGCGATTATATCCTAGCAGGGGTCTGTTGAAATATTGAGTTTCATTAAAGGCTTTTTGAACAAATCCACTTTTTAAAAGTTCATAGAAAGTCAAAGAATTGAGGATAAATAAATCTCCAAATTCTTCAGATCCCACATCTCCTAGTGCTGTAGTTTGTTTTGCTGAGGACCTCCAGGGTTTTTACTAGGCACACTAGTGAACAAACTTCAAACCATAAAAGAAATACGTAGCTTAGAATCCTTTCATAAGATAAGAAATATGCCTATGTTTGTTTAAAGTGTAAGAAATATGACTTGCATCAGCTAGGGAAATAATTCTGATAGTTCAGGAAAGAACAGCATATAATGAGCTTTATTTCTCTGAACTACCATCATTTAAATCATCGTGAATTCAATTTGGGTTGAACACCACACAACCAAATGCAGCAGGGGTTCCAAATATATTAACTGTATACATGTACTTACATTTAAATATACCTTCTCTACCTAAAGGAGGGAGTTATTGCCTGGCCAAAGCAGTTTAAAATCTGCTAAGATGAACATGGACCTTCAACTCATTCCCTGGACTTTCATAATTTTTAAAATTATTTACATGCATAAATGTTTGGATAGTAAAATGACTCCATTTTAAAACAGATATGTTCTATTGAAAATAGAATTGAAGGGGAAGTAGAAATGTTGTATTTTGTTTACAATCGCCATTGAAGCCATCACATCCAGTAATTTAAAAGATAAGAAACATAATAATTGAAAGACACCCTTGAAGCAGAGAAGTTTGCAGCCTTCAGCACTTTTGTCATAACACTGAAAGCAGCTCCACACTCTCATGCTGAAAGTGCTGCCACTTTATAAGTGTGGAGGACATCATAACATACATACAGAGGGACAGAGCTTATGTCATATCAGTCTACCCATGCTTTCACCAATTGGTTGCATCTGACATGAATTCCTCGTGATTTTGCTAGAGAAGGAGTATCTTTTTGAACACCAGCAATATTTTAAGATCAAAAAATCATAAATGCACATACATGAAAATGTGCATATATGAAAATGTACATATATACCTGTGTATGTTAATGTTTATAGGTACGGAAATGTGCAAAATATACAAAAAAAGAAATGAAAATGAATAATTATACATTCCTGACTCAAATGTTCACCTGAGGACATAATGTTATAATACGTAGGGAATTTGTGAAGCAGTACAATAGAAATGTCTCAAAAGAGTTTAATTATATCTTGGCAAGAACAAAGAAATAAAGAAAAAAAGAAAGGAAGGAAAGAAAGAAAGGAAGGAAAGAGAAGAGTGAGAAAGAGAGAGACAGAAAGAGAGAGAGAGAAAGAGAGAGAGAGAGAAAGAGAGAGACAGAGTTTGACCATGCCCAACTTGCGCGCGACCACCGAACCGGTTGTTATGCCAGTAGCATCCCATCCCTGCACACAGTTCAAGAATATACATTACAAATATCTACAATATTGAATGTACCGTAATATGATGCATTTTCTCTCCAAGGGAACTCAATGTGGCCTACTCAAAAGCCTAATGGCAATAGGATGAAGAAGCAGGAGGAGCAATGAAAAAGGAGCAACATGTATTATTTCCCTTCTCTAACCTTTTTCTTTTAAAAATCTTTCTGATTCAAAGGTTGTTGTTGTTTTTTTCCTTCTGGGTTTTGAGTAAAAGAGTTTGGAACAACTCATGCATTTCACATGAATAAGAAGGACAAAAGCAAATATTCTCCTATAGTATAAAATACAAGTTCTATAATAATTCTGATTGAATACTTAGTAAAATAAGCCAAGAGAAACCTGTCTTGATTGCCCAGAAAACCCATGTCATTGCTTTTCTACTCATTTCAGTTCTTTATGAAAAAAGCAGGAATGGATAATTTGATAAAATTAAAATTATAAATATTTATTAGTGAAAAAATTATTTCATGAATCTAGCACATTTACCATATTTCAAATAAAGTCATAATGTAAGACACAAATGATAGAAATGCAAAATTAAACAGCTGATAAATACTGTATAATACAAATTAATAAGCCTTAAAAGCTAATTCTGAAAAAATATTGCTTTTATTGAATTCAATATTATAAAATTAGTAAATATATTTTATTGTTAAATAGTACTATCATATGGGAATTCATTTGTATTATCTTAAGATGAAAAGCAAATTCAAGCAAATATAGGGTTTTTCTTCTTAAATCTTTTTAAAAATCCTTAATGAATAGCCACCATCAAAAAGTTATAAATTTTCTCTGGAGACTCATCTTTATTCAATGTGTGACTGCTTTGTTTTGTTTTTTTAAGTACAGCTTAGACTGAAAATACATTTATTTAAATAGATTTTATAAAGTTAATATAATTACATGGAAGTTTTGGAAACCAGCAATTTTAATTATTGTATATGAGAGACTGGTGAGCAGTTTTGAAAATTGCAGCTATATGTATTCTGTAGTATAGTAATTGGTTTTTATTTTTTAAAACTTTCATTTAAAATGCGTATTTCCGAGTCTGCAATTAACTAATTATAGACAGACTTCAATCAATAACAGTTTTCAGATCTTAAGGAGGAAGAATTTCATACATTCTAGTTTAGAAAATAATTATTTTTGTTTAATATCCTGACACCTAGGTTTCTTCCTGCCGTTTCAGCAGTGTGTATGCTGTTTTATTTTATATAAAAAAAATTAACTTTCTTCTTAGCTTCTTCACAAGTATCAGTGTTTCATTCATTAGAAAGCTGCCTGCATTCTAACAACAGTGAGTTCTGATAGAGGTCAGTGACTCATCTTTTGAAAAAGGCTGCACATAACTGAAATAGTTATAAAAGGCAAGGACCTCATATGCTTGTCAGGTTAGGGACATCATTTGTTACAGAAACAGTTCCCCAACTTGTAATTCCACAAGTTCCTAAAATAAATAAACTGGTAAATTCTGTGCCCCATTATAAAAATAATTATTTATCTGTGGAAGGGGAACAAGAAATAAATGTATTACTTACTTTTAATCATTAACATTTAATCTATGCACCAAATAAAACAATGAGCATAACTTAGCAATTGTGTTTCATGGCTTCTTTCCATATATAATTTATTATGTTTGGTTTCACACTAAATTGATAGGATCTTTAAGAAATATGATATTGAAGCTGTTCTATAGTGAAATTATAATCATAAAATTGCTTTCATCATACTTTGTTAACTTAAACTCACTTTTATTAATACTACTAGTATTTTAATGATAAAACAAACTAAAGATAACCAAACAGAAACTTTCCTTGAAATTAAGGCTAGAAATTAAAAATAATGAGGAAAAAATACTGAACTTCTCTAATACAAAATTAATAAATAGTCTTAGAAGTATGGATATATTATTCTACATGCCAAACTTTTCACTGGTCAAATGTGTTCGGAATGTAAGTTACCTAACAACTATTTGGGTTGGAAATATATAAACCAGGATAGACATTTTAATACTGTCTCTTTAAGAAAATGCAAAACTGTAATTGGGTGTGGTTTCTCAAAGGGCCATAAGATGGAGCCAGAAACCTGGGTTGTTTAGTCTTAGTCTTCATCTCAGAAGAGAGTGTGAGTGAGTCTCTGTTTTTCTTCTGTTGGAGAGTATTGTCATTCTTCATAATTGACTGTTATTCATGGATTTGATGTAATAATACACACACAGCACATAGATACACTGTACAGTACACTGTACAGTTCTGTTTTTGACACTGGACTTTGTTATTGGATTATCCCTGGACTAAAAACTGACTGATTAACCTGTGAATGACTTTGGACTGCTTATTTTGAACTTTGCTTAACGTTTCTGAAAGTAAAAACCTACATTTACTGTACAGTGTATCTATATGCTGTGTGTGTGTTATTCAAACACTACTCTCTATACATCTCCCTGTATGCACCCTCATTCTCCTAACAGGGAATTATCTCAACAAAATGCAAATATTAGGTCTCAACATACAGTAATAGCCTATTACAGAAGTGCCCAAACATTTTTATCTCACAGTACTCTTAGTGTCCCAGTAATTTTTTTGTGGTGCCTACAGTTCCCGAACTATGCACTTTGATGTCTTGTGGCACTGTGACACAATTTAGTAACCATGGGCTTAATAGAAACCATGAACTCACAAATGCACTACAAGGTACTTTAAGTTTTCAAGGGAAACTTGGAGATATTAGGCTAGTAGTTCACTAGGTATCCAATAAATGTTGACTATCTTTATGCTTCCCTTAACATGCAAAATATCCCAAAGTGTTCTTCAAAGTTTGCTGTGGTATTCTGAGTGAATCAATTCAGTTTCAGAACTATGTTTCCGTCTCATGGTCCACATGCAATAGATATTATGCCTTGTAGGAATAATTGTTTTGCTGGTTAAATTCATGATGCATATTACATTTTAATCAAAGCAAGTTGTACAATGGAGTTTAGTAGATATATTTTAGCATTCAGATAATTAAATAGATATATAAGATATTTAAAAGGTTCATTTCAAAATATTGTTCTATAATAAAAATCATGACAAAAATGCAATATTGTTGTTTATTCGCAGAACCAAGGGAATCACCATTAAGAAAAGTTGGGTCACTATAGAAAGTTAATAAATAAAAATAAAAATTTAAAAAGTAAGGATGTAAGTAATATTTACAATTAGGCATTACAAATCCTTACAATTGTAAATGTTACAATTCCTTAGCCAAAACATTTTTGTAGTTCTTTCTAAATTGTTCACAACCTCCATGAAGGTGTGATTCACAGTTTGATACTATTCTGCGTTAGAAGTTGCAGAGACTCTTTCCTATAAATACAATATCTCTGGCAAGATTATTACTGGTGATTAGATTTTAAAATGGGTAAGAGAAGGTCTCTTCTTTTAGAAGAGAATTTTGTCAGATCATATAAAGGGACGTTTTTAGTGTGGTGATAAGCTGCGAGGAAAACTCTGAAATTTGACAACCAAACAACAATTTACATCAGGGGTCACCAACCTTTTGGACCTCAGGGACCACCAAACTCATAATTTTAGATCCCATGAACCACTAACCAGTTCTGTGAACATGGCCTAATTTTTGGGTGTGGCTTGGTGGTCATGTGACTGGCTGGGCATGGCTTGTATGTAAATATTATAAATATTTATATAAAAATTGATTTTTTTTATATAAAAAAGAGCAACTTTTACCCAAAATCAGGCAAAGCAGGCAGATTGAGTTGCTCACAGAATCAGATTCACTCAGAGATCTATCTATCTGCCATTGGCTAGCTCAGTCTTTCACATAAAATTTGCTTGCAAGCAAACTCATAAAATTAACTCACAACATACCATGCATGTAAATATTGATTTTTTTATTAAAAAAGAGCAATTTTTACCTAAAATCAGGCAAAGCAGGTCGATTGAGTTGCTCACAGAATTCATTCAGTGATCTATCTATCTGACATTGGATAGCTCAGTCTCTCAAATTTGCTTGCCGTGAGTCTGCACTGAATTTGCTTGCAAGCAAACCTTCAGTCCTAAGGGAGGTTCACCTGTGCTGAACCGAAGATCTAAAGACTAGCTAGAAAGCAAGAAATCCAACCATTTACTGCTTCCTAGCTAATCTAAATCTCCTGGCACAGCAGAACAGATGATGGTCAGAAAAAGGAAAAATAGCAATTTAGCAGGAAAATTTACCCGGTAAGGAGTGAGTGGATGGGGAGGGTTCCCGCGGGCCATGTGGGCAGCGCAGCCTTGTGTTTCTGCGCAGCCTGGATTAATTGCTTTGTGGGAGTGCTCTGGGGGTGAGTTTTCTCTGTGGCCCACCAAAATTTTCTCATGGACAACCAGTGGGCCAAGGCCCACCGGTTGGTGACTGCTGATTTAGATTGTTGCAATTGATAGTTGGTTGGAAACAAGAAGAAACAATGAACTACTGTATTGAGGTATAAACCTCAAACTTATAAACCCTTGACTAGAAAACTTCACTAGAAAAAAATGACAAGTATCTATCCCACTCTAGAAAATGAGAGGATAGAGAAAAGACTATTTCTCCATAATTATTGTAGGTCTCCTTTTTCTACTTGTTTTCCTCAGATAATAGTAACAACAAAAACAACAATAGTTTGATCCTGAAATAAACCAAGGCTTGAATAATGGGTACCAAAGTAATGGAAGCTCACAATCTTCCAGTAACATGGCCAGAAATTTTAAGAACTTATTATGGAGATAACTTCTTGTGTGTGCAAATACTTTATCATTTTATGATTTAGCAAAAGAATTTCTGTCACTTACCAACCTTTCCCAGTTTAAGAAGTCTGTATCTGAAACTATTTCAAATTATGCCTATAGTCACTGATATATTAAAACCTGGCACAATTATCCTAATCCTACTTAATGTTTGCTATAAAGAAGACTTGTTCATTAGTATTTAAATCACTTACATTTCATTTTAAATCAACTAAAATATATCCAGTCATTGCAACATTGTAAGCCTTGGTCTGATTCAATGCCATTATCTAGTCAATCAGGTTCATGAGGACACTTATATAATATAATCATGATTTTATGAAATACTTTTTCTTTTTGAAAATTTTAGTTTCAGCTGACTGTGGCAAGCAAAGTTAAAGGGTATACTCTAGAGCATCTTTGCTTCTGGCATAAATATATCTTTAACCATGCACTTTAAGAAAGCAGGTGCATATTTACAAAAAAACTGAGAAAAACATGGCCAGTAAACTGCTGATGCTAACTATAATTATGTAACAGTTATATTCCATTATTTCCATGATGCTGCTTTTCTCATTTCTCAGTTTTAGTACATGGCAAAGCAAAGCAACAATACAAAGCACAGTACAAAGCAACTGATCTGCAAACAGCTACAAGCAAGCAAAGCTATAACAAATAGCCCACATGAATTTGTCAGTAACACGTCAAACAAATCTTATTTCATTCTTTGTCAAAGTGACTAAATTAGTAGATCAGAGAAATGCAGTGTACATAATTTATTTGGATTTCAGTAAGGCATTTAACAAACTTGATCACAATCTACTTCTTGGAAAGGTAGGAAAAAGGTAGGAAAATGGACTGCACCACCATTAGATGGATTTGTAACTGGCTGACAAACCACACTTAATGTGTAGTCCTTAATGGAACTACATTTACAGGGAGGGAAGTAAGCAGTGGGTACCCCAAGGCTTTGTCTGAAGTCCAGTACTTTTCAATATCTTCATAAATAATGTAGATGTGGGAATAGAAAGGCAACTCCTCAAATTGCAGATGACACCAAGATGGCTGGATTAGCTAACACCTCAGAAAATAGTCTCAAGATCCAGGTTGATCTCAAAAGACTAGTACACTGGGCCTTAGGCAGTAAAATGAAATTTAATACAGAGAAAAGCAAGGTTTCACACATAGGCAAGAAAAATGAAAAGTACAGGTACAGACTAGTGAAACCTAATAACTATGAGAGGGATCTTGGAATTTTAGTAGACAGTCATCTAAACATGAGCCAACAGTATGCAGCAACAGCCAAAAAAGCCAATGCAATCCTAGGTTGCATTAACAAAAGGATAGAATCAAAAGTATATGAAATACTAGTACTCCTCTAAAAAGCCTTCGTGCAATATTCACACTTAGAATATGCATCCTGTTTTGGTAATCCCAATAAAAAAAAGATGTTGATGTCAAGGTTCCAACTAATGAACCCAAACAATGCAGCACTCTGAAATTTTCAGCTTTGTCAAAGAACTTTCTTACTGAGTACATAATTTTGGCACAAATAAAAACAAAACCAGCTCTAAATATTTCCTGCAGTTTCAGTTTAATTAATGAATATATAATTCCTTTCCTCATGGTCACAGGTCACATTGTCCAATTAGGTGTTCTGGCAACTCTTTGGCAATTTTCTTCAGAGTCTAGCCAGCACTGGTTGAGATTACCTTGGTTCCCATGGGATGATCTGTTGTTGCTGTCTGGTCTGACATTCCAGACTTTCCCCCTCCCACACTGTATGGCAAGATGAGAAATGGAAAGATGGCTGCAGCAGACATGGTTCATTTCAAAGTTGACAGTGGATCCTCCTAGAAAGTGAGAAACACCTGGAAAACAACAAACACATATACACATTAATGAAGACCAGGGTCTCCTCTATCTTTAGACCCCCTTTCTGGGGGTACTTCTGATGAAACTTTCATATCAATCGACCCGTCTTCATATTCTGTGCTTTCACCCATCTAGCTTCTGACATCGGATATTCCTTCCATTAGACTAGGTATTGGAGTTTGCCTTTGTATGACCTGGAATCCAGGATTCTTTTAACCTCGTAGTGTGTCTTCCTTTCTACTATGATTGGATCTGAAACTGTCCTGGCTACTAGCATCAGTTCCTACCACCAATTTAAGCAAACTGCAGTAGAAAATTGGGTGAACTTTTCCCAGTAGGCATAGCAGTTTTAACTCCACTGTGACTGGATTTATGATTTTCACTATTGAGAAAGGCCCTATAAATTTCAGACCCAGCTGAGTTGACTTTTTGGAAAGAGTTTAAATAAGAGAAATTAAAATGATTAGGAGCCTAGAAGTTAAAATATATAAAGAACAATTGCAGGAACTGTCTATATCTAGTCTAATGAAAAGAAGGACCAGGCCTGACATGATATGTCATGCATTTGTAGGCAGAGTGAGAAACAATGGATGGAAACTAATCAAGGAGAGAAGCAACCTAGAACTCGGGAGAAAATTCCTAACAGTGAGAACATTAACCTTTAGAACTGCCTTCAGAAGTTGTGGCTGCTGCATCACTGGAGACTTTTAAGAAGAAACTAGATAGAAATTTATCAGAAATAGTAAGAATAGTAAGAAGAGTGGCTTGGACTAGATCTTTTTCAACTCTGTTACTGTTACTGCAATCCAATGAGACATTTTGCATATATTGTAGCTTGTTCCTATTAATGAAAACAAGAGAACCAGTTGGGTGTAGTGGTTAAGGCACCAGTCAACAAAGCAGGAGACTGTGACTTCTTGTCCCACATTAAGCACAAAGCTTAATGTGGGATTAGAAACCTTGGATCAATCACTTTCTCTCAGTTCTAAGGAAGACGCAATGGAAGACCACTTCTGAATAATCATGCCAAGAAAACTGCAGGCAATCTCCAAATATTAGGCATGACTGAATAAAAGGGGAAAAAACAAAAAAACAAAACTGAGATTAAATATAATTGAGTTGTAATTAATTATATTATATGCAACTATATTAATTGATATTAGCAGAACATAACATGAAGGGAGATATAAACATGAAGGGAAATATCACTGCCAAATGTTGTGTGAAGAAAATGCTTTGACAATGAAGCTCTTTTTATTTAAAAATAACTAGACAGTATTTTAGCTCTAACTCTGATGCAATGTTCCTACTTAATTTTGTCCTCAGCTCAGGACTGAAATAGGCATAAGACTCATTTAGTTTTATTTTGACATTATTCGGTGGCAAGCTCAAGATATAAAATTTCACCATCCTTGACTTTTTTTATGTTTCTGGCTGAATAATCTGATTCATGTCTATTCAAAATGAAACTTCTCTGCATTTATGAATGCTATTTCCCATGAAACTTTAAGGTTTTTTTTAATTTGGTCTGTGTATATGCATATATTTATGTACAATATGAATATACAAAGGCACATGTAAATATATATTCACACACATGCATATTTTTGTATATTTTATGTAAGTTTTAAACAGGATCTAAAGGTACAAAATTAAATGTTCTTGCTGATTTTTAATTCACCTCCCCAATATTTTTCATTTTCTTCCTTACTTTACTTTGTTTGAAATTGACAAAAGTGATTTTTTCACATAGGATTTAAAACTTAAACTGTATTGTATATTCCACTTTCCATCTTCTAGGTGATTTATTATGTCCATTTTAGGATGTACTATTCTTCAAAGAGTTTAATATAGGCATAAATTTATCAATATTTTTTAAAGTTAAAGAAAGATGGGAGATAATTTTTGACTAGCTTGTATAGTTTATCTGAAAACTAATTTGATGATTTTTAAAAAGATTTTTAATTTTTAAAATTGTGAAACTTTACTAGATTTGAAAACTTTTTCCAAGAGTAAACCTCATTTGTTCTTTCCACAATGGTTATTACATCCCATAAGGTTCATAAAGTGATCATAAAGTTGTGATGTGCTTATATACTCCAGCATGCTTTCCCATGAACCCTGAAATTCTCTAAAGCTTGCAGTTCTACATCGAAAGATAAGTCTGGAGCAAGGAGAATATTGGAGAAAACTATTGAGAAACACACACTGCGATTATTGTTTAAACTAATATTTATCAACAGCCAAAGCTGAACTTTTTAAAACAATAGCATAATGGGAAAAATATAGACTTGAATTCCAGATAAAAGAACTTTATGCATGCAGCAAAATATTTTTAAAGGAAAGTATTTCAGGTAATAACCTACACTCTCTTATGATTTTTAATGATGTTTTTAATGATATTTTAAATGATATTTTTGCATAGTAGGCCATACTGTCCCTTTCCATTATTTTTAAAATGTAGTTTGTTAAGAACCCTTATCTGAAACTTTATTCTGCTTAGGAAAGGTTCCAAGATTTAGGATTTTAAGTTTTCCTTATGCTAGAACAATAGGCTTATTTTCAAATTGACCAATTACAAAAAATGGCTGAATAAGAATATTAAATCCAAAATATATAAATATTATAAATCCTATAATATTTTAGAATGTTTATAACAGATGTAATCACAGTAATATAACGGTAGTATGTGTTGTGTTACACATCATTTCTAACCATTACTTCACATTAAAACGTTTCCATCCCAGTAACTCTGATCTGAGCAACTGAAATCTATTCATCATCATGAAATGTGCAATACCATGAATGCATTGCACTGATGCAAATTTAATAATATGAATACTCCACACTTAATTAACAACTAAGATGGCAAAATCCCAGGTCACTTTCCAAATATTAATGAAGCAGAAGTTCTACTACATAGATTGCAAGTTGGAAGATGTGCATTCTAGAATTGTTAAGGCCAAGCATTGAACATGATTAAGAGGAAGAAGGAATAATAGTTATATTTGCCACCTGGAATTATTTATAAAAATAATAAAGGCAGAGTAAAGTAAATAAATAAAAGCCATACCTGAAGAATAATGATGTTGCTTTAAGGTATGAAATCAACAAAAAGATTTACATGACTAAATATTAAGGATTAAAAAGTATCATTTATTTGTATTACCCACACACTACAAGATAGATATGAGATATTCCTTTGGTTCAAGAGTCACAACTTTATTAATAATTATGACAATTTGCATTAGTGTCTGCAGACTCCTGCTTCTTTCATCAAATGATAAAATCAGTATTGTAATGCTTCCTGATAAGTTCTACTGGTTTTGGATATCTGGGCAAATTCTTCATATTTAGTCATATAAATCACAGTACTTGTACAAAGGAGTCAGACTTGCATCACCCTGAGACAACACTGTTTTCAGCAGGCTGAAAGCATTTGCCCACATCCCCAAGGAAGCAGATGATACAACAGTCATTGGTCTCATTTAAGACAGTGATGAGTCTGCATAATGACGGGAACTTGAATAACTGGCCCTGTGGTACAGCTGGAACAATCTAGAACTGAACCCACTTAAAACTATAGAGATGAAAGTGGATTTTAGGAAGAATCTTCCTATTCTACCACCTCTTACAATATTAGACAACACAGTATCAACAGTTGAAACAAGGTTTCTGGGTGCTGTAATCTCCCTGGATTTGAAATGGACAACCTAACATTAGAACCACCAGTCAAAAAGCACATAAAGAATGTTCTTCCTGCATCAAGTCAGAAAGTTCAAACTGACCCAGGATCTGTTGATACAGTTCTACAGAGGAATTATTGAGTCTGCCATTCATACTTTATAACTGTCTGATTTGGTACAGGAACCAATCAGGATATGTACAGACATTAAGAGATTGTTAGGGCTATCCATTGAGGACCTGTATAGTGCATGGGTCAGAAAGAGGGATGAGAAAATATTGACAGACCCCTCATGTCCTGCACATAAATTGTTTCAATTCCTTCCCTTGGAACCAGGGGTGGACTGCTGCAGGTTCGCACAGCCTTGGATGATCCTCTAGCTAAGATTCTGTGGAGTTTGGCGAACCCACAAATCACACCCCTGGTTGGCCCTGCCCACCCCACGCCACCCCATCACAGGAGGTCCATTTTGAATGCTAGGTAAGTACAGGGCCTTCAAGGAGACTGGGGAGGCCAAAAAATGGGCCTTCTAGAAGTTCCAGAAGGCCAAAAATGGGCCCATTTCTGGCTTCCAGAGGGCCTCCAGAGCACAGGGAGGAGACCATTTTCACCTTCCTGAAGGCTGAAACAAAGCCTCCAGAGCATGGGGAGGATGAAAATGGCACCCTGTATGGTGCAGGAGGCCGACAAGGCCATGCCCACCATTGCCATGCCCACCCAAGAACTGGGCAGAGAACCGGTTGCTGATATTTTTGAAGCCTGCTTGAAACCCACTACAGTGCATTGCATGCCAAAACAACAGAGTTGTTTTTCCTCTTACCATTAGTCTATTCAACATCTCATTTCTAGAGTACTGTCTTATGTCTAAGCATATTTAACCATGTAGTATGGCTGTATTATTATTACTCTTTTCTTATTTTCTACTATCTTCTCTTATTGGTATAATTATTATGAATATATTACTTTGTTGATTGTATTACAAACAGCATAAGATGAGAGCTTATGTACTGGATATAAATTCCTTGTGTGTCTAATCATACTTTGCCGATAAATCTACTCTACTCTACTTCTACTTCTACTCTACTCTACTCTACTCTACTCTACTCTACTCAACTCAGCTCAACTCTACTCAACTTTATTCTATTCTATTCCTAGTTTTTATGGTTTTAATGGTTTTAATGTTTTTGTGGTTTTGAACTTTATAGTTATTTTTTATTGTTTTGTGTTTAATGTGAATTACCCAGAGTCACATATCGGAAATGGGCAGCTATATAAATTGAATGAATGAATGGATGAGAGGTGTTTTATCTCTCTAGACTAACCAATAGGATTACAATAAGATGAATCAGTGTCCATCTGACATTCTACAAATCCGCAGAATATATTATGACTGAAAATTTGATAAATTGTGCACTTTTATATAGCTTAAGAAAACAATTTATTAGGTCCACGATTGTAATTATTTCATGAATCGAGAACCATCATGAAGAGCCAGTTAGGTGTAGTGTTAAACTGCTGGCCTAGAAACTCACAGGTCTCACATTGTGAGACTGTGACTGTCATCCCTGCCTCAGCTGGCCCTCTAGGAAAGAAAGATGCTTGACTCCATAAGAAGGTTACAAGGCTCTTTTAGTAGAGACAACTGGATGCAATGAAAGCAAGGGAAGATCTGAAGAAAATCTATGCAAATTACTAGTTGTTCCAAATTCTTAGCCCTCCGTCCTTTGACCAGTTTGTTAGTGCCTAACAGGATGGCAGCTGGATGTTTTGAGAACTGGGCACCTTTAAAAGCAGTTAACATTCTATTCCTAGTAGGCCTGATAAAATTGGTTCACACCTTTGCTTTCTTTCTGCACTGATCTCCCTCCATTTCTCCCCTTTCCCCCTTTTTCTCCTCCCCTTCCTTCTCAGGATTGTAGCAGGCTGCAGCACAAATGATAGGGAAGGCAGCCTGACAGAGAATTCCTAGTCTTGCTTTAATCGTGAAAGCTAACCTGTGCCAGTCACCTCAGCCCAACCCACTTCTTTGATTGTTGTTGTGGAGAAAATAGGAGGAGAAAAGAGTATTATATGTGTTTGCTGCCTTATAAAATAGTGAAGGCACAATAAAAATCAAATAAATAAAAATTGAAAAAGCATGATATAACATTATGTTAGTGATAATCAAATTCTCATCATAAATTTACTGCTAATGTAGAACTGGGATGAATATAATCTTTACAGCTATAATCTACCACAGCTGACAAGGGAATACTATTCATCCATCAAAATGTTCCTGGTTTGGTTGTTGTTGTTACAATTATTTGACCAAAATGACACATTCTAATAAGGTATTCTGACAGGCTGTGTGTGTGTGTGTGTGTGTGTGTGTGTGTGTGTGTGTATTATAATGCTGGCTGAACGTCATGATATTTCAAGTTGATTTTAATTATCAGTGCTATAGTCAGCAAGAAACGATGTAGGGCAGCCAGTGTATTCTTACACATAAAAGCATGAAAGTTTAGCTGCTAAACAATTCTTGAAAATCTTTTAGTAAAGAAGTTTGAGGGGGAGGACATTTCTGAATATTGCTAAGTGACTAGGTTCCAGGATCATTTTCCTTTTCCTTCTTATGTAATTCTGTGGAAAAAAATTACTTTAATATTTGCTGCCACTACTTTTAGCTTCAGGATAGAAAAGAATATATTTATATTTTTTAACCCTAAGCTGTATTTCACTGGTTATAGAAGAAGGAAAAAAGGTAATTGCATTTGTAACAAAAGAGAAAATTCAAATGATGTTTGTGTATGTTTATTTAATTTTCTTATAAAATTTTATGTTAGAGTTTAGAAAATGTGTGGGTTAGTTAGACTTCTCCAGCTGAAGAAAGTACCAATTTCCTTTCTTTAACTCACTATGATTTGGCCCACCAATTTATTTCTCGGAGATTGATTCCTTCTACTCTGTACTCACACACGAAGGGTAATGTTGTAGTTGAGCAATGAGAGGCTAGACCAGGGCTAGGATGCAACAAGACTTTATTGTAACAATAAAGGACTGAACGTGTTAGCCCTGCCTGGAGCAGGCTCACAGCGATCAGCGGCTGGCCGGACCCTGCAACTGGCTTTTATAGCCGGCCGTCAAGGGAGGCTAGCCAATGAGGGGCAGCAAACGCCCCCGCAGCATGAACGGACCTGGGTGGGGACTTTGGCAAGTTCCAGGGACATAACACCCCTTCCCCCCAGATACGAACACGCATAGTCACTTAAATAAGCGGGCGGTCTGTGCTGGCGACCCGAGCGTCGTAACTCCAGTGAGTTACCAAGTGTTTCAGAGTTCAAGGCACCCGGTGGGGTTGGTGATGGGGTGCAGCCTCGCCCTGAGGGTTGCACAGGCACCGGTGTAGTGCTTCTGGTTGGTGATGTCGTGGCCCCGTCTACTAGTTCTGGTGGCGGACCCATCGGGCAGTCCCGGTCTACTGCCTGCTCCCCTGGTCCGGGCGGTGGTGGTGAAGAGATTCTGGTATGGTCTTCGATGGGAGCTTGGTGTGGCACCTGGGGGTCGACCTGAGCCCACGATCCGACACTGGTGAAGGTACCCTGTCGCTTCCTTAGCTGGTCCAGGTGTCTCCTCCAGATGCGGCCGTCTTCCAGCTGGACTCGGTACGACCGGGGACCGGTGATGGCTACTATCACTCCTGGAATCCACAGTGGGTCTCCGGCATAGTTCCTTGCAAATACATGTTCCTGCAAGACAAAATCTCTGACCCCCGTCATTGAAGCGAGAGGGGTGTCAGGGCAATAGTGAGGGTGGAGCCTATCCAACACAGTTCTTAGGCATCTACCCATCAGAAGTTCAGCAGGGGATTTGTTGGTGACCATGCAAGGGGTCGAGTGTTGGCTTAGCAAGAAACGGGGGAGTCTGTGATGCCAATCTTCTTTGCTGAATCTGGCTAACGCTTCTTTTGTGGATCTAACGGCTCTCTCCGCCAGTCCGTTGCTGGCAGGATGAAAGGGAGCCATGAAGATATGTCGGATGCCAAGATTTGTGGCAAAACGGCTAAATTCTGTTGAGGCAAACTGGGGGCCGTTATCCGAAACTATGGTATCTGGTAGCCCGTGTGTTACGAATAGGCGAGTTAGAGCCTTGGTAACTGCTAGCGTGGTGGTCGTGGATAGTTGGGCCACATCGATCCATTTAGAGTATGAGTCTACGACCATCAAGAAGGTTTTGCTGTGTATTGGACCCGCTAAGTCAATGTGTAGCCTTGACCAAGGCGCGTTGGTGCTCTCCCACTTTGTGGGGGTGGTGACTGGAGGGGATGGTCTGGATTCCTGGCAGGGTTGGCATGAGCTTACCCACTTGACGATGTCGTCGTCCAAACCAGGCCACCAGACGTATCTCCGTGCCAACGCCTTCATCCGGACGATGCCCGGGTGGCCCTCGTGTAGTGCCTCTAAGACTGGTGTGCGAAGTGAGGCCGGAATAACAACCCGGGTGCCCCACAACAGGCAGCCCTGTATGCTAGACAGTTCCTGTTGACGGGTCTTAAAAGGTGTGAATTCGGCTGCAAGGTTAGAGCCCGGCCACCCCCTCCTCACCCAGTCCAGTACCTGGGCGATGGTTTTGTCCGTCTTGGATTTGGTGGCGATGTCGAGGGCGGTGACAGGAAGGTCGAGCTCGGTGACATCGAAGATGGCATGGACCGGTGCCGGGTCTTCTGCTGGAGCTGGTAGGGGGCAGCGGCTGAGGGCGTCTGCGTGGCTTAACGTTTTTCCTGGGTGGTGGATGAGCTTGTACGAATAAGCCGCCAGGAACAAGGTCCACCTCGTCATTCTGGGGGACAACACTTGGGGAGTCTGCTTGTCTCCGGAAAGAAGACCCAGGAGAGGCTTGTGGTCCGTGATTAGCTCAAAGTTGTGGCCAAACAGGAATTCATGAAATTTCTTAACCACGGCCACTGCGGCTAAAGCCTCCTTGTCAATCTGACTATAGTTACGCTCTGTCGCTGAGAGCGTTCTGGAAAAGAAGGCGATTGGTGCCTCGGAGCCGTTGGGTAGTCTATGGCTTAATACGGCGCCAATCCCAAAAGGGGATGCATCTGCGGCTAGTACCAGTGGAAGGTGTGGGTCAAATTGAATAAGGACCGCATCAGATGTGAGCAGTGATTTGACTGCGCGAAAAGCGGTGTCTTCCTTGTGTCCCCAGTGCCAAGGTGCTTTTTTATCTAAGAGCCTGTGTAAAGGCTCTGCTACTGATGCTTTGTGAGGTAGAAATGATGCATAAAAGTTCAATAATCCCAAAAAGGCTTGTAGCTCGGCTTTAGTGGTTGGCGTGGGTGCCTCATGAATTTCCTTGACCTTGGACTCTAGGGGGTGAATGCCTGAGGCGTCAATTCTATAGCCCAGAAAGTCCACCTGTCTAGTGGCAATGGCACATTTCTCCTTTTTTAATTTGAGGCCATGCTGTCTGAACCTGTCTAACACTGCTCTGACTCTCTGGAAGAGTTGGGGTCTGTCCCTGGCCGAGACTAATATGTCGTCGAAGTAGGGTACTACACCAGGGAGGCCCTGTAGTATATGCTCCATGAGGGATTGGAAGATGCCCGGGGCAACACTTACGCCAAATTGGAGATGCTTGCACCGGAAAGCACCCCTGTGGGTCACAATGGTCTGCAGTTCGGCTGTTTGGTTGTCAACAGGGAACTGTTGATACGCTTGTGACATGTCCAATTTGGCAAAAATGTTGCCAGGCTCAAAGGTATGCAATAAATGTTGAATGACCGGGACTGGGTACGCGCTAACTTGTAGAAAGCGGTTGATTGTTGTTTTGTAATCTGAACAAATTCTCAGGCTGCCATCCTTTTTAAGGGGTGTGACAATTGGCGTCTCCCATTTGGCGAAGTCTGTCGGCTCAATGACCCCTTGCTTTAATAATTTATCGAGCTCTGCGTCCAGTTTAGGCCGAATGGCGAATGGGACTCTACGCGGTTTCAGCCGGACTGGAACCACTTGGGGTCAACTGCAAATGAGATGGGGTACCATTATAACACCCTAACTCATTGCTGAATACGTCTGAGTAGTCAGTGAATAAGGAGTCAGTGTCAGAAGCTGAGACAGCATGGACTCCTGTTAACCCTAGGCCGAGGTAGGGGAACCAATCAAGCCCCAGAAGACTGGGGAGGTTGCCGTTAACTACCACTAGAGGCAGGTGGCCTTTGAAAGCTTTAAAATTAACAAGGAACTTGCCTTTGCGAGTACTGGAATGTCTTTTCCCTGATAATCCCTCAAGGAGATCTGGCACTTCTGGAGCTGGTTTCTGGATAGTCTGGGCTGGATTTTCTTGAGGGTGCTCCAAGAGATGATTGAGAGCGCTGACCCCGTGTCAACCTCCATACGACAAGGTTTACCTTCTAATAAAATGGAGAGTGTTATTTTACTAATAGAGTGACAGGTGTGGTTAGCATGGTAAAAGTGTGACAATTTAGTACTTGCCTTTGGGGCCCAGAATGGGAAAAGGAAGGAACCTTTTGTGCTGAGTTGTGCGCGGCCTGGCAGACTCTAGCGATGTGGCCCTTTTTGTGGCAATGGTTACAGATGGCACCCTTGAACTTGCACGTAGCTCTCGAGTGAGGTCCGCCACAGGATAGGCACAGGATGATGTGTTTGGGTGTGCTGTTGGGTTCTTGCCTGGCTCCTGCCTGTGGTTGTTTGGTATGGGTGAGGCGGTGGATGTCTGTTTGATCGTTAGGGTCGTCTTCGTTGACTACCTCTTCTGAATGAACGGTGGCGCAGCTTTGTTTGGGAACGGGACCTTGAATTTCAGTGGCTGACTGGGTTGCCAGCTCTGCTGCCAAGGCTTCCTCGACGGCCTGGGATAGGTTGAGGTCCTTCCTGGCGAGTAGTCGCCTTTGGAGGTGAAGGTCTTTGACCCCGCAGACGAGCTGGTCGAGGAGCATGTCATCAAGATAGTTCCCGAACCCACAGTGGAGGGCTGCAGTCCTCAAGGTGGCCATATATTGGTTGACGGTTTCTTTTTCCGCTTGCTTCCTCATCCGGAAGGTGAAACGCCTCGCGATTTGTGATGGTCTGGGGGAGTAATGATTGGTGAGAATCTCTAGCAACTCTGCCCAGGGGACATTCTTTAACTCACGTGGAGCGACGAGTGCTGTGGCGGTATCAAAAACGATGGCTCCGCAATAACTGAGGAAGAATGACTTTTTTCTGTGCTCCCCAGCATCAGCCAGACCGATAGCGTCGATGTAGTGGTTAAAACGATTCTTGTATGACTCCCACTTTTCTTCTTCTGGCCTGAACGGTGGGAAGGCTGGGTTGGAGTTCATGATGAGGACTCCTGCGCGTTATGCTGTTGAGAAATCTCTCTGGGACAACAAAATGGCACTTTGTGCTCTTGTCAGGCTAGTGACTACAGCTCTGGAGAGGCTCCACAGAACCTCTCTGCTCTCTCTCTGGGCTACAATTGTGGCTAAGCTGCAACGGCTGTTGGCAGCATTTTGAATTTCGAGCTCCTGGAGAGCATAGGCGGTGATGGCTTGCCGCCTCTGATAGCGCTTTGAATTTCGCGCCTGCGTAAGTGTCAGTGACTCGGAATAACAGCACCGCGCTGTATTCCGGCAAGAAATCCAAACGACAGCCGTTTGAATTTCGCACTCTTTTGTGTTGAGCGGCTGCGGCTCGCAGCGCTTCACTTTCCCCTGTAGCTTGCTAACAAGCGGCTACAGACGCTTATTACTTTCGCTCTTGCTGACCGAGCTCTCCGGCGGCGCGGCTGCGGCTCAGCGGTTTTAGTGATTTCAGCTGTTGCGAATTGCCTCTGGTAGCCATCCCACCCTCGTCGCCAGTGTTGTAGTTGAGCAATGAGAGGCTAGACCAGGGCTAGGATGCAACAAGACTTTATTGTAACAATAAAGGACTGAACGTGTTAGCCCTGCCTGGAGCAGGCTCACGGCGATCAGCAGCTGGCCGGACCCTGCAGCTGGCTTTTATAGCCGGCCGTCGAGGGAGGCTAGCCAATGAGGGGCAGCAAACGCCCCCGCAGCATGAACGGACCTGGGTGGGGACTTTGGCAAGTTCCAGGGACATAACAGGTAACATCTTTGCTCACAAACTGAGTGAAAAGATCCTGTATTTTAGTGTAATAGATGTCCATTTTACATTAATGACAACGTTGGCATGTAGGACCCACTTTATTTATTTATTTGCTCAGTTCATACAGACATTCATCTCAACTGTATGATTGTGGAAAGCTTATAATTTAAAATTGGCAAAAAGACAAACAATATTTTTTAAAAGTAAAAAAACCCCAAACGATTAAATTGACAAAATTCATGCCAAGGTGTAAAATATTCTATACTTACAATAATCACTGTATGGGTTTCATTGGTCCTCTAGATCTTGATGCGTGGGGTACAGTCACATCTTTATGGTCTTATAAGAGGTCAGTAGGATTGGAGCAAAAATAACATCTATGGAATGATATTCCACATAATGGTTGCCACAACAGGAAAGGATTTCTTTTTGAATCCCAACAGATGACATTTCTTAGAGGATGCCATATAAAGTTATCTTTCCTGATAGACCTAATGGAAAGATAGATATAACTGACCAGAGGCAGTATATGTTACCCAGTGGTGTGGCATAAAGATCTTAATAAGTCATCACCGCACATTGAATTGAACCTGGAAATGTACTGAAATGTACTGTAGTTCAGAGATCGAAAATGTAATATGTGCTTCATGGTGAACACTTACAACTGCCTGTGCAGCTGCATTCTACAGGAAATCTATGACAGCTTCTGTTTCAAGGCAGCCCTATTTAGAACACATTCCAATAGACCATACCAGAATTGACCAATGCATGAGTGACTGTGAGGAGACCCTGCCAATCCAGGAACAGGGAAAATAGCACACAACACAAAGTCCCTTCTGATCACTTTTGCTCTTTTGGATGGGAACCATGAGTCCAGGAGAATTCCCAAACTGCATGTAGGTTCTGTTTAGGGTAATATAATTTGTTTTGTAGTCCAGAACTTGCTGGAGTTGAGCTGAAGCCTGTTGTTCTTCATTCAGATCCCCAAATACTAAGGACCTGCATAATATTATTTAATCAGCTCATGGCTGAGATATAAAGATATAAAGCCATTGGTTATCCACACCGTATGATAACCTCACCCAACGGCATCATGTAAAGCTTAAACAGGAGGAGATATTGCTAAAGACACCAAAAAGCAGGGGCAGAGTACTGGACCCATTTCCTCAAATCAACACTGACTGGAACCAGACCTGGAGAAATACAATGCTGTTTGCTCCCAGCCCCTGAGTCTATCATAAGTATACCATTGTTATAGAGACTACTATGCCCATTTTGTTTCCACAATAAGTTATCCAATATCATTTCAGTCTCATTCTTGGGCCTGAAACTAACCTGAAAAGCAGAGATGGGATGCTAGTGGTTCTGCCTGGTTCTATAGAACCGGTAGCTCTGAAAAGCAGCAGACACAAACTGGTTCTGTGTTTGCTGCTGTTTGGCCCACCCACCCACCTGGGCTCTTACCTGTCCTTTATTTTCTGCTTTTTCAACCTCAGCTGCTTTGCACGGCACAGCTGAGGTTGAAAAAGCAAGAAAAAAGTGGCTTTTCAAATGCTGTACACCTGTGCACAGCACTTTTCAGCTGTCCAGGCAGCACTGCTTAAGGTTTTTTTTTATACATGCACACAGCAAAATGTAGTCACCAAACTGGTAGTAACACCAGTTGAATCCCACCCTTGCTGAAAAGGGTACAAATAATCTGCTCTATCTACTCTGATCATCTTGCCAACAACCTTCCCTAAAGAGAGACCATGACTTCTTTAAGAATAGAAGAACAATACACTCTATCAAGGAACAATTTACCACTGCCAAAAGTGAACCACACAATGCCTACCAACAGGTCTAAACTCTTCCAAATTAACTGAGCAAAACAATACCTGTAATTGCCTGTCTCAAGGCTGGAATCCAATTGGAATTCAAGAAATTTTGACTGACAGATTCCCTACAAATTACATTGAGTGATCTTTCAGGTAAATGTGTGAGCCTTCTCTATCCAAGACCACCATAGTCATCTTAAACAAGACCACCAGATACAACAAGGGCAGAAAAATACAAATGGAAAACACAGTCTCCTAGTTTCTAACCTGGTGCCTTAGCTACTACAATAAACTTGCTCTATCATGGTGGTATTATTTTCCATTAAAGCCAAAACAAATGTTGTACTAGTAAATCCAATGAAAGATAAAGAAGAAAAGGATCTGAAAAAAGCAAACAAACAAAAAAAGAAAAATATGAAAAAGGAAGCCAGAATTTTGAAGGAATTACAGAATAGGATATTTTTTCAATATAAAAGTTGATTGAACATTTTATTAATCCATCTATGACCAAAGTTAAATTAAAATTGTACCTACCTATTGCCTACTCTTATATTAATTATTTGACTGAGTTCTTGACATTCTTGTAAATCATGACATGAGTCCCATGTGATGCCTTACCATGACCATGCCCACCCTGAGCATGCCCCGGCCCTGGCCCTCTGAGGTAAAACACAATCCTGATGCAGCATATGTATGATAGGTTTAAAAAGAAAATATGTACATGGTTGTTAATTGTGCCTGACACTGTATATTAGAGACAAGCACCATTAGATCCATGATCAAAGATATCTTGTAAATAAATTGGATCCTTGCTATTTCATAAATAACACTGTAAAAAGCAGGGATGTCAAACTCAATTTCATCGAGGGCCACATCAGGGTTGTGTTTGACCTCACAGGGGCAGGGCCGGGGCATGCCAAGGGGAAGTGATCATGGTGGGTGTGGCCAGGGTGGACATGGTCATGGTAGGTGTTCTGTATCGCCTTTCCTCTTTCCCAAAAGATGAAAGAGTACACACACACACAAACACAGGCAGGCAAGCTGGCTCAGACTTCACAGAGTTAATTCTTTGAAACTGATAATATTCTTGGCATTCCACCAGGTCCTGCCTGCCAAGTCCGAACTGACAGCAAATAAAATTTTACTCACAGAAAATCACAAGGTAGTCCACAAAAACAATCATTCATGAAGAAAATCTGAAGTAAGGTTAAACTTTGTCCCGTACAAAGTTTAAGGAGAAAACACACCCACTTTTATCCCCTGTGGGGTGTGGCTCAATGACTCAGCTCACTGTCTTATCCTCCCATGCCTCCTATGTTGCTGCTCATGTTTCTCCCTAAGACGCTGCTTGGGGTCGAGCCAATACTTTTCCTCTTTACTCCCTGTCAGGGGCTGCTCCGACATGCCCTCCTCCTGATCAATCTCAGGCTGTTCCTCTCGGCTGTCTGATGGAACCTGAGGCATTGCCAGAGAGGTCCTGGGGAGGAAGGCATTCCCAGTTCCTCTTCCTCATCTTCCAGGTCCTCTTCCTCTGAAAGCATAGGTTCAGGAATCGGGGCCACAACAGTAGGCATCACATGTGACTCATGTCGGGGGGGCACCTATGATAGTCAAGTGCTAAGGCAGGACTTCTCTGAGACCTTCCCTCACTCTCATTATACAGGCAATCCTTGAGTTACAAAGGAATAGAGCCTGCCAATTACATTTGTAACCTGAAGATTCATTTGATTTAATCATGTTAAATGAATATGATCACTCCCTGCTTTCCCCAAAGCATTTGTTAATCGAATGCTCTGGTCAATAAATGCACATGAGGTATCTCAGAGTGAGGAAAAGTATGCGGGGCCAGTGCTGGAGCAGGCCATCAAAGGTCTCCCCCAATCTACTGAGATACCTTATGCTCTCCTGGTCCCCACAATTTCTTTCCCCCATTCTGCCCCACCAGGTCTCCACAGACTAGGCCTGCTTTGCTACCATCAGGATTCTACTTACTCCTCCCCATCCCATTTCCTATGGATTACTTACTTTTTGAAGATCTCCCGAGCTCCAGAAGAGGCTGAGCCACTGGCAAAGGAGTCCAAGTGTTTTATTCAGATGATGGCAATGCTGTAAGAACATGAAATCTAAGGAAAACATTTTCACTAGCTTGAGTAAAAGACTTTGGCAGGCATCTGGTAGTAGAAAAGGCCTAGACTGGGCCACAGCATCGCTTCCTTTGTCTCATTGGGCTGAACTGCAAGCTCTTGCCATGGCCCAATCCCTAAAGCTGCTCATTTGAACTAGCCAGTCAGCAGCAAGCAGGAGGCTGCTCGTCACCAGCCAAACTGCGCCCAAATTACACCTGCAGGCCCTCATGGCAGAGAAGCCATCTTTTATTCAGATGAGAAAAGCTGTTTTTCTTACATCTCATATTCTTACAGCCTCACTGGCTTCTGAATAAAAGACTTTGGTTTGTCTGCCACATGTCCCAGCCTCTTCTAGATGTCTTTGAAAATTAAGTACAGCCATGACAAATGGGGTGGGGAGGGCCAGATGCAGCCCATGGAGGCTCCCTTTTAGCCTGTAACAGGCTGTGGAAAGCCTCCGGAAGGTCCATTTTGGCCTGTGACAGGCCAGGGAAGGCCTCTGGAGGCCTGAACAGAGACTCAGAGGGCCGGATACAGCCCAAAGTGGCTCCATTTCAGCCAGAAACAGGCCAGTGTAGGCCTCTGGAGGCCCTCATGGCCTGTTTGGGCTGGTAGAGTACAGCAGGAGGTCATACAGGCCAAAAATGGGCTGCATGGGGGATGCTACCAGAGCCACTATGGGCTGGTCCTTTTCTATTTCCAGGCCATCCCCAGATCTATGGGCCTTGAGTTTGACACCCTGGTTTGAAGCATCCTTTCTTTAAAAAACAAAACAAAACAACTAAAACTTTTACCTCTGGCTGATTCTGTATGTATCAAATTGTGTGCCTAACATGTGTGTATGCTTATGTATGCATGCTAGAAAAGAAAGATCTTATGGCCTAATGGGGAAAGAAAAGAAACCTTGAACTAAAAAGTGTGCTTAAAATACAGCAGGACCATTTTGAAATGATTTTGAACTGCTTAACCTTGGCTGTACCTTTACACAAAATAGTACCTTAGAAATTTTGAGATAATTAATTTCTTGTCCATTGTAGCATATTTTCACAAATACATTTTCACTCCTTTGCCTTTAAACTGAAATCTCTTAGCCCATAAAAGATTCATACCTTTTCCCTAAACAAAAGAAATTTCCACAAATGGGAAAAAAAAGTTTCCATTGACTTACAAAGGAAAAAGGTCATCAAAAAGATAAGGAGGAAAAATCATTCTGGGTATATTATATCTTCATGTAACCTATGTTGGTCATGTATTAACATTAGCAGCTGTTGCTTTTTAAATACAGAGAGAAAAACCATTGCAGAACTTGTTAAAGTATTTCATGAAATTTAATTATCTGTGGTTTATGCATTGAGATTTTATCAACCGTTACTAACTTAACTTTATCTCTATATAAATTCTGTCACTGTAGCTAAAAGTATGTGTGCAATTTGTAGAAGCAGAACAAACCTCTTGAATCTGACACATTTCTTTTCATAATTGTAATTTTTTTTCAGTTTATATATGAATGAATTTGTGAAATGAATGATGCACTTCTCATTGTAAGAATCTTACACTGTTACTGACATAGCTGTGTTGTTTTTGCTGTTTGATGATGATAAAGACAAATTAATCACTGTGCTATATTTCAAGCAGCTCAGTTTAAGATGCCATTTTTCAGCTTATAGGTAGTCCTCAACTTACAACCAGTCACTATTCATTTATCCCCAAAACTACTGTTGAAATTCTGATTCAAACAGAATTCCTAACAGACAGGAAGCAGCAGGTGAAGCTAGGCAGAATCACATCTGAAACCTGTACAATTAGCAAAGGGGTCTCCCAAGGCTGTCTGCTTTCTCCACTTTTCTTCTCTCTATATACCAATGACTGTATCTCAAACGATCCATCTGTTAAAATATTGAAGTTTGCTGATGACACAACAGTGATTGGTCTCATTCGGGACAATGATGAATCCGCATACAAGAGGTTGTACAATTTGCCTCGTGGTGTAACCGGAACAACCTGGAACTGAATACACTCAAAACCGTAGAACTGATGGTAGACTTTAGAAGAAACCCTCCCATAGTACCACCTCTTACAATACTAGACAACACAGTATCAACAGTAGAGACCTTCAAATTTCTAGGTTTTACTATATCACATGACCTAAAATGGACACCTAACATCAAAAATATCATCAAAAAAGCACAACAAAGAATGTTCTTTCTGTGCCAACTCAGAAAGCTCAAACTGCCCAAGGACCTGCGGATACAGTTCTACAGAGGAATTATTGAGTCTATCATCTGCACCTCTATAACTGTCTGGTTTGGTTCTGCAACCCAACAGGTCAGACAGAGACTTTAGAGGATAATTAGGACTGCAGAAAAAAAAATTACTACCAACCTGCCTTCAATTGAGGACCTGTATACTGCACCAGTCAAAAAGAGGGTTGTGAAAATATTTAGAGACCCCTCACATCCCAGACATACACTATTTCAACTCATTCCCTCAAAACGATGGTATACAGCACTGCACACTAGAACAACTAGACACAAGGACAGTTTTTCCCAAATGCCAGCACTCTGCTAAACAAATAATTCCCTCAACACTGTTCAACTATTTACAAAGTATACACTACTATTACTGTTAATCTTCTCATCACTCCTGATCACCCCTCCCCTCCCACTTGTGACTAAATGAGTGTAACTTTGTTGCTTGTATCCTGATTTGATTGCTTATTGTACTCTATGGTTATCATTAAGTGTTGTACCTTATGATTTTTGACTCTTGATGAATGTATCTTTTCTTTTATGTATACTGAGAGTATTTGAAACAAGACAAATTCCTTGTGTGTCCAACTATACTTGGCCAATAAATAATTATATTCTATTCTATGATATCAACTCCTGCTGTTGTGTGACTGCATTTTGGGCTGTCAATAATTGGCCCACATTTAAGGCTTTTTGCAGTTCCCTGTAGTCATGTGATCAAGATTTACAACAGTTTTGCCAGTGGCTTGGGCAACAGTTTTACCAGTGGTTTGGATGAGGGGATATTGGTTTCTAGAAAAAGCCAATGCATAGCAAACAATGGGTTCACTTAATGCCTGCAGCATTTGCTTAACAAATGCTGTTAAAAAGGTAATAAAATCCAATCACGTGGTGATCTGCTTTATGACTATCATGATTTATGATTTTAATTACCGGACTCAATCACAGTTATAACTGGAGGACTACCTATAATTACATTGAATGTAAGATTTAGTACTACTTGCAAACTACTTTCTGATCTTTTCTGAAATATAAGTACAGCTTGTGAAAATATACTTCAAACTAACAAAAGAGGTAATAAAAACATAATAGATACAAAATTGCTAATGTCTGTTCTGTATTACTTGTACCTTAATAGGATCAAAGCCCATGGCATTTGAATTCCCTATACTCTTTTCAGAATCTGTTACTAGAATAGTTTTCAAACTTTTTCAAACTTTTAATACTCTCCCAGATTTCCAGTGGCCAAATTATACCTTTCTTTAAAGAATTGTGCATTAGGTCATTGTTCTCCAATTATATATTTTATTCTGAAGAAGTACAATCCCAAAGACACCCTGTGATTTTTAAAATATATATATTTCATGGTTAGGAGTCATATTAATTTATGTGACAGTTTGGTGATGTATGATCACCTATATGTTTGGAAATGTAAATGCTCTAAATCTTTTTAAAATGTTAACATTGTAGCCATCATATTTTTTTTTCAGTTTTATTAATTGATCAAATTTTATCACTTTTCTTCCAGCTGAGCTACTGAGTTTTCTGGGTGATTGCCTTGCCATATCCTAGGGCCCTATAATTCATGTCAACTCAAATGGTAACTGAAAGACATAACACGTCTGCCTGTCTGTTCATGAATAGTAGTGCTGAAATTTGATGCCAATTCTCTCTAATAATCTTAGTTTGCTTGGAGTATCTCAACAGAAATTTAACCCTAATGGAAGTAATAATGACAGCATCCAGAATTCCATATGTAACATCCATTTTAAGTTTAACTGTGAATGTTCCAAGTCTGAAATTTAATGAAAAACTACATTGCACTTTTCTTATTTCTGCCGCCAACTGATTGCTTCATTGCTACTACGTTCAAGGAGAAGGACTAAGTTTAAATTGCTTTGGCATCTTTTACTAAATTGAAGCAGACAAATTCCACACTTAAAGCAAATGTGGAGTGTCACACTGTTGACCAATAACCACAATATAACTTCACATTCAAAAATAGTGATGTGAAAAACCATGCCTGGCTAAATAACATATACCTCTGCAAGCTGTTAATTCAAAATGTACAAATATAAAGTTAATTTGCTTGGTATGTTGTCCATCAGAAATTATTCTGTTATAATATATATAATTTTAAAAATGGTTTATTATAACTTCAATTGTAGTTAAAGTGTGGTTCATTGTTGTTCAAATGTTTTCAATGCTCATTGTTGTTCAAATGTTTTCAATTTGCTTTTTTCAAGTTGCCATCTTTCTTTTTACCCTCATCCTTTGATGCTTAATGTTAATTCTCTTAATGCTTAATAGAATAGAATAGAATAGAATAGAATAACAGAGTTGGAAGGGACCTTGGAGGTTTTCTAGTCCAACCGCCTGCTTAGGCAGGAAACCCTATAGCATATCAAACAATTGGTTATTCAATATCTTCTTAAAAGCTTCTGGTGTTGGAACATTTACAATTTATGGGATTGTTCCACTGATTAATTGTTCTGTCAGGAAATTTCTCTTAGTTTGCTTCTCTCCTTGAATAGTTTCCACCCATTGCTTCTTGTCCTGCCCTCAGGTGTTTTGGAGAATAGCTTGACTCCCTCTTCTTTGTGGCAGCTCCTGAGATATCAGAATGCTGCTATCATATCACCCTAGCGTTTCTTTTCATTAAACTAGACATACCCAATCCCAACAACTGTTCTTTATATGTTTTAGCCTCCAGTCCCCTAATCATCTTTGTTGCTCTTCTCTGCATTCTTTCTAGAGTCTCAACATCTTTTTTTTTTTACAAAACTGAATACAGTATTCCAAGTGTGGCCTTACCAAAGTATTATAAATTACTTGGTTTCATTTCATTTCATGGAAATAATCTATAAAACTGATTCACAAATTGCATTTCAAAAGCTTCCTCTTCTGTTTCTTGTATTGGTGCTTGCTGAAAGTGTTACCTCCTGTCAGATTTCTGCCTATAAATCAAAATATGTTAGAAACTGTAAGGAACAATTTCCCATGGATTCAGAACCAATTTCAAATTGTAATCTGAGCATCAGAAAAAATGAAAGATAGTTACTTTTGCTTGATCTTTAAAAAATCCATTATATATACTTCCTATAGAAACAAAACATTTCTTGTACTTTTCTTGAAGCTTTTTCTCCCTCTCTCCCTCCCCCCAACTCTCTCTTTTAATCATGAGTGTGCATCACCATGGTGGCTATATTCCATTTTATAGACAATGACAAAGCAAATTCACCTTACTATATTTGAAGAAAACAGAAATCCATGAATGATGGCATTGGAGATTATTAGAACTTAGGACAAAACAACCACTTTTTTTTTTAGTAGTACCAGTTCTGTTCTGAAGTGATTTGTTGATTGCTAAATTGTCTTTTCCATGGTATTAAAACCACAGAATTACAGCATCCCAATTCATCCTAGTTTTATCTTAAATAGATGAAACATAACTGATATAATTTTTCCATGAAGTCTCTAAAGGAGTTGTCCTTTATGTAATTTTACCTTCTAAGGTCTAATTTTTACCACTTAAGATATCATTTGCCATAATTTTCAAGGTAAAATGCTAGAGATTATTATGATTACTGCATATCATGTTTGGTCCATAGTTGGACTCTATATTCATGCTCTAATGAAGGGTGTCAGACTCAATTTCACTGAAGGCCGTATCAGGGTTGTGTTTGATTTTGAGGGGCTGGGTGGGCATGGCCAGGGTGGGGATAGGCTGTGCTTATCTCCTCCTCAAGGCTGCTTATGTTCTTGCTCTCCTTGGCCTGGTTGTTCATGGTGTGTGAGGAGGGCAAAGTATGTGATCAAATGGCCATTTTGATAGTAGCTTTTTTGCTAGTACTCTGCTAGTGAAAATGGAGTTAAATCTAGAGAATTCTGTATAAAAAACAAGGACAATAATAATTAAACTATTGAATGTTAATTTGGGACAAGATATATAACATATTAGAAAAACAGAACAAAATACTTAAAGAAATGACAAGCATTAACATAACAACCTTGAAGGCTGGGAAAGAAATAACACCAAATGCACCAATATCAACAGTGACTGCTTCTCCATTGACACAAAGATTGATCAAAGGGATGTTCATGACAGAAAAACAAGTATAAGACCAAATACACCAAACATATAAACAGTGCTTCTAACGATACAAGAAACAACGATTAAACTTCAAGAAATGATGATGAATAATCATGATGAAATGAAAACAGAGATAAAGCAAGCATTAGAGAAAAATGAAAGAACAATAAAAGCAGTAGAAATATGAACAGAACAAATGGAGAAGAAATTGGAGCTAGTTGACTAGAGGATGAAAACAATAAATAAATACTTGGAAGACCCACTTATCCATTTGGAGATGGATCATGCAGCCTCCTATCTCAGATTCCAGAATGTTGTAGAAACAAAAGAAGAAGACTTAGAATTAATAAGGGCTGAAATAATAGCTTAAACCCTACAAAGAGATAAGAATGAAATCCTGACTGAACTAGATAATGTTTATAGAGTGAGTACAAACAATGCTAGAATACATAGACTACTGAAGGAAGTATATATTAGGTTCACACAGAAAAAAGTTAGAGACATAATTTATAAAATAATGAGGATGAACCAATGAGATACAAATGCTGAAGCAAGTTCCAAAGAGGATGAGGGAGCAGAGAAGGGATTATCAATTAGATTAGAAATGGGAGAATACACACTGAAGATCAATGAATCACAGCGGTCATGGAAAGCTAAACCATTCTGTCTGAATACCTTCCTTTTCCTCAGCAATACCTGCAACCCAGAGTTACAAATCAGGCAGGGTGCCAGAGCACATTGAAGAATTAAAATAGTTTAAATACAGCCAACTCTTGCTCATAAAGTGAAACCGTTTAGCAGAGAGATCATTTAAGCTCTCCAGAAAGTGAGTGGGCATATTTAGGCTACAAAATGCTGAGCTAAAAAGACAAATTAACAAATTAACATATTGAGTGAGGTTTAATCCCATTCTGTCTTTGTTCAGATCTTGCTGCAGGGAATTTTTGCCTATGAATATACAGTAGCTATCTATCACTTTATCTCTTAAGTACTGACATCTGCTGTGGGCAATTAAGGAAGGTAGGGACTACTTTCCCTCCTCTAAGAAACACATTTCTCCATTTCTCATCCAGGGAAATTTATTCTTCATTTTTAATATTTCTCAAAATATTTCATTCTTCTAGGACAGGGGTAGGTGTTAACTTTCTACAATTGGTGCTGTGCTACTATGCCATATTATCATGAGAGCAAATTGGAAGGAAGATCCACTTATTATCAGTGAGCAGTGCTTTTTCAAGAGGCAACTGGACTTTCTGGAAATAAAAGCACCTTTGGGACAACTACAACCTGGATAATTGAAAAATCCTCATAGACAAGAGATTCCTGTTAAACTGACAAAGCACCCAGGAGCAATCATTAGATCCATTTGAACCACTTAAAGATTCCAGCTGGTTTCACTCACCTCACAAGATATCCAAGGTAATCATACAGATTTAAGGAAAAAAATCACATGCCTTCAGAAAGGCAGTATGGCTATGCCAACCCTTCTGTAAATAGCTGTTCAACACCCAGGAATCAAAGTACCTCAAAAAAACTTGGGGTGGGGGGGGAGACAATGACTCCAGAGAAGCTCAGTTACAGATAGAAAGTCTGGGCATACTGCCATGAACCATTAAGGCTGTTACAATGTAATTAATCCAGAGTTTTTGAAAACACTTAAAGCAGCAGGGGCAACAATTAAGATAAGGATTAGGCTACAAAAACAGACACACTAGAATCTTTTCTTCCTTCGTTCCTTGCAGGATTAGCCCTGTAAAGTGGGAAAATATTTCTTCCAATAACTGATTGTCCAAACTGCTCATAAAATTAACATGCAGTTTGGGAGAACTGGTACGAACTGGCAGGAGCCATTTCAGCTGTGACAGCCTCCTGCAGTGCTCTGCCAGTGAAAACAGAGCTCAGGAAGGCCACACACAGCCCTCCCAAGTTCTGTATTTTGCTGTGATGGCCCCCTGCAGTTCTCTGCCAGTGAAAACGGAGGCCAGGAAGGCTACACACAGCCTTCCTGAGTTCAATTTTTGCTGGCAGAGGCACTGTGGACCAGTTCCTTGCTGTTTCTAGGGAGATCCCACAGGCCAGATCTAAGCACACAATGGCCTGAATCCAGCCCACAGGCCTTAAGTCTGATAGCCCTGCTCTAATGCCAGTAAGACCTAGTATTTGGGTATTTCTGGTTTCCTTTTAGAAGGATAAGAACAAGAAGGAATATCTGCTCATCTTTTTGTTTGTTTTTCTATGCATTTTTCTATCTCCATCATCTATCAATTTTAGAAATGCCCAACTCTGAAGATTCTGGTACCTTACATTTAAAAAAGTAGGAACAATAAAAAAAAACATAGTCATTCAAAGGCAAGCCTATAAGCAACAACAAACTTATCAGAGAAGAACTCAATCATTACCTGGACTCCCAACCTAGGAGAATAGCCAGGTTTTTAATAATTTCCTAAATAAAACCAGGGATTACAGCCATCTGGATTTCTGGAGTGCATATTTGGGGAAGGAGGTTATTCCAGAGGACAGCACTGCAACAAAGAAAGCTGTACCTTGAAGGATGAGCCTAGATTTTGCCCATATTTTAAAACTCTTGAGTTGATTGCTTTGTACTATATTGGATTAACAACTTAAAATAAGTGCTCCAAAAATGTTCATTTTCATCATAGATAAGGTTTTTTTTCAATGTTGCAGACTAAAACAATAAAGGGAAGGAAGGAAGGAAGGAAGGAAGGAAGGAAGGAAGGAAGGAAGGAAGGAAGGAAGGAAGGAAGGAAAGAAAGAAAAAAAGAAAATATATACTATATATTTATGTCTCCTTCTGTGTGTGTGAATGTAGATGTGTTTGTGAGAGAGGGAGCCTGAGAGAGAGAAAGAGACTAGTCAGTTACAAAGGGAGATTATATATTATTTTGACTGGCACAAGTTTAATATATTTATAAAAAGTGCTACCTCATTCTCGTCAAACTTGGAATGTACTAAGAAATATTTTAACAGAGAAAAATCTTTTGAACTTTTTCTGTGCATTTCAAAATAAAATAATAAATAAAATCAAACGCTGAATGAACCTTTCCCAGACTAAAGAAGAAAAAAACATTTGTCTCAGTATGTTTTACAAATCTTTTAAGAGGTTTCTTTTGTTCTGTTCAAACTTGTTTGAACAAGGATGATTACTTTATTATTATTCCATTTGTTTATGAAGAAAATGTATGCTTTTGGAAATTAATCTCTCTAAATAATGTTGACTATAAACTGCAGGATTTGCATGCTTGCAAGTCCTGGAAGTATTAGCACATTCCATTCAGTCATTTTGCTTGCTGTACATATTTTCAGTCTTACCTTAATTCTTTAGGAACATGTTCCAATCCACCACCTTGCAACTTGCAATGGTGTGAGAAGGAAGATAAAATCAAGAATGTATGTTTTTAATTCAGGAAGAACCTTCTTATGCTTTATTATTCTGAATTATATTTCCACCATGCATTTTCATTTTCATGCCTCAGTTCATCAGCATCCCATCCTCGTCACCAGTTTTGCATTTAGCGTGCTTAGAGAAAGAGGCAGAGGCAATATAAAGCTTTAACAGGCTTTATTGCTAACATGTAACTCAGCTGCAGCTATCTGTAGCTCATGGCAGCAGCTGAGAGAGAGAGAGACAGCTGATTCCATTTGACAGCTCTTTTTATACAGAGCTGTCAAACAGTCCAGCCAATCAGGGACTTCTCCGGCTCCCACTTAAACAGAGGACTGGAGTGAGGACTTGCTGGCCACAACAATGCCCACTTAGCCACACCCACCTAGCCACACCCACAGTACCGGTTGTTAAAAAATTTGAATCCCATCCTGTACTAATGCCTAGATATTATCTTAATGAGGGACTCAGTCCTTCAGATACTCAATCCATAAATACCTTAGAAGATTAAATCATTATTTTGAACTGTATCTGGAAAACAAGCAGCAATCAGCTATGATTTCAGTGTTGTGTACAGATTAGCTGCTTAACTACTACCAGTACTAGAGTTTAGATGCCTCTTTGATCAGTAAAGATGCTGAGTGGTTTACATATTCTTCTACTGTAAGAAGGTGTAAACAGTAAACCATAACAACAATAAAATAGAAGCAGGAAAAAGACTCAATAAACAATTCCAAAGGAAAAGAAAGAGAAAGAAAATCATATCAGAGAAAGAGCCAAATGCAAAAATATTATCAAAAGGGGGAAAATTTCCATTCACTAAATCTGCCCCGAAGTTACTTTGAAACCACCTACTTTTATGGCTTTCCAAAATAATCAACGGAGCATTTTTTCACAACACGACAATAGTCCTATGTGGAGGGAGCATAGTACTATTGTAATCGAGGCATTAAAAAAAATGTTGGCAGGTCTGACCTTTTATTGCATAAAAGAATTTATCTCATGGATTATTTATCTCATGGATTGCTTTGAACATTTATTGAAATTATGTTAGATATAGATATTTAAGCATTTGAATAGTTATCATGATTAAGCAAACTTGACCCGAGTCATAGTTCTAATATGAAGCATTCAACTACTACTAAAATTACAATGGTCCTTTGCTCATTTTTTCTTCTAAAATATATATTTAGGATAAGATGCACTAAAGGTACCATAATGTGTATTAACTAAGGATTTAAATATGATTTTAAACTTGAAATAATTCTACAAGTTGATGTGGATATAATGGATTTATGAAGGAACATATGCAAAACCGAGAGTGATTGATATAAATGTACATCTGAGGTTTCTCCAAGGAAAATTCACAGCATAGCAAGAATTTAAACTTAAATTTTACTACATTTAAATCTAATTCTATACACCATACTAACTGAAATTAAATATTTCTGCATTATTTTGAATTTTCATGCTTGTAGGTGCACTTAGCAAATAGATTTCAATATATGTTTCCACTGTAAACATTTGAACCCTACACTTCCTGGGTCCTCTTACAGTATTTCTGAGGTATTAATAATAATTTAAAGCATAGCTTATTTACAGATCATCAGACATGACATTTTATATTCAATTGGAATAGAAGATTATTATTAGTTTTAATCAGGGACATCTTCAAAATAAACACGATGAGATGTCTGTCATCAGGTCAGAAGCCCGATTTGATATGACATAGCTCCAAATTCCATTAGGAAATACTGCCTGATAGTCCTAAACTTCACGATTAATAAAGTCTTCCATTTGATTGTATTAATGGTTGTAACTCTAAAGCTTGGCTTTAATCCCATATTTTAAAATAAATCTTATTTTGATTGTTTTTTGAAAAAATCCCTAATAGAGTTTTATTTTTCTTTAATTTTTTAAAATCTGCTACTTAAATTTAGGAACAAATACATGTTTAAACCATTCCATCTTTTTTGAGAATTAAAAGCCACCTTCAAATTAAAATTTAATTTAAAACAAACACACAGGCCAATTTATATGTGGGGTGAAAGAGGCAACTTTTATAACTACAGCCTACTTTTTTGCTTTTCTGAAGGATGTATATTTCTACATATAGTAATTGGAAATACAATCTCAAACATGTAGCCCTCCAAAGCAAAAAATTTCTGAAGAAAAACAAAAGAAGAAGAAAGTCATTAACAATGCCTGAAACATGTGCAAATATGTCTTGGAAGAGAAAGTTTATCACACATCTAAGCAATTCCAGATGGGCTCACAGGATTCCAAGGATGATCCTTCATGTAGAGGGGCAAATTCATGAATTATTAAGTTTCAAATGAAACCAGCAGCCAAGAAAGCTGACAACGATCTGACTGTCCATTCCATCAGGAAATATTCAATGGTCAGGAATAGTTACAAAGTGGGCAGGCATGGCTCCGTTAAAAGAGGAAGTTCATGAAAAAAGCCACCTTAAAAGGGTAAGCATTCATAGCAGAGAGAACAAGGTGACAAACAGGATATATTCCATTAGAAAATGCCCTTTAACTCAGGCTATGGCTGACATTACAAAACCATAACAATTCCCTGCTGCATGTGTCTTGCAAGATTGTGGAGGCTAATGGTACAGATATTGATGGTGGCAAGCAGGTGGCCCTGACTAAACCACCAGCTGTGGGTGATCATCTCATTACAAAAAGCTACCATTGCTCTTCTTACCGGGCTCTGATTGAAGTGATTCTGAACTTTGCCAGTGACCCACAGGGGATCCCATTTGCAGCCAGAGGATTTTCTAAAGAGGACTCTGCATGGAGAATATCTTGCTAATGCCCCCAGGAAGTGTCAGCTTCAGGGATAGAGTGAGACACATGGCTGGTAGTTGTAAATGGGATCTACTGGCCCCTTGTTTTTTCAAGACAAGCTGCTGAGATTGATGTGAAAGTCAAACTCACACAGAGAAGAAATGATTAGTGTTGGATGAAAAATGCCAATGAAAATTACAGAATACAATTCCTTGCCCTTTAGTGCACTTTTATTGTATTTAATTTTTTTAAAGTACTTGTGTTTCCAGCACCCATTTTTAACCCTAATAATACTGGACTTCCTTTCTTATTTGCCTGTTCAAACAAGCAATCAGCATCTACCAAATCTCTCCAAACTATTTTTTGTCACAATTGACACTGTTAAATTTAATCCTGTTCATCTACAATCTGCTGATACAACCTCAGTGATCAGTGTTTAATGCTTATCAATGCACCTTTAGTACTTACATAGTGGCAGTGTCTACATCACTTCTATACTGATAAAGATGACAGAATCAAAATCATGATAAAGACACCTCTTCTTCACACTTTCCTGGAGACTGTAACTTTGATAGCTGATGTCATAAGCAGCTGCCTTCCTTATTTTATAAACCTGAATGTGTGTTGTTCTTGTGCAGTAATAGTGGCACTCACTGTCTGCCTGATTTTGTCTGAGATGTATGTTGATATATTTTGAAAATGTGTGTCTTTATTTCAACTGTCAGACCACACAGATTCGTAATTCTGTATATGTTCTTTTAGGCAACATTTAGTTTAGTGGTATGCTATGTTCCAATTTATGGATGCATTTTGTGCAGCTTGCACACAAAGCAAACATTAATTTATTTGTAGAATAAGATTGAAAAAAATAGATGGTAAGTACCTTTTAACTTAGAACTTTAAAACATTGATCTATATCCCCGACATTTTGATAAATTATTTACACATGACATATTAGGTTCCACTTTTCTTTACTAATGGATACAAAGTGCTGAAATTTTAATATAAGATTTATTCACTAGATTTTAGTTTGTAGTAGGCATGCAATATACATTGTACCGCGCACACAGAAGTTTAAGGAGTTGTGAGATCCTTCTCAACTACAACTACTTCAAGGAAGAATCAGTTTATTTATTTATTTTTATTTATTTGTTTGTCTAACGTGTACAAGATAACAAGTATAAGTATGAACATAAACAAGAACAAAGGGAATAAATACAGATAAATAGGGGCACTAAGACAGGGATGGTAGACACACTGATGCGCTTATGCATGCCCCCTTTAAGGACCTCTTAGGAATGGGGTGAGGTTCATGGTAGAAAGTTTGAGGTTGAAGCTTATGAGGGGTTGAGGCTGTAACAATGGAGCTGGGTAGGGTTTTCCAGGCATTGACCACTCCGTTGCTGAAGTCGTATTTTCTGTAATCGAGTTAGAAGTGGTTCACTTTGAGTTTGTATCATATATAATTGCCCATGTATTATTGTGATTGAGGCTGAAAAAGTTATTGACAGGTAAGATGTTGTAACAGACAATTTTGTGTACTATGCTTAGATTGGACCACAGGTGGTGCAGTTCTAGATTGTCCAGGTCCAAAATTTTGAGCCTGAGGCATAGGGACTTCTATTGTGAGTGGAGGAGTGGAGTACTTTTCTCGAGAAATACTTCTGAATCCACTTAATTGTGTTAATGTTCGATATACAGTGTGGGTTCTAGGTGGATGAGCTGTATCCGAGAACTGGTCCGGCAAAGGTTTTGTATGCCTAGTTAACAATTCAATGTTGCCAGAAGAAGCTTTGTAAAATAAGGTTAACAACTCTTAAACAACTCTTTTTGGCAATGCCGTTACAGTGAGCTCTGGGGCTTAGATCATTTGAGATAAGTACTCCTAGGTCCTTGACAGAATGAGGGTCATTTATGAGATCATTTCCTCCTAATTTGTATTTGGTGTTCTGATTGTTTTTTGCCAATGTGTAGGACAGAGCATTTGTTAGTTGAAATTTGGAGTTGCCAATTGCGCAACCATTCTGACACATTCTGATACATTCCCTGTTTCTCCAACAATATGGCCTCCCCCAATAGGAAGTCCCAGCATGTTTTATAGGCATGAAATGAAATTAAGCCCCTCCCCCCAAATTAAGGCCTATATTAAAACATGCGAAATGGGGGGGGGGAATGGTGGAGGGGGCTTGCCATTAGGAAGTACTTTTGTTGCACACCCAGATATGGTGCTGTCTGCATTGACCCCGATATGAAGTGTCCCACCAATGCCGAGGTCAACATCCAAGCCGTCGTCGCCCGCCCAAAGATGCAAGGGGGGGGGGAATTAAGTCACCCCCGAAAAGACGGCCTAGCCATTTTTTCAGGGTACAAAAAGTAATAAGACCCAGCCTTATTATATGAGAAACACGGTGGTCAAGGTCGCTTTGTAGGCAACAGTATTGTTGGTGGTGTTAAATAATTTTACATCATTGGCGAAGAGGCTGTAGCTGCTTTTAATGTTGTCACACAGGTCATTGATGTAAAGCAGAAAGAATGTGGGTCCTAAGACACTGCCCACCACTTTTAACTGGTGCTGGATTTGATATGCCTTCCCTATTTTGACCATTTGGAACATGGCTGTCCACTTGTGCAGGAGTCTGGAGATGCTGTAAGAACAGTTCTCAAAATAGCATCTCATTTCTGTTTCCAGGTGTTTATCTACAGCATAATCATTATTTTTTTTAACCTAGAGTGGTTGTGCAATATGTGATTGATTGAGTCAAGCATGTCCTTTGCACAGTAGCAGGAAGGTGAATACATATTAAATACATGGAATATGTGCCATTAATAACAGAAAAGTTATCTCCACATAATAATGTTATTTCTTCTAAGCTCTTTCCAGTACATGCTGAATATTCAGGTTATTGCTATGTGCTGTATATAGTAACCATTATATAGAGCATGGGTGTCAAACACGCAGCCTGCCCAAGCCAGATACGCAAGGACAAAAACTATCCTAATATGTTGCTATACGGCCTTGATGCGATTGGGTTTGACACACCTGATATAGAAATTGTGGAATATGTTTTCCATGTTGAATGGTAACTGTCTAAAGGCATTATGGTAATATCTTAGAAGAATTTGGCACTATCTCTATTGTAGGCTAAGAAAATGATTAGCCTGAGGTCACTCAATTGACTTTGTGCCTCAGGAACACTGCAACTAATAGTTTTCTGATTTCTGGACTGATGCCTTAGCCACTAAACTAAACAGCTTTTGATTAATAAAATGTAATTTATTAAATTTAATGAATACATTTAAATTTATATATTTAAATACATATATAAATAGGTGAACTGGTGACTTTTGTACCACATGGATTTTGCTAACTTACTGTGGTGATATCAAAGGTCAAATTAGTCAGAAGTTCCATTATAAATTAGCAAACAGTGTAATTTATACTGTCATCAGTTTCCAAACAGTTTTTTTTTCTTAACATTAAATATTATAATTGTTCCTTTTCTTACATTTCACTATCTAATGCAGACATTTATTTTAATGGCTAACTTTGATTTAAAACATTGTTGTGATGATGATGATGATGATGTTGATGATATCATTCATTAATATCTGACTCATCGTAATACTTATGGTCCAAGTCTCTCTACAACTTCTGTTCTTGTACTGAACAACTTTGAGTTGTTCTATGATCTTGCTGGTATCAGATTTTCTGGTGTCCAGCCATTGGGATTCAGAGCCTTTGTGGTGTAGTAGTTACAATGCAGTACTGCAGGCTACTTCTGCTGCCTGCCAGCTGCTTGCAATTTGGCAGTTCAAGTCTCACCGGTTCAAGGTTGAATCAGCCTTCCATCCTTCCGAGGTTGGTAAAATGAGGACCAAGATTGTTGGGGGCAATATTCTGGAAAAACCACTTAGAGAGAGAGGGCTGTAAAGTACTCTCTAAATAAGTATAAAGTATATAAGTCTAAATGCTATTGCTATCAAATTATTTGGCAGCCTGGCTTTCTCTTACTGGTAACTCTTCCCAACATAACGGAAGGAACACATTGTTGTATTCTTTCTAGATCTGTAGCTTATTGAAGCGCATATTTGATATTTATTTCCATACAGATTTCCTATGAAATCATAGTATTTATAGTCAAGAATAAAGGACATATATTTGTAATTAGTAACATAGTTTGTGAAAGAACTTCTGCAATAAAATCTTTCACTTCTGTGTCTTCATTCCTGCCACCTCAATATCCCCAATTATTTTTTAAGATTATACAGTATTATGTATTTTCTTCAAATAAATTAATAAAGCTGCTTTTAAACATTATTATTAAGCTATTGTTTAAATTATTAATAGTTTAAAATAGCTTAATTTTTTAAAAAAGTATATCATTATAACAGAAATGTCTAGTTTGGTATTGTTTGGATTGTGACATAATAGGTAACCTAATACGTAATACTTAGTCTGGAACTTCACCTAATATCTTAAGACCTCACCAGAATTTTAGCAGCATGTCAAGAATTTCATTCCTAAAATAAGTATGACCACAACCAGAGCAAATACGGAGTTGAAATTTATACTTTTAAGAGTGCCTTAAATCCTTGTAAGGTTTAGTTTGAATAAATTCAGTACTTTATGGGAAAATTTCACCCTTTTTAAAATAAAATTTATTAGAATTTGAACGCAGAATAAAACCTAACCAAAAAGAAATATTTAGAGCAGAAAAAGAGGGAAGGAGGGAGACAGAAAGAGAGAGACACAGAGAGAGGAGATAACAGTTCAGAAATCAAAGAAAGGAAAAACAGATTATAAATAAGAGACTTCCAATTTTCTTTTACAACAGTTATAAGTATAAATATAAGTTAATCTTTTCTTTTATAATTATAGCATTGCTTACATTTTTCTACGATCTATTATTTTTTATTCTAATCTCCAAAAACGTATATCATGACTCTGGATTTTTGCCCCAGAAAAACTCAATAAGAATTTTCCAATCATCATTAAACTTAGACAATGTCCTATCTCTAATTATAGCAACACAGTTGGCCATTTCAGCAACTACCATCCATTACATTTCCACAATTTACTGCAGTTGTCATAAATGCTTTTTTAAAATTTATTTTTATTTTATTTGTTTATTGGAATTTGTCAAACAAAAACAAGAATAAGAGAATCAAAATACAATGACAGAGGCGATAGGCACATTAAGTGCACTTGTGCATGCCCCCTCTCCTGACCACTTAAGTATGAAGTAAGGTCCACGGAAGTCAATTTGTGACTGAAACTCTGAAAGTGATTCTACTTACAACCTGTAGATTTTCCAAAGTATTCCAATAATTTTTTGATCCTTTTCATCAGCCTTAAAAGTTGTTTACCTCTTCTTCGTTGCTGAACATAATCAGTTTTTCAACATGCTTTCATCACATGCCCAAATGTTTTCATATGCACATTTCTGATCATTACTGCAAAGGAGTAATAACTTTTTGTAATGAGCAGCCAAGAATGGCATACATATAGCCAAAATTCAGTTATTTATTTGCTTATAACCAATAGGCAGAATCAGCAATAGGCAAATAAAAACTTTTATTATTCTCACCCTAACTAATATATCCCAGGAAATTTTAGGGAGTGGCAATTTTATTTTTCTTCTTTCCTATTCATCTCCAGACTGTGTTTCACCTTTTATTTCACCTTTTCCTTTGAATGTGTTTTCATCTTCCTGGAAAACTTTGCTTCAGTACAGTCCGTTGCATCTCTTCAGGATAGTCCATTACACCAATGGTCCCTGCTTCTTCCAATAGTAGGAACCATTCCTACACTTGTATTTTATCCAATATTGGTTCATTAGTTGTTTTATCATTCCAGATATTCTAATGAGTAAAATTCATATTATGAAGGTTTTCTATCTTTTTTTTCAATATCAGCTTCCATATAATATGTAGGTTTTTTTCAGCACACTGTCTATGTTTATTTATTTATTAGCCAACAATACAAAACTATCTACAGCCTTCATTTCTTTGCCATCAAGTGTGTATTCAGGAAGCATTATCTTTGTCTTTATTGTAATATAATTTTGTTTAATTTGGGCAAAGAATGACAATATAGGTTTGGATATTGTATTCTTATTCAAATCCTGTTCATTAACAACCATTTGTGAGGTTGTTTTCTCAGCCTACTTGCAGACATTTTGACTTAACTTGTCAAACTAAATGAACTGCCTTTTAACAGCTTGGATATTATTTTGGAAAGAGAAAAGGAATACATTTATAGAAAATTAAGCCAAATAAGATTCATATCCAAGCATTTTGATTTATATTTATTGAAGACAATAAGAAAATAAAACCTAAAAATCTGGTGATTTATTTGCTGATAGTGGCAAGAATGGTGATAATAAATTTTATCCTTAGATGAATGGTACAATAAGCTTTCTTATATTGCAATAACTGAAGATTTAACTCATTTTTTATACTTTCAAACAGGACAAGCCAAACCATATTCTCATCATCAACACCCTCTGCTCTTGCAAGCTAAAAAAGATATGACAAACAAGTGCCTACTTGGATGGGGAAACATATATACTATTTATAGTAAGTTATAAATTTGCTAAGTAATGATTTAATGTATAAATAATAATGATGCATGAATATTATTTTTAATAATAACGAGTACCTAACATGAAGAAGGACACTGGACCCACACCCATGAGAGCCACACAAGATGCCACCACCACACTTCCATGTAGAAAACAGACTCCCACCCATTCAGAAAATGAGAAACGACCATGGACCAGAAGCTGCACTGCAGCTGCATCACTACCCACTTCAAACCCCTCTGAGCCATACATGAAGCAAACCAACACCCACTATGAAGATGCAGCAGGACCACGAACTAGAAGCCAAACAGCAAGATCACAACTCTCCAGCTCAAATCCCCAGCAACTAAAACTAACCTGAGCACAACCAAGCCCCCTCCTGAACAGAACACGCCTCCAACCAATCAGAACACGGCTAACCCCCAACCAATCAGAACACAGCCAAACCCCCTACCAATGAGAACACACCCCCACCCAATCAGAACACAGCCAAGCCCCCACCCAATCAAGTTCCACCCCACTGGCAGTTAAAAGGAGGAAGCAGCTGCAATCTCCATTACTCTGAGAAGCACAGAGCTGGAGACAGAAGCCTGAAGATGATGAATGAGACTTCATCGAAACGTTGCCTAGATACTTCAAATCTTACGCGGGAGAAAACCCGAACAACCAAAGATCTACATATATATATATATATATATATATATATATATCGGTAAAAAGAGAAAGATCTAAGTCTTGTTTAGTTTCAGATAATAATGTCTGAACATTCTTAATGCTTTTCTCCAATTTAAATTTAATAATTTCTATATCTTACCATACTTTTAAATCTATTTGCTAAACAATTTAAACAAATATAGAACAAGATCTGGTCTCATTCCCTTGGTTTGAGAAGTTTTTCAATAAATTTTGGTGCAATTCATAAAACAGTCAAAGTGCTTCACCAATTAAATGCAGAATTTGAAAAAAAAAGCAGCAGAGAAATTTTGTTCTTGGATGAGGCCCAAGCCACTTCTGAATAATTTGCAGAGCAAACATTGCCCTATTGTGAAGACTTTTTTCCCCTGCAAACTCAGTTTTTTTAATTAGCTTTATGAGTACAAGTAGTCTTCAATTTACAACCACAATTGAGCCCAAAATTTATGTTACTGAGAAATTTATTCAGTGAGTTTTGCCCCATTTTATGACTTTTCTTGCCACATTTCTTCGGTGAATCACTGCAGTTGTTAAATTAGTAACCTGGTTGTTAAGTGAATCTGGTTTCCCAATTGAGTTCACTTGTCTGAAGGTTGCAAAAAGTGATCACATGAATCTGGGACACTGTAACCATCATAAATGTGAGTCAGTTGTCAAACATCCAAATGTAAATCACATGACCATGGGGATACTGCAATGGTCATAACTGTGAAAAATGGTCATGTCACTTTTTCCCTGCTGTTGTAAATTCCAAAAGTCACTAAGTGAACTGTTGTAAATTGAGGATTATCTGTATTGTAACAGGACCTGAAAAATCAGGTATTCTGACATTTTATTAGCTTAATATGTAGCACAATTTGGCCCGATTTAAGCGATGAAAAGCCCTATGATAATAATACATGAAAAAGAAACCACTATTTAAAATTATTGTTTTATTCATTAACATTTATATGCTAGCTATCTGATTTCATATCAGATTTTCTGTGTGTCATAGTATTTTCCATGTATCCTTGTTTTCTACCTTGTAGGTTGTTAAACACAATTTTGTATCACATGAAGAATTAATAAAATGATTCAAGCTGGTTGCAATTGTTCTTTTCTGCAATTCTAACTATCCTTTGGAGTCTGTATTTATCTTGTTTGGTTTCTGTTCCAAACCAGACAGTTATAGAAATTCAAATGGGAGACTTAAAATATTTTCTGTAGAAATGTATGAATAGCTCCTGGGGCAGTTTGAACTTTCTGACTTGACAAATGAAGAATATTCTTTGTCATATCTTTGTAATGATGGTTCTAATGTTAGGTGTCCCTTTCAAATCCTGGGAAGTTATAGAAGCCAAAAACCTGAATAACTGTACTGCTGATACCGTGCTCTCCAATATAGTAAGAGGTGGTAGAATAGAAGGGCTCGTCCTAAAATCCACTCTCATGTCTACAGTTTTAAGCATATTCAGTTCCAGATTGTTTGAACTCTACCTTAGGGCCAGTTGTTCAATCTTCCATCTACATGCAGACTCATCACTGTCTTGAGTAAGTCCAATGACTGTTGTATCATCAACAAACTTAGTACTTTAACAGAAGAGATAGTACTTTAAAGTACTTAGTACTTTATCCTAAGAGATGCAGTCTTTAGTATATAGAGAGAAGAGCAAGGGAGAGAGCACATAGCCCTATAGGGTACCTATGCTAATTGGCCGGGCACTTGATGTGATTTTCCTAGCATCACCTCTTGCTTTTCGTCAAAAATCTAATAATCCACTGACAAGTATGGACAGACACAGTTAGTGGAATCAGTTTAGAGCAGTGGTGGAATTCATTTTTTTTTACTACCGGTTCTATGGGCGTGGCTTATTTGGTGGGTGTGGCTTGTGATCATGTGACTGGGTGGGTGTGGCTTAGTGGTCATGTGACTGAGTGGGCATGGCCAATTCAATGTCACTTACATCAAAGAGTGCCTCACCTGCCCCTCCCCTTCCAGCCATTCCTTGTCGCCCAGCCTCAATTTATCTGTAGTTCTGTAAAAATGTTGTTCACCTTTTTTGACTTTATTATCTGCATACTATAGATGTACTTTCATGGGCCACTGAAAGGAGGAAATGGCTCCCGTGCTTTACTCAAGAATGTGATAGGCAACTGACTTTTAAGGGGCTGCCACAAAGAAAGGGGGATAATGTATTTTCCAAAGAAGCAGAATGCAAACAAGAAGCAATGGATGGAAACTGAACAGAGAGAAGCAAACTAAAACTAAGGAGAAACTTCCTGACAGAGAAAACAATTAACCAGTGGAACTGCCTGTCTCCAAAAGTTCTGGGTGCTCAATCACTGGAGGTTTTTAAGAAAAGACTGGACAGCCATTTCTCTGAAATGGTATAGGGTTCACCCCAAGGTCCCTTCTAAGTGTTATTCTGACACCTTTCCCAGGGTTTCTACTCAGAGTTTGGCATCCTCAGCTTTCTTGCCTGAGCTGGGGGTTGGAGTAGAAGACCTCCAAGGTCCTTTTCAACTCTTGTTAAACACATGTGTATTTTATGTTCTGGACTATTGACATTGAATACATGTAAATACTGAAAAATATGTGGTAGCCCTGGGCAAAAGAAAGGCAAAAAAATCACTCCAGGTGTAGGGACAGTATAAAATATTAACACATGATAAATAATGAAACAATTAAAAATAATAGCACATTATTAAAAATAATAGCACAGAGTTTTATCTCTCTCCCTACATGTAAATACTGAAAAATATGTGGTAGCCCTGGGCAAAAGAAAGGCAAAAAAATCACTCCAGGTGTTGGGACAGTATAAAATATTAACACATGATAAATAATGAAACAATTAAAAATAATAGCACAGAGTTTTATCTCTCTCCCTATTTTCTTTCTTTCTTTGTCTACCTTTCTCTCTCTCTCTCTCTCTCTCTCTTACACACACACACACACACACACACACACACACACACACCACTTAACAGACAAGCATTTTGGAAGTAGCTCTTTTAAATTTCTCCAAGGCTTGAGTGAATTCTCCCACCCCCTCTGTCAGACCGCACTCCTTCTCACTCCAGCACTTTAACTCACAAGGGGAAAGCGATACTTGCAGCGTCCATGGGAAACCCTGGAGAAGTTTTTAAAAGACCTGCTTCCAAAATGCATTTCTTTTACATTGCAAAAGTACTCCAAGGCTCGATTCACCCCCTCCCCCTCTGTCAGACCACACTCTTTCTCACTCCAGACACTTTAACTGACAAGGGGAAAGCAATACTTTCCCATGTCCATGGGAAACCTTAGAGAAGTTTTTAAAGGACCTGCTTCCAAAATGCATGTCTTTTACGTTGCAAAAATGCTCTAAGGCTCGATTCACCCCCACCCCCTCTGTCAGACCACACTCTTTCTCATTCCAGACACTAACTCACATGGGGAAAGTGATACTTGCAGCATCCATGCCTTTCTTCCTTTTCCCTGGGGAGAAAGAGGATGTGGGGAATGGAAAGCTAGGAGAGCTATCGCAAGTGAGCGACTGGGCGACCGGTTTGGGGGCATGGCCAGCCAGGGATTGCCACTGGTTCAGTGACCCATGCCAAGTAACTGCTACCGGTTCACCCGAGTAGGTGAGAACCAGTTGAATACCACCTCTGGTTTAGAGTGAATAATTTCTGAAATGATGGTATTGAATGCCTAGCTGAAGTCTACCCCTCCCCCCACCAAAAAAAAAGAATTCTGGAGATTCAAGGTGTTGCAAGATGTAGTGCGGTGCACATAGACAGCATCATCGGCTGACCGATTTGCTCTGTAGGCAAATTGCAAGGGGTCTAACAGTGGATCCATGATGATTTTAAGGTGGGCTAGCACTAACCTGTCAAAGATCTTTCATAAGTACAGATGTCAGAGTAACCAGTCTATAGTCACTCAGGACCTAGTTGGGGTGTTTCTTGGGAACTGGGATGGTAATAGAACATTTCAAGCAGAGAGGACATAACACGTATCTAATGATTTATTAAACATGTGGATTAAGATGAGGGCAAATTGTTAGCACAGGCTTTGAAGCAGGAAGGAGTTATTCTGTCTCAACCTAATTATTTTCTAATCCTTTGTCTATGAAATAGACCTCACCCATCTTTTTCTAAGATCACCAAAAGTGGGGAGGGGGGGGCAGCAATAGATGTAGAAGATAGGTGTAGGAGCTTTGGCTATTGTTGGTGTATCTAAGGTGTGGAAGGTATGATAGATAAATGGGATCTTCTCTCAAACCTGCAATAGAATACATTCAGGTCATCTGTTGATAATTCTCTTCAGTAAAGGAGTGAGGGTCTGCTGTCACCAATGCTATTCTAGCGGCTTCTCCACATATTTGCTGGTTTATTAGTTGAGAACTGATTTTCCAGCTTTTGATGAATAGTGTCTCTAAGTCCACATTGAAATACAGTATTTCTTTAGTACTGTAACATCTTTGCACCAGTGGTTATTAACATAGAAGCCTCCTCTCTCTTTCCTGTATTTCACTGTATACAAATCCACCCTTTGAATCTGAAACCCTGGAAGCCACATTATACTGCCCTCTATAGTCTGGGTTATTACGGTATCAAATATATTAACATTATTCAGGAAACAGAACATTTGGTTCCTCTTTCGAAATCATTTCATCTAATAATGTTTTGTCCATCTGCATTCTGAAATGTGATCTTCTTGTTTGCCTTAAGCATTTGTTAATAAGAATTATACTGACAGAGAGCAAGATATTTTCATTTAGTTTTAATTACTAATAGATTATCATATATTAAGCCCAAATGTTTCACAACCATTGAAGCAGTGATCCATTCACAAGCTTTTGTGCAGTGAATTGTTAATTCATGGTTCTTTAGCAAATCTCTCAGATTTACTCCTTCTAAAGTTTATTTTGCTTTTCAAAATAACCCTTCTTCTCTTGTTGTATATGCTTTAGCTAAGAGCTGGATGCAGATAATACAGTCACTCCTATGAATGGTCTAACACTATTAATGATCAGGGACATTTTCAAAGGCTCAGCCTTCTTGCCCAATTTTAAATTTTCTTGTCTTTTTTCCGCTCTCATTGATATACTTTTGTTATTGCTGCTTGTTATTCAATAGCCACACCTCTGCCATAAAAAATAGAAATGTATTCTCATAGGAAAAAAAAATCATTAAAATACATATGAAAAAGTCTTTGCCAAAGAGATAGCCTATTTTGCTTTCTATGCCTTTATTGCAAATAATTCAGAGAATCATGCCTTCTAATTTGTTTATTCATACTACAAAATGTAAATCAATAGAATCACTTAGACAGCAGGGAAATAAAGGAGGAAAAACCTGGAAAATACTTCCCTGCCAATCAGAGAATTCAAGAACTTCAAAGAATTGCAGGATTGTATTCTCCAAGGACAGTTATTTTAGCTCTAGCAACCCCAAAGATTTCTTGCTAATTGACCTTTACTTATAAGACAAATGCTGCACTTTGCTAAAGTGACTTTTTGAAGCAGGTTGCAACACATCATTACAAAAGACAGTAGAACATTATCAGGGCTGTCAGCTAGTAAAGATGGACTCTTTAAAAAAAAATTGTAATAGGGAAATAAACATTTAAGATCTTCTCGGAATACACAAATACAATCACAAATACCAGAATACCTATGAGGAAAAAAAAAACCCACTTGTATTTCTCATTTTGCAAATTTTAAGGTTAAATCATGTATGGATATTTTGTTAAAAGAAGAAAAATTGAATTGAGATTTATGGATTTGGGTAAAAAGCTTTAAAAATGAAAGAGGAAAGAAAAAGGGAGAAAGAATGATAACTATTTAATAGAAAGAAGAGCAAAAACCCCATAATTATATATATATATTTTGGTCTTCTTTTAATTTTTCATATTTTTATTAAGTTAAAAAAACTTAAAAAAGGAAAATTCAAGGTAAATGAATAGCAAGGGAAAATAAGTCTATTTATTAGAAAATTTCCATAGATAAGGAAATTTCCATAAATAATGGAAATTTCCATAGATATTGGAAATTTCCAAAAAAGCATACAGAAACATATTTTCTATAGTTAGAGTCATTGTTGCTACAATGAATAAGGAGATATGCAGACACATGCAGGAAGAGTTACTGAGTTCATGACTGTACTACCATATGTACAGTACAAGCTAGTCAAATCAAGTTCAGACATTATAAATAAACAAACAATAAAACTATGAGAAATGAAAGAAAGAAAAATTAATCAAGAACCATAAGATACAACACTTAGTCATAGTCATAGGATACTAAATAAGCAATCAATTCATATTAGGAAACTAAATAAAATGATATAAATTGTAAAGATATAAGCAACAAGGTTATAGTCATCAGTGGGAGAAGATAGGTAATAGGAAGGATAAGAAGAATAGTAATACAGTCTTAGTAAATAGTTTGACAGTATTGTGGGAATTACTTGTTTAGGAGAGTGATGGCATTTGGGAAAAAAACTGTCCTTGTGTCTAGTTATTCTGATGTGAAATGCTCTATAATGTCATTTTGAGGGAAGAAGTTGAAACAATTTATGTCCAGGATGTGAAGGGTCTGTAGATATTTTCAGAGCCTCTTTTTGACTTGTACAGTATACAGGTGCTCAATGGAAGGCAGGTTGGTGGCTATTGTTTTTTCTGCAGTTCTAATTATTGAAGTCTCTGTCTTTTTTGGTTGCAGAACCAAACCAGAAAGTTATAGAGGAGCAGATGACAGACTCAATAATTCTTCTGTAGAACTGAATCAGCAATTCCTTTGGGTACTTTGAGCTTTCTGAGTTGGTGCAGAAAGAACATTCTTTGTTGTGCTTTTGCTTTTTTCATGGCATTTTTGAGGTTTGGATTATATATGAAACCTCAGATCCTTCTGCTGAAAATCAGTAAAATATTTATCATTTAGAGCCAAAACACATGCAAATACTAGGATCTACCCAACAAAAGATCAAATTAAAAGTTTATTCAAATCATTTTCTTGTGGCCACATAAACACAAATTTATAGTTTTCTTTCAAATATTATGGAGTTGGCTCAATTAACTCAACAGGTTACTGGGGTAGGGAGGGAATAGGATATTGTAGTAACCTTCCCCTGGAATGGGGTGGGAATGGAGATTTTGCGGTATCCTTCTCCTGCCATGCCCACCAAGCTACACCACACCCACCAAGCCTCACCACGCCCACCAAGCCATGCCACACCAACCAAGCTATACCCACATAACAGGTAGTAAAACATTTTGAATTCCACCACTGATGGGGATCCCCATTCGAAGTACAAAGCACAGTCCTGCTTGGCTTTCTAAAGATAGCAAAGTTGACAAGCTACTATCCCTAGTTGAGCACATAATAAGCTTAATATAATTTAAACCAATTCCTAATCTTCAAACAAGGGGAAAGTGAAATGTGGAAAAAAAATCAGTTACTACCATTATAATTTCTTATATTCATTAAAACCGGGACTCTGATTCAGATTCACTGCTGTAGCTTCCCAGCCATGAGACTGAGCTGGCACTAAAATACTTAAGAAAGGCAGACGCTTTTCAAAGATGCTGAGGACCATCCAGGCAGGGAATACAATTGTAGTGAAGAGCCCCACAGCATGCTTGCATGATTTTGTAGCCAGATCAAGTTGGTGAGCATCAGCTGAGTTAATTTAACTTTAAATCAATACATCTAGATAATCTTATAGCCATGCTAAATTTATTGATCATCTGCTGAATTAGGGTAGAATAATCAAAGCATTAGAAAGGAGTGTTTATAAGAAGTTTATAAGCCTTCCTTAAAGTAGTCAGTGTCTCTGGCTAGGTCAGCGTGCTGATTAAAATATTTTCTAGGTATGCATGTAAAAATAAGTGTTTGGAGCTTTGCAGTTTTGCACTATCCTGTAGTTACAGAAATTTGTATAAATGTTTGTCAGCTCACTATGTAAACAATGTTTATTGTTTGTGAGCCTGGGCAAGGGATTGTGCTTATGCCTTGACCCAGAATAGGCCATCCTGATATTTTGTTGCCCAAATGCTGATATTTGAACTGTTTCTCGGTCCTTTGGAATGATTTGATTTATGAATTTGCCGAACACAAACATACAATAAAATGCCTGAGTAACATGAAAAAAAAATGCACTTGAATACTCATGTACATTTAGTGTAGTTGGGATGGGGACTTTGCTGGAGTCTCTATGATAAAGAATTAAACAGTAAAACTGTGAGAAACAGATCAACATCACAAAGCATAGTCATTCATACTAACACACAAACATTCATTGTTACAAGGTAAGGCAAGCTAAATTTGTCTACAGTGTTTTAATTTGACTTAACTAAGACCAAAATGCTCTCTCTAAAACTTTTCCTGCATTTTTGCAGGAAAAAAAAAGCCCTTTAGTCATCAAGTTTCTATATATAGTCAAAAACAAATATAACAAAAATTCATAATGATATTTTATTTATTTATTTATTTGATTTGATTTGTCAATTGCTTATAAGGTAATAAGTATAAGTATATACATAGTTATGAATACATGAAATGGGTACATATAAGAAAAACAAAACAAACAATAGGACAGGGACTGTAGGCATGTTGGTGCACTTATGCACGCCCCCTACAGACCTCTTAGGAAAGGGGTGAGGTCAATTGTAGACAGTCTAAGGTTAAAGTTTTTGGGGTTTGGGGAAGAAACCATAGAGTCAGGTAGAGTATTCCAGACATTGACCACTCTGTTGCTGAAGTCGTATTTCCTGCAATCAAGTTTGGTGTGATTAACCTTGTGTTTGAATCTATTGTGTGCTGTTGTGTTGTTATGGTTGAAGCTGAAATATTCATTGACAGGTAAGTCATTGCAATGTACTATTGCAATGTGATTTTATATACCATACTTAGATCAGACCGAAGACGGCATAATTCAAGGTTTTCTAGGTCTAGAATTTCAAGTCTGGTGGCATAAGGTATTCTACAACAAGTAGAGGAGTTGAGAACTCTTCTTGTGAAATATTTCTGGACTTTCTCAACTGTGCTTATACCAGATACATAATGTGGGTTCCAGAGATTTCATACCATTCATTATGGTATGAGAGACTTCAACCTGTTAATATCATTCTATGATTTCAAGATAATAGTAATATTGACACCACAACTAATACACAAGCTACACTGAAATCTTGCTGCTACCTTTTTGGAGTCTCTGGAGTCTCTGTGAAAATTTCTTAGGCATATTGTCCCTTCAATCAAGCAAGCTGTTCTAAGAACCAGAAAACCCAGAAAAAAGTAATATTGTAGCTTAAAATGTAATTGAAAATGCAGAAGTCTAGCACTTGGGATCTACATGGTCATAGTCAAATAATACTTTAACTACTCTTTTTATAGGTTAATTAAATAATAAAATTAAATGATTGCCTCATTTCTTTGTGCACAAATTAAGGCTAGTTCTTTTAAAGAAAACACTGTTTTTCTGCCAACCTGTAAGGACATGTTGTAAGAACCAATAGGTTGCCTTTTGACCTCTCTATGAGTCACTCTTTAAATAATGTATGGGCTCTTTTGACTTAAGAACTAATTTAGGTACACCATTGAGCTAAAAGCTTCCCCAACTTTGGCTGCATATCTTCATATAGATTGTCAAGAAACTCTTTTACAAAATATAACTTTTAAACTGCATTCCTGTTTTTCTGTTATAGTTATAGTTGAATTTTAGTTCTATAATTTCATGACTAAATATTGGGAAAGGATTGTACAGAAAAGGTCAAGATCATTTCTTGCCTCTCCAGTGAAAATAATTGCAAAGCAAATAATGGAACAATCTCTTCCTGAGAAAAAACTTGGTTCAATGAACAAAAGAGTGTCTTTATATAATAAATATTTCCCATTGTATTGCAAAAATTCCTTTTAAAAAATCAGAGAACTGGCACTGGAAACTATTTGGGTGATGAAATGCTTATCTTATTTGTCTTGTACACTATTGACTTCCTTCATGCAAGGATCACATTCTTTTATGTTTCCATGAAGGTGTAGAAAACTTTTTCAATGTAATGCCTGAATGTGGCAAAAATTGAAAATTATCAGAGAATGGGATTGTGTACTCATTACACAGTCTGTAATTATTTAGTTTGAGGATCATGTTCAATATAGAAACAGCTGTCCACATTGTGGCCCTAATTATATAGGTCATTGGACTCATATTGCATGCAATTGACGATAGGATAGGAAAAGAATCAATGGGTGGAAGCTCTACAGGGAGACATTCAAATTCAAAATCAAAGCAACTTTCCTGGGAAGCTATTAAGCAATAGAACATCCTGCCTCCTGGAGTTATGAGTGCTCCATTACTGGAGGTTTTCAAGCAAAGGTTACATTTATGAGAATAGGTATGACATTATGTATATCACCTCTCTTCATTTGAAATGCATTCTAGATAGAAAGGAATATAATTTAAAAGCATCTATCAGAATACAGATGATTTTGATTCTGAATTTTTGTTGGCACTTACCCTAGAAGATTGTTCTATTTCCACATTTATATGAAATTCAGTAATCAAAATTATTCTCTATTGTGGTGGAGATAGCATCCAGGATTGGGTTGTCAGTTGTCGCTAGCTGATTGGACTGTCAAATCTGTGAGGACACACCCCTGTTGCTAAGGATTCCCCAGAAATTGACTCAGTGAAGCAGCTAGGACAACATGTTTCTTCAGTGCTCTTTGAATTCAACATTAAATTGTTTAAAATTAGAGAAATCCAATCCTGAATGCTATTGATGTGACAGCTGGCTCCTGGTCTACCAACTGAGTGGCTGTCAAAAGTCTGAGCATTTGGGGCTTTGGCCTGGAGTGAAATTGATGGATTGGCTGAAGGCCAATTCCCTTCAAGTAAGGAGGCTTTTAGGGCAGTGTGTCTGAGGATACCTCCACACCCTTATTGCTTTGGCTTGGGAGGGCTAGCATGAGGCTTTAAATGGCTGCCAGAGCCTTTTTAATCCACGGTGGTGTTTTAAAAAGGGCGCAAAGGCAGCTGTTTTTGGTGATGGGATTTTGACAGCTTTCCCACTTTTGCCCTTCACTGGCTAAAGTTCTAGTCTTTCTCCTTGTGCTTTCAGAGCCACAGGTCAGCAGATTAAAGGGAAAAGAAGCTGCCTGTCAGTTAGCCAAAATGGCAGATTCCTCAGAAAACGTTAGCCATGCAAACAGGAGAGCGGAGGAGACAGCTCACAGGCTATCACGCTCTCTCTCAGTCCTTAAGAACCAGGTATGACAGCTTCAGCAGAAGACCCCAAGCCAAGAGCCATGGCTGCAGGGGTTCAAAAGAGCTCCATGGCAGCAGAGCTGGATAAGCATCACAGAGACAGGGCGTTGAACAGTCTATGGGCAAAGAGGCAGAAAGAAGCAGCCCAGGAAAGTCTGGAAGCTGTTTCCAACAGCACCAGTATTGATTCCCGCCAAAATGAAGAGTGACCATTGGAAAGACGGGCCAGGTGTCATCACAATGTCAGGAGGCAATTGTAGGAGCTGGCCACAGGGGGAGCTGAAGAGCAGTTTAAATGGCAAGAGCCTGAAATCCCTTTTGAAATTTCTGAGGGAAGAGAATTTTTCTCCATCTGTCCATCAACAGAACAGCTAGTAACTAATGTTCAAAGAACCAGAGCGGCTCCAGAGGCCACTTTCACACCCACTCCATCCAGCAGTGGGACCAGATCCAGATGGGCAGTTCAACATGCAGGCTCTACTAATGGAGACAATAAAGCAAAGGGTATTTGCAGCCCTACAATAGTCTAGGCTCCTTCAGTAGCCTCCTATTCAGAACTCCCGAGGTTCTTCTCCAGGTTTGCGGTTCCAGGAGTGGAGGGGATGGACGCCTTACACAGCTCTTGGCCATGGGAGCTCCTCTATGCCTGTCCTCTTCTGCCCCTGATCCTGAGGGTGATACAGAAATTATTGGGGGAAAGAGCAGAGCTGATACTTGTGGCTCCTTACTGGCCCAGGTGGCAACGGTTTGCAGATTTAGTAAGCCTATCTGTGGCCAACCCTTGGAGGATAGTAGTGGACAGAGTATCTTTCAGGGATCCTTGTTACATCTGGAATCCCAGTGGTTCCAATTGACCACTTGGAGATTGAGCGGGGATCTCTGATCTGGGGCCATTACTCCTCAAGGTGAAACAAACCATTCAGGCCTCTAAGAGACTTTCCATCAATTGCATTTATGACGCAACCTGGAAGGCTTTCTGAGAATGGTGCTCATGATCTGGGATGGACCCTACCGAGGCCTCGGTCACCCAGGTGCTGGACTTTCTTCAAGAAGGACTTGACAAGGGCCTGTCACCCAACACATTAGGATGGCAGGTGACAACCTGTACCTTCATTTGGGGCTTAAAATCCCTATCCAGCCATCCCACTGTACACAGATTTCTTAAAGGGACTTGGCTGCCTTATCTGTCAGGAAGGACCTTTGTATTTTTCACCCCAACTGAATTGTTTTGAGATTGGACCCTTCGTTCATGCCAAAGGTGTACTCTTGGTTCCACAGGGCCCAGGAACTGATATTACCTGATTTCTGTCCAAAACCTGTCCATACATTAGAAAAAAGGTGGCACACTCTGGATGTTCAAAGAGCCCTTTGTATATATGTTAAATGAACTTCCCCCTTCAGAAAGTCTGAATCCCTTTTTGTATCATTTCAACCCTCTACCATGAGTTGCAAGGTCACTCCAATGACTGTGGGGAGATGGATCAGACTGTGCATCTCTAAAGCCTACCAATCCCAGGGACTTATGATACCTCCAAAAATAACAGCCCGTTTGACAAGAAGTGCAGCCACATTGCTGGCCTGGGCCACTCAGGCCTCTCTAGAGGAGGCTTGCAGGGTGGCAACTTGGGCTTCACTTTCTCCATTCATCAAATACTATAAGCTGGACTTTGCATCTTCGGAGGCAGCCATTGGATGGAGGGTTCTTCAAAAGTTCCACCCTGTCTAGGGGATTCGAACCAAACTAAGCACACAAAGTTGGATAGCCAACTTTGTTATGCCCAATCCTGGATGCTATCTCCACCACAATGGAGAAGGGTTGTTGGTTCTTATCTGATATGACCTTTCTCATTGGGTGGAGATAGCATCCAGCCCCACCCTCTTAGAGGTCCATTCTGAATCTAATGGAGCACAACAACAACAACAAGAAAACATGCTAGTTTGTCATCATTCCTTCGCCAATTTCTGGGGCACCCTTAGCAACAGGGAAGTGTCCTCAAAGAACTGACAGACTCAGTCCAATCAGCTAGCAGCAACTGACAACCCAATCCTGAGTGCTATCTCCACCCAACAAGAAAGGTCGTATTAGGTAAGAACCAATGACCCTTTTATTTAGAAAAGTTGACAATAATGAATCATAAACAAAGAAAGACCTTGGTATTATTTTGTCTCAAAACAGTAATAGACTCAAAGAGATACCTAAGAGTGGTAATGGAATGTTTTCCTGACCATTTACTTGGAAGTGTAACAGCTTTCTTTAAGCTCACTGTGGGTTTTGTTTTAGTTTGAACTTTTGGGTGTGACTTTTACTTCCATTTTTTTATATATAAAACATTGTTACAGAGACATTTATCACAGTTTTCGATAAGTCAATAACCATAGGTCCCTTCCAACATTTCTTTAAATAACTTTTAAAAGTTCATTTTAAGCAACAAACAGAGACAGCTTTGTTTTGTTGTTGTTGTTTTGTGCTATCCACCCAATCACTCATTTTGACTGGAGGATAGAACAATTGAACAAAGATGCCAGCATTGCTTATTTCCTTATATTCTTGTGAGACAGATCTTAGATCTTCTTGTTCAATCCTAACTTACCTAAGTTAGGTAAAGGTGGAACACAAGAGTGATACGGGGTACTTTTATGAGTCCTCAGCACTAATTTAGCCTAGCAAAGGATTTGACTGTGGTGTCTGTATTTTTTTTATTCATCTAACAAACTCCATTTGGAATTGAAGAGTAAATTTGTAAATCCTACCTGGTCAATTAAGTTCCTAGAGTTTAGAACAGCTGGTCTTATCATATTTTCTTGTTCTTGTTTTCTTCAGAATTCTTCTTTTTGTTTAAATGATACATTCCTGGTCAAAACTATAAATTCTTTCTTTTCCAGGGCCAATGCTATAAATCTCATATTGTACATTTGCTTCTTTGTTCAGTGACACATAGCAATATTTATCTTACATTCTGTATTTTCATTTGTCCTTATATTTTTCCACATTCCCTTTTGAATCTGAAGTGTATTGAACTTTGCTCACTGTACTTCAGATGTCAGACTAGATTGATGACTTTTCAGTAAGAAAGAGCATTGAAGCTGATACTCGGAGGGTAGATTTGATGCTGGACATGCATTATTTTGTACATATATGTGGTATATCAATATCTGTCTACTTTTTTCTGGTATTTCTAGCACAAAGGCATATCGAGGAAAGTGTATTTTTTCCTGACAAAAGAGCAAAGCTAATTTCTAGGCATTTTAATATCTCATATTGGTTTGAATGGAAAATGCCAGCCTCATTGGAAGTAAGGCCCAGCCACATAGTATGCATGCATGCAGAATCAGTGCTTGCTAAGCATGCAGATTGCTTTTAAAGAAAATACAGGTGTGGACAAGAAGGTTAAAGAAGAATAGCAGGTGTCAGTTGATCACAGCAACAAACACAAGTCTACAGAGAAAATACTTGTTGGATTATCATTACCAGAACAATCTCTTTACCTTTCTATGCCACTTGATTGAAACTGAGCTCATAGCCCAGGCAGAGAAAGACTGGAAACCTTATTCAGAAAGAAAGAAGGGCCAGAGAGTAAGGAGATGCCTATACGCTCACAGCTAAAGCTGAAAGTTTTATTTAAAAAGTCTGTGCTAGGTCATGAGAACAAGTTCACTTCTGCTACCAGACCCATTTACAGTACAGTACATTTACAGTACTTCCTTGGGCATATTTTTTATTTTGACATTTATTTTGAGTACTTGATTTGACTGCTGAGTCTCCAAAGAGTCTATTTTGGTGTCATGGACTGTCCCTGAATGCTCAAGGAACTGGGGAGAATAAACCTCAGTAGGTTCTTTAGTCCTTGAAGAGTCCAGAGTTGTTGTTGTTTTTTTCTGTTCCAGTTAGCACCACTGCTCTCTCTCTCCACAAGGGACTCTGCTACACATATTCCTTTATATTCTGCCCAGAAAACCAAACAACTAAACTTTGTCTTCTTTTCTTCTGTATCATGGACTTTCTCTTATATTTTAATGAATAAGAACAATAGAACAAAATGTTAAAAAAATAAACAATTCATTAAAGCTTTAATTACATCCCACTGTGAATTTATTAATACTTTTCCCAAGAATCTATTAATGAAAATAATAAATAATATTGAAAATAATCAATTGAATAATGAACCAATTAAACAGTATGTCATTCAGAATAAGATTTATTTTAAGAGTTACAATAATGAGTGACACAAATGGAAATTATAATAAAAATCTTACTAAAAGTTTCTATATATTGGCTAAGAAGCATTAATGAAAATAAAAACTTTAGGATTTCAAAAGTAGGAAAACAAATGAGATGTATTCAGGATAATTTCCTTTAAAAAAATTGAAGAACACAAGGATAAGTTTGTTTTAAATGGAACATAGTATCCCTGGGGAAAAAAACAAAAAAACAATAACCATTATAAAGAATCTTAAGAGTTGAACAAGAAAATTTTTGAATTAGTCATATTCAGAGGCTTGTTTCCATTAATTGGCCATTGGATTCTAAACTGATTGCTTACCAAAATAATGTCTGGTATGTGATTTATGGCTTTCTGTATATTTTTGCTGCTGAATTGTTGTCAGTATTTTTACTGTCCAGACATGACAGTTATATACTCTATTGCAATATTTTTTAACAAAGAAAGTTGCAAATCATCAAGGAAGGCACAATATAAAATGTATGATCACAGTCATGTTTTTAAGACTCACTGATTTCTTTCATTTATAAGATTAATTTTTCTTACTCAAATTAATATAATTTAAGTGTGCTTAACTTATTTTATATAATATTAATTGCCTTTGTTAGTTGGAGCATAATTTGTACTAGAATAGACATGGAATTGGGGATTAGTTGTTTTGGATTTATTATTTCCTTTATTATTCCTTTGGCATTATTATGATTTTATGAACCATCTACAATTGTGACACATAAGGTGAGCAGCCATGCAAGATTTTGATATAAATAAATATCTGGAGTATTATAAAGGCTTGAACAAATTTCAGAAAGCATCCACATTTGAGCATTAACTTTTGTGACTAATAATTGTTCCATGATTAATTTATGTTTTTAATTGTATTCAACTAATCATATTTACATTGAATGAAGATTAGTAAATTATTTACTTTTGTGGACATCTTTGAAAAAGACAACGTTGTCTCCATTAAGGATTCAGCAATTGCTGGTACAATATATGGTAAAAAGGGTCTTGACTGACAGCAGCTAGACATTTTTGGGCCTGTTGAGTTGTGTTAGATTGGATATTGATGTTCATGGTCATGAATGTTTAACTCTGTGGAAGAATGATGTTGTAAAAGATAAGGGACAAAACCTTTTATTGAAAAATTTGGGTGGCATAGTGAATACTACTTTAAACCATTTACTTTGTAATGATTATTTTAAGGATTTTTTTTTCTAAATTTCAAATATAACATTGCTTCCTTAACTCACAACAATGTCACTGTAGTCAACTTAAGAACTTTTTAATGGCTCAGTATGAAACATGTAACTTGACTGCTTTAAAGAAACTTGAAGTACTATTTTTGCGTTTGATAGAACTGATATTTGAAATTAAATATACATTGTGTTTCTTTCAACTTTTTTAAAAAAGTATAATTTATATCAATTTTATTAATAATATATGAACTAAAGAATTAGTATATCCAATAATGGCACATGAATTGTTGCCTTTTTAAAGAATGTTAAATTGGTCTTATTAGATTTAAGATTGGAGCAGTCACTGACACGCATTATTTGGTCTTGTGAGTTATTGGAATCTTTTTTGGAATAATAGTTTAATAAATATAAATAGATTTTGGGATTTTTTTTAAGCTAAAAGAAGTTAGTGTTATGTTGAATTATCTTCCAAAATATGGGATTTAGAACTTTTTGACTCTATATTGGGCATAAGAGCTGACCAAGTTAATTGTTTTAAGAAATTGGAAAAATAATATTATTCCATATATTAAGGATTTGATTTAGGAGATATGTAATTTACCAGTTTTTGAAAAAAGCAATATTTTCTTCCAATCAAAAAATGATACAAAATGTTCCCCTTTGGCATATATTTCATAAGTATTGTAACAATGAAACCTTATTTTTAATTTTTTTATTAGAAATTGTCATAGTGTTCAATATTTTATATGGTATTTTTCATTTGCATATTCTTTTATTTTGTTTTTCCCATTTTTCTTCTGTTTATTAATGTTTATTGCTTTGGCTCTTTTGCCTACTTTCTTTTTAAAAAACAACAACCCTATAATAAAACAAGTAAAATTAACAAAGAGACTAACCTTTATGAACATATTCAATAATTGTTTACTATTTGTATAATTGGCAACTTGATGAAAAATCTGGCCTGGAACAATCTATTCATTTGTAAACATGATAGAATTCATGCCAAAATTAACAGGAAAACATTTCATTCCAAACTAACACTATTGTGTCAAAGATAGGTAGCAAATAACTGAGGGGATATGAGAAACTCATGTTCAAGCCAAAACATCCATTTTCACAAAGGAATATATTACAGAATACTGTTATCTGACCATAATGTCATGTGATCAGAAGAAAGCAATTTATCTTTCCCTTTCAAATAAGAAATAAAAATGCAATGATGTCTAGATTTAGTCTAATTAAGAATTTCTGGTTAGAATCTTCTGTTCTGATGAACAGTTTAAGAAAAAGGAGAAAAGAATAGGTGATTCAATTCTTCATTAACTCTGTATTAAACTTATTATTTATTTATTTTATTTATTTGATTTGTCAATCACTTACAAGATAATATGTATAAGTATAAACATGAGTAAGAATAAAGGAAATAGGTATGAATAAAAGGGGTCAATAGGACAGGGATGGTAGGCACTATGCATGCCCCTTACAGACCTCTTAGAAATGGAGTGAGATCAATAGTGGATAGTTTAAGGTTAAAGGAGTGGGGTTTAGAGGATGTTACAATAGAATCAGGTAGCGCATTCCAGGCATTGATCACTCTGTTGCTAAGTCATACTTTCTGCAATCAAGTTTGGAGCGGTTAACATTGAGTTTGTATCTGTTGAGTGTTCTTGTATTGTTGCGGTTGAAGCTGAAGTAGTCATTGTCTGGTAGGACATTGTAGCAGATAATCTTGTGTACTACACTTAAGTCCAACCATAGGCGGCATAGTTCATGGTTGTCCAAACCCAAAATTTCAAGCCTGGTGATATAGGGTATTCTGTTGCGAGCAGAGGAGTGTAGTACGCTTCTCGTGAAATACTTCTGGACTCGTTCAATTGTATTAATGTCTGATATACAGTGCAGATTCCAGACAGATAAGCTGTATTCAAGTATTAGTCTAGCAAAGGTTTTGTATACCCTAGTTAGCAATTCTATATTTCTGGAGAAGAAGCTTTGTAAGATTAGATTTACAACTCTTAATGCCTTTTTGGCAATGCTGGTACAGTGAACTCTGGTGCTTAGGTTGTTAGATATGAGTACTCTGAGGCCAGGGTGGGATATGACAGGGTTAACTACTGGTTTGGGATTTACGAGCTTTCCTGCATCCTGAAAGCCGCACACCTGTAAATCGTCATCAGCACACTGCGTGCAGAGAAGCATCCTTTGAAACAGCCCTCTTTTCCTGCTTTTTAAACTGCAGCTGTGCCTCGTTCGGCAGCTGACGTTGAAAAATCAGGACATAAAAATCAGGTAAGAGCCCGGGTGGGCAGGTGGGCAAAAACATCATCAGACATAGAACCGGTTCTATGTCTACTGCTCTTCAGAGCTACCGGTTCTACAGAGGTGGACACAACTGGTAAAAACCCACCCCCGTCTGAGGCCCTTGACAGATTGAGGGTCATCAACTTGTTCTCCAAAGATATATTATAGTTGTGATATCTCACCCACCTAATATCATCATAACAGATGTTTTGCCACAATAGGAGAAAACATTCATGGAAAGCAAGTATGTATGTGTGTAGGGAGATTTAAAGACTCTCTTTAAAAAAAAAAGCTAAGGATTTACTTGGCTATTCTATGCAGAGAAATAACAAAACAGAATCTATTTTTTAAGAGAATTGTAGGGAAAAAATGGTGTATATATGTATTTTATACATATATAAAGGCTGCTATATGACCAGCCATAAGATGACTATATTATTCATTATCCCTGAAGAAGATTTCCCTAATAGGGTAAGGATTACAATTTTATAGCAGATGACTACCAAGCTGATATTTTCCAACTTTACCTTGTATTTTGTCATTGCAGTGGGAAAAGATGAGATAGATTTTTTTCTATAATATATCTATTATAAAATCCTTATGTTAAAAAAATGTACATAAAATTCTACATATATCTGTGTTAGAAATATTTTAATGTTAAATTTAAAAGAGAACGCTATGAAAAATATATATAGAAATATTTATTAGATTATTCTTTTCCACAATAAACCATGTCATAAAAAATACCGCAAAAGAGTAAGAAATGGTCATCCAAAGACTTATGAAAAAGTATTGGAAATGTAGCTGAATCTAATTTATATCATCTCATTAATTATTCTAATTTTTTGTTGTTTTTGCAAGCCATCATGTCAATAAGCAACTTCATACTTTGTCTTTTGTACTTGGAACATCAATCCTATCTTTCTAGGGTGTTAATATATTTTATCTGGCCACAACTTTTTTAGGATTTCATTTTCTTCTCATTGCATGGTCTTTTCTGTCATATATTTGTTTTTCTGTTGGGTCAATCTGGCAAATCCCCTTAAAATATTTATTTTTAATTGATTGCCTGTCACCTATTCTTTCTTCAATACATCTGTTTTAGTTTTACCACTCAGACTTGTTAAATACCCAATCCCATTACATTCAATTTGCTTTACTTTTTAAATGTTTTTCCTGACACCACCCAGCTCTATTTTTTCCATAACAAAGTAGGTAGAAACATCTTCTTATACATAATCATTTTGTTCAGAATGAGAACAGCTTCTCAAATATGTTCACTTTTGCCCATTTTGGATCACTGATGGAAAAAAATGAATGCTAATTACTAGAGATGTCATTTCTTGAATGCAAAAATTAGCATGTCAGCAAAGATTAAATTGTCTATATCTCCTTGTGGCCACATAATGGCTGTCTGAATATGTAGTGATGACGGTGACTATAATTTCATGTTGTGATTGGAAGGATTGGTACTGTTAAGAAACTTTGAATCTGATGACTGTTAGATCGTGGATTGACGTCAGAACCAGGAAACATTAATCTGTAGGGCAAGCCAGTTAATTAGCACGTTGCCTTAATGGGTATAAAAGGACACAGCTGAGCTGGTGCCTTTTGCCAGAAACAAAATGTCTATTTTGAATGAGGACGTTACTGCAAAGAGATCTCTGTTTGAATTTTGAAGGGAAGTCCTAACAGTTTTTGCCAGCCGTTATCTTGTTATTTTCTACAGTTTGATTTGATTGTGAAACGGCTGCTTTGTGTTTGTTCGTTTGAATCTCCAAGAGGAGACATAACATTATTGTTTCTGGCCTAAACAAACCATCTTTCAAGCAAGATGGATTTAAATCAATTGCAGCGTTTGGTCGAGCAGCAGCAACAGCAAATAAATCAGCTACTGCAAAGCAATGTGATGCTTCAGAATCAGGTAACACAATTGCTGAATTATGTTTCCAGCTTACCAAGCCCTGCTGCTGTTCCCCCTGCCCCTCCTGTGAGGAAAAGCCCAGTATCCATGCCGGAGAAATTTTCTGGGCAAACGGACATGTTTCCGGCATTTCTGGGGCAGTGTCAATTATTTATGTCCTTGAGGCCTGAAAACTTTCCAAATGATCGGGCCAAGACAGGATTCATTCTTAGCCTCTTATCTGGGCAGGCTGCTAATTGGGCTACTCCTTTGTTAGTTCAAGATAGCCCGTTGTTGAATGATTTCCAGGGTTTTCTTCAACAAATGAAAGTGATGTTTGAGAACCCAATTAAGATACAAACTGTGGACAGACGTTTGTGGGATATAAATCAGGGGAAACGTTCCCTCCAAGATTACGTTGCAGAATTTCGTTTGCTGTGTTTGGACTCCAATTGGAATGAACCGGCTCATATGGCTGCATTCCAGGAAGGTTTGTCTGATGCCATCAAAGATGAGCTGGTCCATGCAGAGAGGGCTTTAACTTTGGATGCATTGATAGTTCAGTGCTTACGAATTGAAGCTCGTTTACAGCAACGTGGACGCAAACGGCTCGGTATGGAATCATCTTCTTTTCTCGTGCACATCCCACGCCACCGAGTTTTCCAACCCACGGTTAATGTTGAGGAGCCGATGGAGTTAGGCGCACTCCGCCCTCACTTAACGGCACAAGAACGATCGAGAAGGTTCCAGGAAGGCTTGTGCCTTTATTGCAGGGGTCTGGGACATTTTGTTAATTCCTGCAAACGGAGAGGGACCCGCAGATCCGTACCTGAAACCACTCTTGTCTCGTCAGGAAAACAGGGTAGACCTGATCTCAAGGAAACCCTAGGTCGGACACATTTCACATCCCCACCTCAAATTGCTGAAGTAAATCCTGGCCCTCCTCGGCATTTACTTTTGGACACTCGAATTTTTCTACAGTCACAGAAGGAGGGAATTCCTGCTGTTACATTGGTGGACTCAGGGGGTACAACCAGCTTCATGGACCGAGCTTTTGCTACGCACTATGGGATCCCATTGGTTGCTGTACATCCACCCATTAAGGTGGAAACCGTGGATGGGCATGTGCTCAAGTCTGGGCCCATTCGTTTCGCCACCCAGCCAGTGCGCATGATCATTGGGGATCATGAGGAGGCGATAAGTTTTTATATCACCTCGAACCTTCATCTCCCTTTGGTGCTCGGAATGTCCTGGTTGCGTTTGCACAATCCGTTGGTGGCTTGGTCGCAGAACGGTATTTCTTTTCCAAGTCTCCAATGTGTAGACCACCTGAGACAATTGGAACGAGCGACGCCTCCATTGGCTGTGGGAGACAGAGTGGGGTTGTCAACGAAACATCGTCAAGTTAAACATCAGACTCGGGGGAAGGGCCCTGTGGTGGGGGATAGTGTTGTGATTGGAAGGATTGGTACTGTTAAGAAACTTTGAATCTGATGACTGGTAGATCGTGGATTGACATCAGAACCAGGAAACGTTAATCTGTAGGGCAAGCCAGTTAATTAGCACGTTGCCTTAATGGGTATAAAAGGACACAGCTGAGCTGGTGCCTTTTGCCAGAAACAAAATGTCTATTTTGAATGAGGACGTTACTGCAAAGAGATCTCTGTTTGTTTGAATTTTGAAGGGAAGTCCTAACAGTTTTTGCCAGCCATTATCTTGTTATTTTCTACAGTTTGATTTGATTGTGAAACGGCTGCTTTGTGTTTGTTCGTTTGAATCTCCAAGAGGAGACATAACAATTTCATATCTAGATTTGCCAATATTGCTGTGTTTATTAGGTTTATTAACTTAGAGTCAAAACATTATCCAGGTGGTTATAGTTCACAAAACATAGTGGGTTAGAATGCTGTATTAACCTGTCCCTTTAATTGGTTAATAAACAAGAATTAAAGAGTTGCTTAGTGAATTCAGTCACTTAGGGGAAATCTACTTATCTTAATTTAAAACAGAAAGCTTAGTTTGTTATGTTTTCTGCCATATAGTGAGATTTTGATGACTCTGAAATTTGTATTAAACAAAGTATAAATACAGTATATTAAAGAAAATACATATATAGTATATATGTAAATGGTATATATACTGTATATTTTCACTTATTTTTTTCAAGCTCAGCGTTGCTTTTGCTAAAACCTACACTATTCATACCCAATCTATAACTGCACATTATGTTAGTATGAAATGTGTAAGGATTCTCTTATCCTGATTTTAGTTTTCTTTTATTTTCCCCCTCCCTTAAGTAGATATCCACAGGATATATCGCATGTACCTTTTAAGGTTTTGGTACAATCTCTATAGTCAAAGAATACTGCAAAAATGTATTGGTGAGAGCTCACCCTCACCAGCCTCATCAGAGTCTTTCAGGACTAGGGAAATGGTACAAAAGTAGATGGGAGCTACTGCCTTCTGTTGGATATACATTCTGTGCCATCAGCAACACCAAATGAATACTTAAATGAGATAGCTTGAAAAATAAGTCCTTTCCTTTCTGTTGAAGCCTCATCTCACTCTGCTTCTCTGATGGGGGGTTGAATGGAACATGAGGAAGAACATAAATATTAGCAAGGTTCTTAATTTCCTTTCTAACATTTGTTTATTTGAGAAGTTTAAAATAAATAAAATAAATAAAAAGATATGTGAATTGCTTGTAAGCAGCCTTCTATATAATTGTATTGTTTACCTGAGGTGCAAAATTTGTGGCCCTTCCAATATTGCTGAAAAACATCTAATAATTCAAGCCACTGGCTAAAAGTGACAACATAAAACTTCTTAACAGATATAAGCCTTCTTAACAGATATTCTTCTAAATTTCCTTGAATGGGCAGAGCAAGTAAGGTATTGTTCCCAATGTTAATATGTCTGATGGCACCTTTTCTACTTCTGTATATAGCACTGAAAGTATACAGCTCTGTACTGAAAGCTGCCCATTCAACATTCAGGATAAGCTATAACAGATGAGATTGTAGGAATATATGAGCCAGTATAAATTAAATGTGTCTTACTGCCTACTTTGAAGCAGATGTTCCCATCCAGCAGTATTATGCCTGTATTTTTAATGAAAAACCTTAGATATATTCACAGGTCTGTTTATGACTAGGGTGAGAGAAGGCTCTTGAAAATGCATGAAGTAGTCAAAGTATTTTGCTTTTTTCTCTTTGGAACAGCAGTATGGGATACACTGCTGCTTCTTTGAAGTATTCTCTGAAACAAACATGTAAATCATATGAAGTTGTGTGGTCACACGGGCATTGTAGGATATGCTACAAAGAAACAGTTTCTGTGGAGAGATTTGACAAGGAGAATTTTGCTGGAAGGAAAAAAAATAAGCCAAAACACCTAGACATCTCATGCATCTTCAAAAGTTTTTCATATTTTTAAGGAAAGAATACTATCCCTGCCAGTATTCATCCCACCATGGATCTTCTAGGAACAAAGCACCAATTCTCTTCCAGCAAAATTAGTGATAATGATTGGCATATTTACCCTGAAGGTAGACCCAGTTGATTTTCTTCCTTCAGCTTCTCATATTTAGAAAGTCCTATGAAGTGGAATATAAACAGCCTAAGTAATTTTACTGAATTTATTCAATATGCTAAACAAAGTTTACAATATTCAAGTTCAAATGCTTTTATGCTGATAGGGCTCTTACCTTTCTAATACCAACAATAGACATTTCTGGCCAAAAAACACTTCGTCAGGCAGAATTGGAATTTAGAAATGGCAGAGCTTATAACCCCTGCAAAGAGGTGTTATCGTGCTTTTGACAAAACTGTTTGGACTATGTGGCATCTTCTTTCACTGTATTTTGCTTATCTGTAATCCTGGTATACATTTCTGCAATAGACTGTGACAGTCCTAAAATTATTTTGCCATAGTAAGGAGGTTGCCAACTACAGAAAGGATGTGGTTTGCTGCTTAGTATAATGGCTCAGAAATGGGGGCTAATGCTCTGTTGAATTGCTATTTTCTCAGTTGGAAAGCAACCAATTATTTAAATGTCTATGGAGGACCAATTATTTACTTTAAGCTTGTGTTTATAATAGTTGTATTTGTTTGTGTGTGCGGTGATGGTTAAGATTTCCAATTAATATGTGAATTAATTCTGTCCTGTTGGCTTTTAAACATTTTGACAAGTTTCTCTGTCTGTCACTCTGCCCTTTACTTCTAGTGTCTGCAGAAATGTCTAAGGAAATAGCTACTTCTGACCAATGCTTTTTATTGCCTGAAGTGAAGACAATTATTCTTCCCTAAGGACATGTTGACTAGGGCTCCCTCTACACCATTAGTAATTTGTAGAAAATCATTCGATCCCCATTTCTTTAATACCTTTGAAAGGTCGTTTTTCTGAAATAAAGTTGTGAAGTTGTTGATCTCAAATCAGTTTTCAGTAAAAAAAAAAAAATAACATGAAAGAACTTCAGAAGTAATTACATTGTTTCTGATTAGTACTATAGATCTCTGTGAGTACAACATAAAAACAAGAATTAACTTTGAGTTAATTGAGATATACAGAGATTATTATTACAGAGTTGTAATAATTGGAACAGTGTTCAATATTGGCAGCACTGGGTTCTTTGTTTAACTCAGTGCTGCCAGTATTAAGGATTGTTCCACTTTTAAAAGAAATAAACAGCCTATAAAATCTAAATTAAATGAGTTAGTTTTGGCTTTCAATTCTGAATTTGTAGCAATTTACATTTTGCACGTAGGAGGCTTATCAGTGAACAGTTGACTAATAACTGGTTTATGTGCCTTTAACAAAACAAGACTATTCTCTGTGGATACCTGCTTTACTTCTAACATTTAATATATGAAATATTTCCTATGCTAGTATTTTCAGATTGGCTACATGACTAAATCCCAGTGCATTAAATAGAATGCCATGATTTCAGTTAAACTTGGAACATACTTGCTCTTACACTACTATTTATACATCTATGTGCAAAATTCAGGTAGATAACTCAAAACAATTCCAAACTTGTGGTACTGAAGAGCTGAAAAGAAGTATTTCTGATTTATCTATGTTACTGAGCCCCTGTAAAGCTAGGACTCTTGGTTTCCCGCCCCCCTTTTCCATGGGATGAAGCTATAGATTCATTTTCCTATTGGAAAACATCTGGCAATCATTAATTCCCAAGCTATATGTAAAGGGCTAATAAAAAGAGAGGTAATGTGGAAGCGCCTATATACTAGTATATATTTTAACAATATATGTTGGAATACAACAAAATGTATACAATACAATTCATAATTGTAATCAATTTTCCTGATTTTCTATCATTTAAATTCACAACTTCAAATGGCTCAAACTTTTAAATTTGTTTCATTTTATTTATTTTTTAAAGACATAGGGTTTGTACTAAACTCTGGGAGGTGCTTCTTTCAACTTGCCTGAGATATCATGTAAATTTTCTTTGGTTGTTTGTCAAAATATCTCTTTGAGAAAGAAATAAGAATATTAAATTATGTTTGCAATGGTGGTGAATATCTGTAGCTCAGGTGTAGGATGAGGATGGAGGTTCATTCTTGTGGGTTGGTTTTTGAACATTTTGTTACCAGGCTAGGTAACATCTTTAGTGGAGTGTACAGGGTGTCAGTGTCAGTGTTCCTCTGTTTATAAGGGTTTTGCATGGTAAGTAGGTCTTCTGATGGGTCTTGTGATGGGTCCGGCACAGTGGTGGGATTCAAAAATGGGTCTGTGGGTGTGGCTTGGTGGGTATGATGTGGCTTGGTGGACGTGGCTTGGTGGACATGGCAGGGGAAGGATAATGCAAAATTCCCATTCCCTCCCAACTCCTGGGGGAAGGTTATTGCAAATTCCCATTCCCTTCTCACCCCCCTAACCTGCTTTCCAGCTCTGTTCTTCTGGGCACGGCAACAAAAGATGACCCAGCCGATCAGCTGGGACTCGGGGAGGCAGAGAATAGATGGAGGCAGGGCTAGTCAGAGGTTGTATTAGCCAGTTCTCCAAACTACTCAAAATTTCCACTACCGGTTCTCCAGAACTGGTCAGAACCTGCTGAATACCACCTCTGGTTAGGCATGGGTCATGTAGATGAGGGTCTTGTGATAGGTCTTGTAAGGGGGAGGTCACATTGGGTGAAGGTCATTTGGTGAAGTGCTTGTTGGGGGTTGGGGGGCTATGTGGGAGGTGCTTGATAGACAGTTGGTGCCATTGCTGGTTGGCTGTGTGCTTGATTTGAATTCTGAGTGGTTCATAGGCTGGTTATAGGTTTGTTTATTTATTTATTTATTTATTTATTTATTTGATTTGTCAATCGCTTACAAGATAATAGGTATAAGTATAAACATAGTAATGAATACATGAAATGGATACATATAAGAAAAATGAAAAAAAAACACCATAGGACAGGGATGGTAGGCACGTTGGTGCGCTTCGGCATAACTCCTACAGACCTCTTAGGAACGGGGTGAGGTCAATAGTAGACAGTTTAAGGTTAAAGTTTTTGGGGTTTGGGGAAGAAACCATAGAGTCAAGTAGAGTATTCCAGACATTGACCACTCTGTTGCTGAAGTCGTATTTCCTGCAATCAAGTTTGGTTCAGTTTACCTTGAGTTTGTATCTGTTGTGTGCTCTTTTATTGTTATGGTTGAAGCTGAAGTATTCATTGACAGGTAGGACATTGCAACGTATGATTTTATATACTATACTTAGATCGGACCGAAGATGGCGTAGTTCTAGGTCTAGAATTTCAAGTCTGGTGGCAAAAGGTATTCTGCAACGAGTAGTGGAGTGGAGAAATCTTCTTGTGAAATATTTCTGGACTTTCTCAACTGTGTTAATATCAGATATGTAATGTGGGTTCCAGACTGATGAGCTGTATTCAAGTATTAGTCTAGCAAATGTTTTGTATGCTCCAGTTAGTAGTCTGATATTACCAGAGAAAAAACTATGCAGGATTAGGTTAACAACTTTTAATGTCTTTTTGGCTATGTAGTTACAATGGGCTTTAACACTTAGATCATGAGAGATTAGTACTCCAAGGTCCTTGACAGAGTTTGGATCATCAACAAGGTCTTGACTATTCAACTTGTATTTTATTTTCTGATTTTTTTTAACCAATATGTAAGACAGAGCATTTATTTTTTGAGATTTGAAGTTGCCATTTGTTTGACCATTCTGATACATAGTCGAGGTCTTTTTGAAGGGTAGCAGTATTGTCGGTGGTGTTGAATAGCTTTACATCATCGGTGAAGAGAATACAGTTGCTCTTAATATGATCACAGAGGTCATTTATTGCTTGGGGTGTGCCAGGCTTTGTTAAACTTGCATTCATGGTGGGTGATAGCATTGCCAATGATTCTTATATTGCTCAAATCAAATTCGTGCTGTTTGGTGTCAGTATGGGTAGAATGACAATGTTCCAAGTGACAAACCCAATCAAAGCAGGTACGGTTGATCCAATCTCTTAATGCAAAACTGTATAAAATACATTATTCAGGCACTGATGAGGGCAAAACCAGATCTAGCTAACTCCTGTTCAAAGCCACATAATTAAAGTATAGGATTCTCCTTCTCCAGGTCACATTGTTCAGTTGAATATCATTGTACTGTCAAGAGAAAAAGCCTTTGGTTTTGCCAAAGTGTCCTTAGCTTACTTCTTTTTTTAATTATTTTTAATTATACATTTTTCTTTGTTATATATAACATTTTCATTTTGCAACAGCAGTATACTGTCTGTATCAAATCTCTTTTGAATGCACATCATATTATACACACCATACTGAAATTATAACCATTACTCTCATAATACATACAATATGACCTTCACTTCTAATCATCCTGCACAATTTAATCTATAATCGTAGTCCAGTGATAATATTGCTTATAGTATTATTGCATAATCAATAAGTGTATGTGTGCGTGTGTGTGTGTGTATATTACAGACGGACACAATACACAAGCCTGATGATGGCAGATGAGATTCTGCCGAAACGTCGCTACAACTTTAAAAGCACAACTATAATGATGTGGTGAAAATACCTGAACAGAGCTGAATACCATACCATACATACATACATACATACATACATACATACTTACATACATATATTTGATCATCCTTAATTATAAATTTACTAACATCTACTTCTATTTTCTAACCATTTATAGAATAAGTCCCATGTTAAATAACACTGTTTCCTCTTTATCCTTAATTTTCATGATTAACCTGTCCATTTTGGTGCAGTCTAATATTTTTCTTTATTACATTTTGATATATATATATATATATATATATATATATATATATATATATATATATATATATATATATATATATACTTTCATTTTTCCAGTTTTGTGTGTATGTAGTTGTCACTGCTGATATTAAATGTAATATTAAATATATAATTCTTTTGTTATATTTCCCAGGTAGCATACCTAGTAACAATAGTTCTGGTTTAAATCTATTTGTTTTGTTGTCATTTCTTCTAACCACCAATCTTTAACCAATGTTTTTTTTGCATTTGGACAAGTCCACCACACATGGTAATAGGACCCAGTATCTGTTTACATTTCCAGCATTATGGCAAAATGTTTTAGAACATCTTCACCATTCTTGCTGATGGCAAATGCCATCTGTAGAACATTTTGTATAGTATATCCTATTTTTTTGGCCCATACTATCATAGTTTCTTTTACATGTTCTTCTTCCATTTTAAAGTTCAACAGGAAATTATGTTTTCTTTATTAATTTAACATCTGTCCCTAGAAATATCTGATCTAATCCTAGGGAGTTCTTTATAGAAGCCATATTTTCTGCATCTTTCTTGTTTCTCGTTTATATTTGAATATGTGGTCACCAGGCCAAATCAATTCCTTGTTTTTTTTTTAGTTCCTGTTTTGATTTTAAGTCCCCTTGTTTCATTTAGGATATCTTTATACCTTATGATTTTTTCAGTTCAAGAACATTTGGATGTATTAGTGCTTCCATCGTGGATCGCCAGACCGGTATTTTCATGTAATGATTCCATTTGATTCTTTCCCATACTGAAAGCAGAGCATTCCTTATATAGTGCTTTTGGAGGTATCTATGTATTTTACTTTTCCCATCACTTCTTCTTCTTCTTGATATCTAGAGCCTTATTCCATCTCACCCTTCCCTCCCCCCTGATTCATTGACAAGTTGAGAAGCAATAAATGTTGCAACAGCAAAAGTGCGCTTCGAACTTGACATAGAGATTAGGGATTTGGGATGATGGCAATAGACTACCAGATGGTTTTCGTGTATTCTGGTTTTCAATTGATATGATGACATACAATTGATTGCAATTATTACAATTGATTTTGTAAATTACATTGTTTTTTTCATCCTTCTGTATCTATCTTGTCTTTGGTTCTGGATAATTCCTGGCAGAATGTGGCTATGGATTTGTAGGCTATTGTTATTCCTAAAAGTTGGAGAATTCTGGATGTAATTTATGACATGATTTTGTGGTATCATTTTGTGTATGGTACAGTTAGTATGGTTAGCTATGATGCGTTGTGGTTTGGATGCTGTGTGTTGAAAGTTTTTTGGATAGCCATTGTGGAGAAAGACATGAAACAGGCATTTCTCTTCCACAGCACTAAGAAAAGCTTCATCCTCCATTCCCCAACCAGCACTTTACCTCCCAATGACCCTCACCTGATATGACCTACTTATCACAAGACCCTCACAAGACCCACTGACCACACAAAGACTTTATAAACAGAGTAACACTGACACTGACATTCTCTAAATTCTGCTGAAGATCTTACCTAGCCTGGTAACAAAACGTTTGTAAACCAACACACAAACTTGGAGAATAAACCTTCACCCCCTCATTAAATTATGTACATCTTTATGGTACTTTCATTTTCATAGCTTGTAGAATGGTTTAGAGCAATTATATGAATAGTATTAATATCCACAAAAATAAGTATTAAAATGTGAGATTGTAAAAGAATAGCCCATACAGTAAACATACTTCAGACAGAAGCATTAAAATTTTAAACATGCCTTTTCTGTTGCTGTCTATTTTCTGGAATAATTTCTTCCCAATATATAATAGATGGCCTCTTATTCATCTTTAAGATATCCTCTAAGACCTGGCCTTTCTCCCAGACATTTGGGGATAGTTGAGCAAATTTCTCTTTGAGTTATAGTGCTTGGGCACAATTTTATATTCTGAATTTCATATTCATATTTATACTTTTTCAATGTATTGCTTATATGTTGTGGTTGTACATCACCTAGAACAGAGGTCTCCAAACCTGGCAACTTTAAGACTCCAGCTGGCTAGAGAATTCTGGGAGTTGAAGTCCACAAGTCTTAAGGTTGCCAAGTTTGGAGACCCCCGACCTAGAGTCAAATTGTTTGAGTTTGGTGGCCTTATAAATCTAACAAATGAATGAATCTAGTAAATAAAACAGTACTCTTTCTAGAAGCTTACTGTAAAATAATTTTATCATGTGCAGTTGATTTAAGTTGAACAAAGTCAAATTAGAATAGAGGTCTTCTCCAGACATTTTGGAATATTTCATCTATAATCCTTGTATAATGTATCTATGGCTGGTGGGTCTATGATTATCTAACTTTGAGTATAATTTATGTGTTCCATTTTAGTTTTACAGACTAAACATAGTTCAAAAATTCAGAAATGAGACATGATCAAGTCACAGTTTAAAACATGTCCAGTATAGTGATTAGAATGGATTGAAGTGATTCTGGTTGAAAATCCACTCAAAGAGGATGAAAACTCAAAGGGAATTTTGGTCAATAATTTGTTCTTAATTTAATTTATAGCAGTAAAAACAATTCTAGGGAAATGAGACAAGACAACTTGGTTTACCACCACCCAGAATTCTTGGAGGAAAACAAAGTTAATTCAAAGAAATATATAAATAGATTTAATAGGCAAAAGATTATTCATTCCATACATTCTGTAGAAAAGTTTTAAAAGATTCCCTTTCATCTCTTTATTCAGTATGATAAAATAAAAATGCACAGATTTCTACCAAGAAGCAAAAAGTAAACAAAAGAAACCTGGTTGAAATTATCACCTGGCTTTTCATGATCACAGTTAGAAATGTGAACTGCAATCATCATTCAAGCAGAAAGAAACATTGTTCTCAAGTCAGACATCCTTTAGTTGAAGCTAACTCAGCTTTCATGTGGCTCAACATACAATAAATTTCATCAGTCAAGAAGTTCAACTTGTCAAGCAAAAGAGCTGTCACAGTAAGCAAGATGCTCTTTGAGAAAAACTGGCGCTGCACTTCTAAACAGCGGGCAGGCCAGCCTTTGCGTCAATTGTGCTGCTATCACTGCAGCTCCTTGGCTTTAGAAAACATTGCCCTGCAGAATGATTCACTTCTCCCATTAATCATTTCAAGCAATAGTGTTTTTTTTAACCTCACAAAAACAGACTCTCATCAGCAAGATTAGGGAATGTCTACCTATTGATTTAATGCCAATACTGCAAGCAACAGTTATCTTGGAAAAGAATAAACAAATCTGTTAAAAGCAGAAATATTTATAAACTTTGCTCACTCTCAGTAGTCATTTTATAATTATATCCATGCACAAGAGAACTAAATGTCTTGAATAATTATTAGACGCATTAATATAACTGCCTTCTATGATGAAACAGAATCCATGACTATCCATATTCATAGAAAGCTTTTTACCATTATCCATTTTCTTCAACACATCACAACCATGCTATATTGCCTCGAGACCCATTCTTGAAATTGGAGTTACTTGGAAATTTGTGAGACAGAATGTAGAGATGTTAGTTTTATGAATCTATGGAAATATTTTTGTCATATGTTTATATTAGACGGGAAGACTATCAAGCTAAGCTCAACAGTTATATAATTCCCTGCTGGTTTCATATGTAGATACTAAGTTAGTCTGACCCTGCTTAGATTTTTGAAGTCAGCCAAGTGGCTAGATCCTAACACCTGTTGTGATTCCATGTGGTTGGAGCAGCAGAATAAAGTATAAACTGACATTGATATTAGCATCACACATATTTAGCAAGAAATATGTTAAATTGACTTTTTTATAACTTGCACTGATATTAGATTGAAAAAAAGCTTCAATTACTGCCAAACAATGATTCTTGTAAAAAGGTTATATAAGAGGTTATATTGTTGTATAAGAAGTTGTATGTGCAGTAGGCCACATATGTTAGATGGCCACATATGTCACAAAACATTTGCTTCTAAAAAAAAAGACGGGTGCATTTTATAGATTTATTTTATTTATTTATTTTATTTATTTGTCAATTGTTTACAAGATAATAAGTATAAGTGTATACATAGTTATGAATACATGAAATGGGTACATATAAGAAAAATAAAAGAAAATAAAGAAACAATAGGACAGGGACGGTAGGCACGTTGGTGCGCTTATGCACGCCCCCTACAGACCTCTTAGGAAAGGGGTGAGGTCAATAGTAGACAGTCTAAGATTAAAGTTTTTGGGGTTTGGCAAAGAAACTATAGAGTCGGGTAGAGTATTCCAGACATTGACCACTCTGTTGCTGAAGTCGTATTTCCTGCAATCAAGCTTGGTGCGGTTAACCTTGAGTTTGTATCTGTTGTGTGCTCTTGTGTTGTTATGGTTGAAGCTGAAGTATTCATTGACAGGTAGGACATTGCAATGTATGATTTTATATACCATGCTTAAATCAGACCGAAGACGGCATAATTCAAGGTTTTCTAGTTCTAGAATTTCAAGTCTGGTGGCATAAGGTATTCTACAACGAGTAGAGGAGTGGAGAACTCTTCTTGTGAAATATTTCTGGACTTTCTCAATTGTGCTAATATCAGATACGTAATGTGGGTTCCAGACTGATGAGCTGTATTCGAGTATTGGTCTAGCAAATGTTTTGTATGCTCTAGTTAGTAGTGTGATATTACCAGAGAAAAAGCTACGTAAGATTAGGTTAACAACTCTTAATGCCTTTTTGGCTATGTAGTTGCAGTGGGCTCTAGCACTTAGATCATTAGAGGTGAGTATTCCAAGGTCCTTTACAGAGCTTGGATCATCAACAAGATCTTGACTATTCAGCTTATATTTTATTTTCGGATTTTTTTTGCCAATATGTAAGACAGAGCATTTATTTGTTGAGATTTGAAGTTGCCATTTGTTTGACCATTCTGATACACAGTCAAGATCTTTTTGAAGGGTAGCAGTATTGTCTGTGGTATTGAACAGCTTTACATCATCGGTGAAAAGAACGCAGTTGCTCTTAATATGATCACAGAGGTCATTTATGTAGAGTATGAAGAGAGTTGGTCCTAGAACACTGCCTTGGGGGACACCACTATTGACAGGTACAGAATTTGATAGGACGCTCCCAATTTTGACCATTTGTTGAAGTAATGTAGATGAAGTAATGTATGCATGTATGGATGTCTATGAATATGTACAGGCATGAATATGAACATTCAATACAGTTGTACATTTTAGGAAAACATTTTCACTGAATGGGAATTAAATGTTCACTTGCTGTTTAAAATGTTAAATTTAATTGTGCTGTGTTCATTATTTTGATTATTTAATTCTTTCCCTTTGCTGCTTTGGAGATTTTTTAACATAAACTGCTAAGACTCTGTTCAATTAATCAGGATATAAGTGATGCAATAAATATAAACAAATAAATATAGATTTTTGGATATGTATGAAAGACAGAATACATGATTCTCTTTATCCATTCTTTCCTTGTTATCCATCTTTTCAGGCCCATAGCTGATTGACCACTCAGAGTATAGCCTGAAGCTAAGAAGGTCCGTCCAGCTTGACTGACACTTAGATCCTTATTCTGCTTTGGCAAGGTCCTGTGAGGGACCCAGCATGGCTGTAATTAGAAAAAGCAAGCTCCTACTTTTACATTTTCTAAAATGGTAAAAACATTCTAAAATATTATTTAAAAATAATCAGAATGAAATTAAATTTCTAGGAAAGTTATATAAATAATTTGTCAAATTACATGGAAATCATTTCAGTGGATTTTGAACAACATAATTTTAGAATCTTTTTAAAAGGCTAGTATTTCTGTTTTTGTTTCATGAAGTGAGGTGAAATATGGAAGAAATATGCCACTGTGCAGAAATCAGTATAGGCAATTTTTTATTTTATTTTTTGTCCTATCACATTTGATGCAAAGAAGATACATTTAGTTTCCTTCACAGGAAAAGAATACTTTGGACCATGAAGTTTGCATTATAAATTCTTACGGATAAACAATGGCATTTTATTTTCATTTATTTATTTGTGAGATATCCAAACAACATATGTTAATATCAGTTTCCTGGCTTTATATATTTCAAATAAATTCCACAATAAGAAATGTTGTTGTCATCACCAGAAAGAAACCTGCACTTGAAAATTTGTACAGATATATACTAGAAAGCTACGGAAAAATCATCTATCCATTTTATCTGCCTTCACATTTGGTGGAGAATTTTGAAAGGTAATTGTGTTGGTGTAGCTGAAACTGGTTCAGGGCTTTTCAAATTAATGTTGAAATGCCCTTTTGCCATGTAGCTGCCATATAGCAGTGAAAGTGGAACATTATAGGAAGATTGGTGGTGGATGGGTTATTTAAAGAGAGAAGGATTTATTATTGGAGGCTTAGAGAAAAACTGTAATTTCCACTTAGAAAAAGTTTTGACTATTATACATTTCATTTGTAAAGAAATGTTTCTAAAATCACAGAAATCTTCCACGGTCTTGGAGAAATGTGAATCCCCTGAATTTTTAACGCCTGATTTAAATAGGTCAAAAATTCACATGTTTCGGTTCAGAGACTTGGTTAATAGTATTTTTCTATACAAAATATATTTTATAGAACAAAGAGCTCACATTAACAGATGAGCAAAATCTATTTGGGAGAGAGAAGGAAAGAGGTAATACATGAATCAATCCTAAAACTGATTCTATAGTTTAAAACTTGGCTGAAGTCTATTAATGGACATTCAGTAGTTAGCTTCTAAGATTTATAATTACATAGGACAAGAGTGCCACAATAAAAATACTGTGCTAATTAATCATTGCATGACTCAATGGTCTACTGTTCCTGTGACTTGCCATTTCTAATGACAACAAACAATCTTATCCTGGTCTTTTTGATATTATTACTGAAGAATAAATCACTGGAATGAATACAAATGTTGTATAACAAAAACCAACTGGGTATTATAAATAACTGTATGATATTGTTCAGGAAACTTGATTCAGCAGAAAAAATTGCATCAAATAATAAATAAATGACTAATTAATGTCCTTCTAAGAAGCACTTTTACTATAAAACTTCATTTTCTCATTTTCAAATGACATCCAAACATTTTGAGTAGGTCAATGTTAGCTTTCCATTATTTTTTAGATCATTTTTTATATCATTTGAAGGGACTCTAAGCAAATTACTCATGTGAAATTAAGAAAATCACTTATATCTCCTTTGTCTAAAAATGGACAATGAGAAAGCATTATTAGACAAATGGACAATGAGACAAAAACATCTGAGGAACAGTTGCAGGATTTGGGTATGGCCAGTCCAGAAAAAGAAGGACTAGGGTGACATGATAGCAGTATTCTAGTATTTGTAGGGCTGCCACAAAGAAGAGGGAATCAAATTATTCTACAAAGTACCAAAAGGCAAGACACACATTGGATGGAAACTAATCTAGGAGAGAAGCAACCTGGAATTAAGGATAAACTTTCTAACCAATGGAATAGCTTGTCTTCAGAAGTTGTAGATGCTTTATTACTGGAAGTTTTTAAAAAGACACTCGACTGCCACATGTTTGAAATCATATAGGGTCTCCTGCTTCAGCAAGGTGTTGGACTAGAAAATCTCTAAGAAAGACCTCTATTTTCTTGTTAATATTCTCTTACAGGAATTGCAAATCATTTTGAATATAATTTTCAGCAATTGTCAAATATTTAACATTTTTAAGTTCTTTCCTTCAATATGAAACACTTAAACAATATGATCAAAGACTATGAATTAGTAATTAATGTAATTAATTAATTAGTAATTAGGTAATTAATTTTGGTATCTAAAAATAATAAAAATAGTGCTAAAGACTTATGCAAAATTTTAAAAATATAGTTACAAATTCATAGATTCTAGAAATAGTATAGATTAATAAATCCAATTTCAGGAAGAGAGGGAAATTTGACTAGAAAATAAGACAAAGTTAAACCACAAGGTTATTTCAAGAGGCCCATTGCTCCATCACTGTAACTTCATCAGTGTACATTAGGCAACCTTTCCTGAATATTCAATGTTCTATCATTAAAAAAATTAACTCATAACAAAATTGGTTAGGTATCCTCAGTGTTGTGTTTTATTTTTCTATCATTTGAAAGTGTCATTACAATGGAATGGTTTCTTTTGTCAGTTAATGCAGGATTTACTTGAACATATGTTATGAAAGCACTAAGAGATTTTTCTGACATTTGTCTTCCATGTGGCCATCTTGCAAAAACATAAAGTGTGACAAGTGTCCCTTAAACATGCGGTTGCCAAAGTCAAAATGTGAATTTGAATTTTGTATAAGATTTGAAACCCAAAGGGATATTATTTTTATTTTCTTTCATGTGTTTTGCCATTCAGAATGAAGATTGAAAATAAATTTTCATATTCCCAGCCTCAAGTACTGATTTGATTCAAGTAAGCATAGAAAATTAAATCTTTTATTTACCCCCCACTCTCTCTTGACCTCCTCCCTCTGTGTTTCTGTTTCCATCTATGTCTATATACAGAACATTGTGTCATTAGATGTTATATAGCCAACCAAGTTGATAAGCAGAATCTTTTATTTAAGAACTTGCAGTTTTTTATGATTAAAAATATTCCTTTTTTTTGCTTGTTTGAAAATAATTATGGAAATTGTTTTAATATTATCATACAATTTTATGGAGAAAAATTACCTATTAAAACATCAAAAGTTTTCTGTAACAGAAAATAAATTACTAATATTTTTGTTTGTTTAATGGAAAGGGTTTTGGATTTCAGCTATTACCTTAGTTACCAAATGGCCAGAGGTGGGCCTTGGTAATGAGTAATTTTAAAAAGTTTCAAGTGAATTGGAATAGGTCTCTGATTTTTTAATGGTTTGCTCTCATGGTACATGCACTGCAAAAACCACAAACTAGAACCCCAGAATATGCTACACTTGGCTTTGCCAGAATTTCAAAATCCACAGGCTTTTTACCCTATGTCATATCTCCAAAATAATATCTGAAGATGTATCAATTTAGAAATAATTAAATGTGTGTTACTTCCAGATTCTATAATTCATTTTGGGTTTTGAAGCAGCCTGTAAAACAACATCATTCTCTCACTAAGCAGCAATTTCATAATAAATCATAGAATGTTTCAGGGTTTTATCCAACTGATAATTCAAAGTCACATTCCTATTATTAGCTTGGCAGGGTCTGATTGTGATTGGATCTACTTAGAGATAGCCAGACGGCAGTTCAACACAAACTATATTTACTTTCTAGACTATTAAGTATGTAATATAATCAGAGATAGTATGACAATAGATCAGCTCCATAAAAAGCTCTCTCTCTATTCTTTATTATCAAGTACTTCTCTGTACTGATGTACTCTGTAGTCTGTACTATATACTGAGGAAACAACTGTAGAAATGTGAAAAACTCAGTTTTTTAAACTATTTCTTTTATAAACAAACAGAAAAAAAGAGGGGGTAATTAAAAAGGATTGACCAACTAGCTGAGTTGGAATGTAGTTAGATTCCAACTTCTTCTCCCATTTATTGATAACATGTAGATTAAAGTTCTGTTGTCATTTCTTGTATGATGCATCGCCTGTACTATGAATTGGTTTGATTATACGTTATAAGAATGAATACCATCAATATAGTCATATTAGCAAATAGTGTATCATCTTTTAATGCAAGGGAAAAACACAAAAAATGAAGGTTCAGATACTCTTAGTAGTTTCCAGATTAATGGTAACTCTTAATTAGTCATCATGTGCTTTCTTCAATATAATGCTAGCTATAATGAAAAAATGTAATTATAGGAAAATATACGAAAAGAATATTAGGAAAAAGGATGCAATGAATAACTATCTCCAGCTTTCGATGTGATTTGTTTATTTCTGAAAACTTGCTATTATTTCTTTTCTGTTCCTATATCTTCAACTTGTAATTTGAAATGGAAAAAACTAGCATGGTGTAGATTAGTGATAGACAATCTGAACCTTATATGATTCAGTCCAAGATTTTTGCTTTCTGCTCATGACAGCCTTCTTGTCACTTTCCTTGAGGCTTTCTGGTAAGGAATCAGCTGAAAAAGATGCGGCGTATTTCTCCCTTCTCTCTAGCAGAAACAGCAACATTGATAAGGAATTCTAGTGTCTGTGTATGTGTGTGTTGCTATGTGTGCATGTATGAGTAAGGCTATTATTACACACCCATAGTGATATTGGGTGGTAGTGATTTTCATTTGATTTCTCTGCTGCTAATATTGCTAAGAGAAAGAGTGGTTTTAGTCTTCTCTCAGAGAATGAACAAGTAAGTGATTTTACACACACACACACACACAAACACACACACAATACTAGACAGGACCCAAGGTGCAAATAATGGAGAGAGTCTCAAAAACAACCCAGGTCATAGTGACAGGGTGTAAGGTGCAGGCAGCAATAGCGTACACTGTACTTCATAATCAAGTAGTAGCTGGCATAGTGTGGAAGAACATTTGTATAGTGTATGGGTTAGTGTATGGGGTAGACCACTTGCCCTAAGTCCAGAAGATTCCACAGAAGCTTTTGAAGAATAACAGGGCTATAATCCCATAGGACTTCCAGATTCAGACAAGCATGTACTGGCCAATCAGCCAGACATCATGGTAGTAAATAAGTAGTAGAAGAGAACAATTGTGATAGATGTAGAGGTGTCAAGTGGAGCAAGTTTTGTAAGGAGTATGAGAAGCTGAAAAAAATATCAGGAGTTGAAGGAAGAACTGAAAAAGATATGAAAATTGTAGGCCAAAGTACTCCCAGTGGTGGTAGTGTCAGATTGCGTTCACACAAACATCGACACGACACGGATCTTCATTCAGATTGCTTTTATTCTTACGATTCTGCAGAACGGGTTCACATCCAAGGCAAAAAGATGGAACCCCGTACACAGTTACACTCATCTTTTTATACTCTTTTACAAGGAACTAACGTTACAATGATTCATCTTAAAACAGGATACAGTTTGTTCTTTGTGGTTAAAGGTGTTTCGATAGCTGTCACAATCCCTCCTTGGAAAACTACTTCCTCTAGAAAGTTTACTGGAATATACTTTTGAAACACAGCTTACAAAATGAAGTCTGATCATAAAGTAATATTCTGATCAAAAATGGCATGAAATGGCTTTACTCTTGTTCACTTTTCACAATTCCCCCCTTTTCTGGATCATTTCTGTTTCAAAAGCACATAAATCTCGACTTACTTTTTGTAGCACATCCCCTGAAATGCTGTATAACAATTTCTCTGATTCGTCCTTAGTGAACTTAATCTTTCCCCAATTTTGCACCCACATGTTTAGCAAGTTTGGAATACATTGTATACAGCAGCATAAGCATATTAACATAACTACTATGGCTACAACAGTGGTCAGAATAGATTTCCACCAGGATCCATCAGGTAGCCAGGACCATAGGGCATCCCACAATGATCCTGCAATCCCTGATTCATCCCATTCCTTCTGATATTCATAAATTCGGTCTTCCATATCTCTTACAGTTCTAGTGATATTGGGCTCATAGTCATGGATATATGTGCAACAGTGGGAATGTACCAGAGCACACACTCCTCCCTTTGCTGCAAGGACTATGTCCAAAGCATATCCATTCTGCAGGGTCACTTGCCTGACTTCAGATAATTCCTGATTAATCATCTTAATACTTCTAACGGTGTCATTAAACATGGCAATAGTAAAGTTGTTCATTCGAGTCATATCCCCATAGTTCATGCCTATCCCAAGAGGGAATATTAGGGCTCTTGCTAATCCCTCATACCAAGACCTGTGATGTATCCCAGAATCAACCTCTCTTTTATTCCGGATTCGAGTGTTGGGTAGTTCGTTCAACTTGTAAACTGCAGGTAACACATACCCCATAGTGCAAGTGCCTGACCATAATTTTGGTACTTCTCTATAAGCGTACTTCCCACACAGCAACCATTTATTCCTTCTCATAGTCCAAGTTAAGTTTGACACTCTAGTCCAGTTAATCATGTCCTCAAAGTAAACACACATTTGACAATAATTTTTCCAGAATGGCAGATATTCTTTCTTACATTCATAAGCATTAACTATACTATGATTGAAACATGTCGCAGGCATTTCAAAAGTCTTATTACACTTTTCCCAATCTCCAAGGAATGGTCCTCCTTTAACACTTCTTTTAAAGCAAACATAGGCTGTCTCCCTTAATTGAATGAATACCTTGTTTGTTACAGCCCCACCCACAGGTCCAGTCTCAATTGTCCCATCTGGCACCATCATCTGTCGTGTTAGTGGTATTCCATGCAATATAACCCCTCCTTTCCCTGTTCCAGGCATATGCATACACAACCAACAATTTGTCAGATTCAAGGTTTGTGCGGTCTTCCTGATGTCCTTAATATACGAATTCTCTGTCCACAAGTCATCTCCCAGGTCTCCAGCTCTTTGCACATGTTCAGTCTGTTCGGTTCCTGCTCTTCCAACCTGTTGTAAGACAAAAACACTCACACGTACAGTTGAAATACACAGAAACATATTTCTCAGTCCCAATTATTTCCTCAGAGTCAATTTCAAAGGTTGTCCTTCCACTGGGTGGCTTCTCCAAGGCTTCTCAGGTTCTGGTGCAGCTTTCACACGACTGTAGTGAGTCCATCCACTTTCTTTCATCCAGACAGCAGACTCCGTGGTAAGAAGCACTTGATACGGTCCTTCCCAGCTAGGTTGCAATTTCTCAGTCCTCCAAGTTTTTATCAGGATCCAGTCTCCAACTTCATGGGGATGTTGGCTGCCAGCAAGAGGTGGTTGTTGCACCAACAATCCCTGTTTATGAAGAGAAAGCAAAGACCTGGACAGTGTCTGCAAATATTTTCTCAAGAACAAATCTTTGAATTCAGGAATTGGATTCCCTATTTTTGCCAAGTAGGGTCACCCCATTAGCATCTCAAATGGAGAGACCCCAGTTTCTTTCCAGGGACATGTTCTGATTCTGAGTAGTGCCAAGGATAACTTCTTTGTCCATGGAAACCCATTTTCCAATTGTAATTTGGTCAAATGTTTCTTCAATTCCGCATTCCCCCTCTCCACTTTAGAACTGGATTCTGGGTGCCACGGGGTGTGTAAATCCCATTTCACCCCCACAGCCCTCATGTAAGTACTGCATAACATTTCTCATTTGGGTTTCAGACAACACTCTAACCCCATCTGCTGTTACCCATCCTTTCTCAGCTTTATGACACCCCTCTTTCTTCAACTTTTCCCTAGTCTTTTCATCTGGCTCCCAAGCTTCTTTGGGCTCTTCTTGCAACATGGGTACTGATACCATCTGCAGGATTACCTCCCCAGCTGCTTCTTTTGCCCATTTGTCTGCCCATCTATTTCCCACTACTTCAACTTCTGTCCCTTTCTGGTGTGCATTTACGTGTACCACTGCTACCTTATGAGGAAGTATCAAAGCTTTCAGCACTCCTTCCACTAATCCCAACTGTTCTATCTGTTTCCCATCAGTCTTGATGAATCCTCTCTCTCTTGCCACATTTTCCCAAACGTATGGGCCACACCCCAAGCATACTTGGAATCTGTCCATATCGTCACATCCACACCTTGAGCCAATTCCAAAGCCCTTTTTAATGCAAAAAGTTCACATTTCTGAGCTGACCATCAATCACCTCCCCAGACTGAGTAACAATGGCATACCCAGCCTTTCTTTACACCTCCTTCCACTCTACTAGAACCATCTACAAACCATCGTTCTCCCTCATCCAGGGGAACTTCCTCTAAGTCCTGCCTCACCTTAGTACACATACTAGCCATCCTCTCACCACAGGCTCCAAAGTCTTGCTCAGGAAAGCGATGGGTTGAAATCGCCCCCCCCCCTTTTCTGAGCAAGCACTCCTACAGCCATTCCCTGGGCTGCTGACACATACAGATGAAATGGGAGCTCTAAATTGGGCAAAGCCAAAAGCGGTGCGGATGACAGTGCCTTCTTCAAACCTTCCCATTTTTCATCATCTCTCTCTAACCATTCTATACTTTCTCCTTTTCCTTCCAGCTTCCTGTGCAGGAATTGAGCTAGCACAGTGTACTGGTCCACCCAGACTCTACAATACCCCAACAATCCAAGGGCTTTTGACTTAATGCCCCAAATATTTCATCTTCCTTTCCACAAACTGGTTCTTTTCCCTTGAAACTGTCAATCCTTGTTCTTTCAGCCAATTTAACAAAGCCACAGATGCTGCTCTAACCTCTTTCTCTTTCTCCCCAGTCAACAACAAGTCATCTACATACTGAATCAACATGATCCCTTTCCCTTTCTCAAAAGACACTAACTTTTCTTCCAAAGCCTGTCCAAACAACAAAGGGCTCTCAGTATAGCCCTGGGGAAGTACTGTCCACCTTAACTGCTGTTTTCTCCCAGTCTCAGGATCATTCCATTCAAATGCAAAACAGGTCTCTACTTCCCTCCTTGAGGGGGCATGCCCAGAAGGCATCCTTCAGATCTATCACAGTATTTGGGAGGAATTCATTCCAAGATAGTATAGGGATCAGGAGATCCTTCTCAAATCATTAACTAATCATCCTTATTTCCTTCCCGGTATCCCACAGCTGGATACTGAACACAGGCAACAAATCTCTCCCCAGCAAATTCACTCCAGAATCAGGAATATACAACACTTCAGCTTCAGTCACCACTTCATTCATTTCCAGTCTAATTTGTTCAAACACACTCACATCCTGAGATTTTCCACTCACCCCAACTACTTTTATCACTTTCCTTGATCTATGTCCACCTTCTACCAGGTCACACACAGAAGTCCGGCTTGCGCCGGTGTCTATCAGGAACAGCCGCTCCTGATGGTTAGGACCCACTAAAATGTTTACCAATGGCTCCCCGCAGGTCCTCTTAAAGGAGCCAGAACAGCCCTAATCATCATACAATGCATAACTCTGCTCTTCTTGGTTGGTAGGACACTCGCGCGCAAAGTGACCTTCCTTCCCACACCTGAAACAACTCCTATCCATTCCAGGCTGTCTCATTCCCATGCCTCTTCCTCTATCTTGAGAACCTCCCTGCTTGTATCCCCAAAAATTCTCTCTTCTTTCTCCAATTGGACCCTTCCCAAAATTCAAAATTCCTACTTTTCTTTATTTCGCTCTTTGTTGCAGCCTATACAGCTGCAACCATCATTTGTGATTTCTGTCTGGTTTTTACAGTGTCTCTGTTCACAAAAACTTGTTGGGCTGCTTTCAGGAGATCAACCATTCCCACAGCTCCCCAATTATCCATTTTCTGAATTTTCTATGGGGAATTTTTGATCTCCTGCCACTGCCCCTTGTTGTCCATTCACTCTTTCATTCCACACTCTCCAGGCTGAGGTCTGGATGAGATTCCGCTCCTCAGGAGTAAATAAATGTCCCAAAATGTACATCAGCTCCTGATAAGTGTAATCATTCGGACCCAACCATAGCTCTAACTGTTCGGCCACCTCATGAGCATTTTCATGAAGCTTTGGAAGAGTCTTCTTCAATTCTCGCAACTCGGCTGGTTTTATGGGGACAGCCACAAAGACTGTCACCGGATTGCCTGCAGCATTGATCCCATTAGGGACTTCCCTAAGAGGAAATGCATCCACTTCAGGTTTTTTTTTTTTTTTTTGGCTGAAGGGAAAATTTTAAACATCTCTATGCAATTTGGGTGGTCATTTTGTGTTGGAGAATATAGTCTCGCAATTTGGTCATCCAATAGGAACTGGTTTCCCCCTCAGGACTCCAGTGATATGGAAATTTAGGATCAATCAGAGGATATTTGCACAAATAAATCATGTGCTTCTTCTCAAGATTCCGGGTAAAATGTTTGAGATTCGGGGAGAACCATTGTTGCAACAGTTGTCCCAAAGGCGAATCCACCGGAATAGGTTTGCTGCCTTTGTCAAATCTTCCCTGTCCCGGACAGGCTTCTTCCAGGTCTCCAAGACCCTCACTTTGTCCTTTCCCCATTTCTATTCTTTCAGGCTCCCAGAGCCTTGACTCACCAGTCCCAGTCCTCCAGCAAGCGCTGGATTCTCCCAGAGAGTTTAAGGACCTCTCTTCCTAGCCCCAATCCTCCAGCAGGCGCTGGACTTTCTTCCCGGAAGAAAATTTAAGGACGTGCCTTCAATTCTACTTCTATTGAAAAGGAACAAATTTACCTGATCACTCCGGGACCCTCCTCGGGTTTGCGGATGTGCGGGCATCCCCGACTCAGGCTTCTATATGGTCCCAGACCATTTCTCCCGACGGTACCGTCACTCTATCACTCTATCTCTCAAAGTCCGGTCGGCCACAATTTTCTCTCTGGGTATTTGGATTCGGAGGCTCCTGGGACCTCTCAGCGATCGGGGAGAAGGGTTGTCTCTAAAGGAGACTGAGTGGCCACAACTCACCTGTCCCCAAACGCCAAGGATCGCCGTGAAGCCTCCCCCCTGGCTCTCCAGATTGTCAGATTGCGTTCACACAAACATCGACACGACACGGATCTTCATTCAGATTGCTTTTATTCTTACGATTCTGCAGAACAGGTTCACATCCAAGGCAAAAAGATGGAACCCCGTACACAGTTACACTCATCTTTTTATAGTCTTTTACAAGGAACTAACATTACAATGATTCATCTTAAAACAGGATACAGTTTGTTCTTTGTGGTTAAAGGTGTTTCGATAGCTGTCACAATCCCTCCTTGGAAAACTACTTCCTCTAGAAAGTTTACTGGAATATACTTTTGAAACACAGCTTACAAAATGAAGTCTGATCATAAAGTAATATTCTGATCAAAAATGGCATGAAATGGCTTTACTCTTGTTCACTTTTCACAGTAGGAACGCTTAAGATTGTGATTTCTAAGCTGGGAAAGTGACATCAACAGATTCCAGAAACAACATTAAAATTAACTGCCTCAAACAATGCAGGTACTAAGGACAACTAAGATACTGTGCAGAACTCTCAAACTCCCTGGCATCTTCTGGAGGATCCAAGATTGAGGAAAACATATATCACCCATAGGGGTGAAAAGGAATTTTTTATGTATGAGTAAAACAGTAATGCATGACTGTGTGCTCATGTATAAATTATATTGTGGCTTACTCTTCTAGTCAACATCATACATGTTTAACTGATACCACTTTTAAATTGTGACTATTGATTCAAAAGGTTTACCTATCCCAAGGTTGATAGTTCCCTAATGTGAAAATATCTTCTCTGAAACATGATTTCACGTAACTATATGCATTCATTCATACAAACAGAAGTGATATTCAGCAGGTTCTGACCAGTTCTAGTGAACTGGTAGTGGAAATTTTGAGTAGTTCAGAGAACCAGCAAATATCACCTCTGACTGGAGATTTTACAGAATCCTTCCCCTGCCATGCCCATCAAGCCACGTGCCACAGAACGGGTAGTAAAAAAAAATTGAATCCCACTACTGCATACAAACCAAAGTTTCTGTTACTGTCAGTAATCACAGTAGAATGAATAGATAATGATAATCTCTCATACAATTTTTAATTCCCTGAGAGAGAAATTGTACTTACTTAGCCTTGCTGAGATTTAATAATTAAATTATGTTCTGTGTTGTAAGACCTAAAAATAAGATGAATAAGTTGAAACTAAAGGATAGTTATAGATTTTATACATATTGCATGAAAATGATTTCAGCTTCAATAATTATTTTTAAACTCACAGTACTTTTAATTTTATTTTACTTTATTTTACTTTTTATTTTTGAGACAGTTTTGTCCCTGCATTTTCTTGGCAGAACTTCAGAAGTGGTTTGCCATTACCTCCTGCTTCCTAGGCTGAGAGATTGACTAGCCCAAGATCAGCCAGCTGGATTTGTACACAAAACAGGATTAGAACTCACAGTCTCTGTTTTCTGGCTTGATGCCTTAAACAGTACATCAAACTGGCATCCAGTTAGATCAAATTTATAAATGTTTAAATTTATTCTTTCTGACTACGTTTCAAAGCTAATTAGTTTTCTCTTTCCCAAATACCATTACTTTGTTTTGGTAGTTGTTACAGTTAACTTAAACCTCCAATATGTAGAAATGTAATATTTTGTTATTTGTTTGAGTGACTCAAATATCCATTACTGTGGCTTCCCACAAATAACTTGATTTTAATCATAAATGTAGCCCAATATTTCTTCTATTGGATGGCCTCCAGATATATGGACCCTGATCTAGGTTGAATAATGATCACAAGAGCTAAATTTAAAAAAAAAGTTTTGGAAAATATCAGCAATTTGGCACAATTTAGTAGACATTTCCTAAGAAATATGAGTCAGTATACATTTATAATTTGAATATTTAGGGAGGACCACGTTGTACGGTTAGAAAATGACTATGAACATTCCAACAACTCTTTGCTGAATTCAGTTTTAGATCTCTTCTGAAGAAGCTAGCAGAATGCCAATGAAATACTAACATGTATTCATTGGCATACACATCATTACCCGGAAGTAATTTTATCAACTTGATTTTAATTTTCTACTGTGATGCACTGCCCTATGCTGTGTTATGGAAGGTTGCATCTGATCAGTCACAGTGGATTACATTATATACCAAAACAAATTTTAACATTCCAGTCGCATCATATTACAAGAGACAGCCTTTAGGTAATTTGAGTTTGAAGGGTAATTTTCCATGTGCAAGATTAAAAAAGCAATCTGTCAAAGGTCAGCACATAGGTTGGTATCAACTATCTACTGTGGAATTTGGAAGCTTGCAATTCCATAAGTTTTGCAAATACATGAAACAAGAGATCAGGAAACTGCCTTGAGAGAATCTATTCCTGTAATGTTATGTGGGAATTAGTTTAGGACACAGGGGGAAGAGGACAGGCCAAGGGTCCAAGCAGGCAGAAAGAATATGGGCATGGCAAAATTTCAGAAAGGACCCTCCTTCATTTCTTGGACTATAAAGGTGACAGAAGAGAAATGTATTTTAAGAGTTGTAAGATTCTTTTAATGTAATTGCAAGCTAGTATTTTTGTGCATGCTTGTCTGGATGGGCATGATGTTGTCTGAACTATATCACAAGACCATCAGTATCAAAGGCATTATATAATAGCATATTTTAAACCAAGCCTATTTAAATAAGGTTGTCTGTTTCCCATAAGAGGAGTAGTTAGTATTAACTATAAAAAATACAACAATAGCAGGATAAGTAAAAATACATGTTATGTTTTGTAATTAACAGTATAATTATGCTTAATTTCTCGTTGCCAAAATTTGCTCATCTGTTAGACATGAAGAGATTTTGCAGTATAAACAAATAAGGATTCTTCTCATAAGTTTTCTCTGTTACAGCATCATAAATATGGAATGCTTTTTCTCCAAAAATCTGTTAGATGCTCACTTACAGCAGATTACTAAGACCATCTGTTCCATTCAGAATTTATGTATAGTTAGTGACCACTAAAGCAAACTAGGCAAAAGCTCTGGTTTGTTTTTCTTGTTGATTTGATTGATTTATATTAGTTTATTTAAGTTTATTAGTTGATATATTATTGTTACCATGCTTGTGTGTGTGTGTGATTATGTGTGTGTTACTGCTATGTGATAGAGCAATAATTTGATTCAATAGAGATTAAACTTCACTTTCAAATTGAATGTATGAATTATATTTCTGGTGTGAATCAAAGTTTTGAACTGAACTGGGTGCTTCAGATTACTTTGAAAAATTAAGAAGCAAATTGATAATTAATTGGACTTATTAAGCAGAATTTCAATTATTATTTGCTTTCCTTTTATTGAGAGGATAAATGATATAATCAGCTCTCTATATTGACATGAACAGCTGACAATAAGCTTTGCCTATTGAGCTTGGGAAGGAAATAAACTATGTCATTTGCTGCTGTGCTGCTTGTTTCATGGACAAGAAATAGAAATTTGTATTTATTCTCTTATACCTTTATCTATCTTTTTCACCCATATCTCTTATCCTTTATCCTTATTCCAATTCACAAGTGAATCAATGTCTAAAGCACCAAAGGAGGAAGACAAGAAATGAATCAAACCAAACACTGGCACATGCTCATATGTGTGGTTTCTAAGAGGTGATGATATATAATTTTTTAAAAAAATATATTGGGAAATTTTTATAGGACTAGATAATCCTTTGTCTTAAGAGTGCAGTCTAATCCAGGGGTCTCCAACCTTGACAACTTTCAGACTTGTGGACTTCAACTCCCAGAATTTTCCCTCCCAAATGGAGGGAAGGCTTCAGTTCCCTCCATTTTCAAAGCCTTTTGCCTCAGGTTTTGTCCAAGTCCCCATTTTCCAGAAGCTCCTAAGCAGGCCAAGAAACCAAAGATCTTTACAAGATGAATATCCACAGGCTCAAGCACAGGTGGTGGGCTGGAAATAGGCAGAGCGAATATTGCAGAGTCTCTATGGTCATTTGTAAGGATGAATGACTGCTGTGGTGCTGCTGTGGTAACTTTGCTGCTGTATCATCAGTATTTGGGGGGTTGTTATGTCATAACTTCAAACAGTCGCCAAGTGAACTGTCCTAACTCAGGGTTACCTATACTTAACAAAAGTTTATGTAGATGAAATAGCTACAATTTTCTCATTATATTCTGCATTTCTCATGTACCACAGAATGTTAAGGACAGCTGAGAAGATTCTAGATACCTTGCTTCATTTTACTCAGGATACTGCTTACAAGTGCTTAGAGCTTATAACTCAAAGCATTGTTAGAAACACCACACATCTACTTTAAAAATCTGTTTCTGTTGCTCCCTTCTGGGAGGAAGTTTCAAAGTATTTCTAGCAGGACTACCAGATTCTGTAACAGCTTTGTTCCCTATGCTATCCATTTGGTAAACTTGCAAGATTCATTTTTCTCACCATGTACATGAATACATCCAAAGTAGATTGTGTGTTTTTCTGTGTCATATAATATATGTGGGTATATGCATAATTTTTTATTTATTTATTTATTGTTATTATGTTTATGGAGTGTATATTGGAGGTGGTGACCTTTTGAGAGTTGTATGCAATGAAATTTCATTTTAATGTATTCTGATTAGTGTACAGTCAAAGTGACAAGTTATTCTAAAATATCTTTCTCTTTTTTTTCAGAGTGCAATGTGTGGAATAATTTCATTTATAGGAAGAATTTTCAATTGAATGTTACACAAACATCCAATAGTAAGTTTCTATTGACAATAGACCCAGTTACCCAGACAGACATAGTTTCCACTGCAGCAGCCATATTCAAGGAGAGGCCGAACAACTTTCTGTCAGAATTACTCTAATTTGGGTTCATATGCTAGTATAATTGGCTCTTTCTTAAGTCTGCAATTCTGTGAAGCTGCCCCGCCTATTGTACTATCATGTGTACAGCTCACCCAGATTTCTGCAAGAATCTAAATAGATAGATACAGTATGTATAACTTTTCCAGCTATATGCTGTGAGGAAAGTCAGAGTACATTTTTAAGTGCTTTCTTCTTTTAATGCCTATTCCCAGTTCACAACAGAAACATGTTTTTCTCAAAGATGAAGCATTTTAACCAATTTATTTTATCACTACTTTGATTAAATTCAATCATATTGGTAGCGTATGCTGTGTTTCCTTAATTGCTTCTTGGCATCTGGCCAATTCACTCCATTATAATTACAATACCCTTTATATCTAATAAGCAATTTGATAAAAGAAAATTTATTTTAGTAAGCTCTCTTTATCAAAGACTTTCTTAGAGTTATTGTTGGCAGACTTGCCCAGTAATGATTTGGAGCCATTTTCTGTTTTTAAATAGACATTGAACTTTATCCAATTGAATAGAGTTATTCTTGGCCAAATGTATGATTCTTGCTGGCTCCAAAAGCTAAAACAAGAGAAATTTGGAGATAGTAGCAGCAAAATAAGGCGGTATTTTCTATGTCTCTAAGAATCTGAGTATTTGTTTTTTTGTTAAGTATGTATCCAAAATAACATGAATTGAAAAACTGTATAATATTATTTCAAATCAGAAAATATGTTATCTCATCTACATATAAAATAAATGGAGGGATTTGGGATCAAAAACTTTGGTCCAATGGGTTGCAGTTTGTAGATAAGCATTTCATCATGCATATAATGCTTTGCAACTTAGAAAAACTGTCCCATTCATTCTGGTGGGGTGTTCACTTAGTTATTTTTAAATTTTAATTTGTCACTTTTAATATTTCATCGTTATTATTCTTCAAGAGCATCTCTGCAACTGAAGTGCATATTAAATCTTCTGATTATCTAAAACTTTATATTTCAGTTACTGTTTTTGGAAGGATTTGATGATATCCGGGTTTTAAGTAAAGATTTTATTTCAAAAGAAATAGCTGCACCAAGCAACTGTTCAGTGAAGAAAAATATATGTGGTAAGTGATGGGTTTGATTATTACCAGACCCAGAAAAGAATTCTGCATACATACATGGACAAGATGAGTTCACTATCTCATTATTATATCTTTCAAGCTCTCTAGTTCACTATTTCCTCTGGGACTATGCTGAGGCCAGGGAAATATGGTTGAAAGTTCTTTTTCAGAGAGTGTTCAAGGGAACAAGAGAATTTATGCTCAAATGCTGCAAATTTGGTCATAAATCCCCAGGTTATTTGTCAACTTTCTTTAATCTCCTTTTCCTGAACTTAGGTGGTATAATGGACACTTCTTTCTTCAACAGAACTATTTTAGAAAAACAAACCACACAGCAAAATTTTCTGTGATCCTGATATTGCATAAAATTGGCATAAAATATCTCCACACAACTTTCTTCTTAAATCTTTATGACATATATTTAACTTCAAATATCCATCTGATTAAAGAACACATAGTCCTAGGACATGTAGCATTAGGCATATGGTCTCTACCACATGAACTGAATAAACTAGAAGTAAAATCTGTCTAAGAAAAGGAAAAACATATTGGTTATATATGCAAAACATAAGCTTAATGATAACACCAAGTAAAAAGAAAGCAGAAAGCATAGTTCCAAAGTATTGGCAGGAAGCCACAGTAAGAATAGTAGTGAATCTCTTTTATGGCACTGTTTTCAGAACATAATGTTCAGATTTTATAATGTAGCACCACAGACATTGCATGAACTGCTGATGAAAATGCAATTTAGGATCCAGAACAAAATCTAGCAGTGCCTCAGAAATTTAATCATGTATCTCATTATTTTCATCACATCTCACCATTAAGCAATAATTTGTTATGTTAAATTAAGAGTTTTCAATCCATGATCACCATAGTACAACAATTTTGTGAATTTTAACAGGGTATAGCTACTGTGAGACAGGAAACGAAACAATTTCTTGGACTCCCTAAGGCTTGAGTGCTTAAGTTTATAACAACAATACAGATCCAATGTATCTTTAGTTGCAACAGGCTTCGTTTTAAAGACTATGGATAAACCTCATGTCATAAATAAGATCCTGAAGGTCCACTGTTTTATTGTTGCATATCATAAAATTATTCTTACTTTCAGACTGCGTGTTTATACTTTTGGATACACTCTGTTTAGGGTCAACAGCAAATTTCTTCATTTTGTATTATTTCATTCTAACCTATTTCAATACGCACAAATTATCAAGTAATCATGATAATCCCCATCTGCCCAATCTTTAAAAACAATCTAAAAGACAGATTATGTTTGAATGCATCTAGACAACATGGGTTAGAACTATATGAACTATAAAAAATGATGAATCGGGCCAGAAAACATAGATGAGAACTCATTGGCTAATTTAATCATCTGTGTGCTGATGGTTGCAAAGCATCCACCAGTGTGGCCTTACTGACCTGTAAAAGTCACACCAACCTTTTATATATATTGCCCTAGTAGCAAAAGAAGAGAGGTATCTGGCTGTTTCCTATAATCTTTATTCCAATAATGATAATAATGTTCATTGATAAAAACTGATTTTTGATAGTAGCTTGATGAACAAAACAACCCATTTAAGAACATTACCCAAGAGCAATATCAAACCTTATCTGAATTGACCCATATTGTCATTTTAAATGAATTCTAATTCAATTCTAATCCAACATCTTACGTTATTATCCCATAATAATATGTGATCATTGTCAACAATCTAAGTTTTGATATCATCCTAAGAGACATCAATACTTTGATTTATACAATCCTTCTTTGATTACTTTCCAATTGATAAGGTTTAGGAGGTGGGATGGGGAAAGATAGGTATTTAAATGTAAATTTTCTTTCTTCCTTCTTTCCTTCCTTCCTTCTTTCTTTCCCTCCTCCCTCACTCCTTCCCCTTCCTTTTTTCTTTCTTCTTCTTTTGCCTTCTTGATTGAATTGGGACAGTTGTCTGTCAGAGGTAACTAAATTGTGCTACTTTTTGCTTATTTTCACTCACTACCAACCAATATTTCAATTCATTTATGGTTTTAATGTATCATATATTTCTAATGTGTTTGGCATACCTATGATACTAAATGAAAAGAAATTGCAGAAGTTGATGAAGAAAAAAATCTGGTCTTAAAATCAGTTTTCCCTAGAAAACTACATGAAGCTCTTTGGCCCGTGTATTGAAAAAATTAAACAATAAAAGTATTATATAATAACTGATAAAATAGCAATATTTTGTTAAATGGTTTGTTCATTCCTATATTTTATTATTTCTTCTGTTTTAACTGTTTTTATCATAGTTAAAAGAAGTTCCTTCATTGCTCTATAGTTTTCAATAGCCTTTTACAGATTGGCAATTGGATGCTTGAGGGATTTGATGTTGAATAATTAAATCTCCATCAGGAAATCTTAAGCCTATAGTTTATGTTCAGCTACAATCTAATGGACTAAGTGTTGTAAGGAAACATACTGTCTATAACCTAGAAGATAATAATAAAAACCCTCCACAGGAAACAGTATGATCATTCTGCACTGACATGCAAGTATGCATTAAACTGAGCTCATTTTCCTTACCTAATTATCATTGAAATCATATATTGGAACAAATTTCAATCCCCTATGAGATGGAGAGACAAAATACACACACACACAAATCCTTGGTCTTGACTGAAGCAATATATTAACAGACTACATGCATGTAAGCATCTTGGCTATTGTTAGTTCAGGCATTGAATCATGAATACAATGATCAAAATAAAATTTATTTGAAAATTTCAAGTGCAAGTTTCTTTTAAAATGTTGGTGGTGATCAAAATGTCTACTTACAATAATATAAATAATTTCTTCATATAATCAAGAATATTACAAAGTTATATTGGAACTAGGGAAACCCAAATTCATAACCATCCTTAGTCACTAAGTAACTTTGTATCAAACAAAATCATTTAGACCAACCTGTTTCAAAGTTGCTTTCATAGGGATAAAATCATGGGAAATCTCCTGGTCTTTTGATATGTTAATTTTTATTTTCATCTCTATTAGATTCGTCATAAACTGTTTATCATCTATGCTGGAGTGGAAGAGATGGCAGGAAAGAGAAGAGGATGATTAGCAGAAAGATAGATAATTCAGTTATCAGTGGAAACATAGAAGACCAGGTTAGGGACAAATCATCATGAAGGAAATCTACCTATGTGGCTGCTAAAGAGTTGACAATGACCTGATCTGTCAATCAATTATCTAAACCTCATTGTAGCATTTCTGGTTGGATACCTAAGAAAATCTACCTATGTACTAGAGATGGTATTCAGCAGGTTCTGACCAGTTCTGGAGAACCGGTAGTGGAAATTTTGACTGGTTCGGACTTCTGGCAAATACTACCTCTCACTGGAGATTTTACAGTATCCTGCCATGCCCACCAAGCCATGCCCACAGAACTGGTAGTAAAAAAAATTGAATCCCACCACTGCTATGTGCTGTATCTATTACTCACTGTATCTATACTGTATCTATCTTTGATTTTATGTAAGAAATTTGTCAGTGCCTTTAAAAATATGGGGAGAATAAACAATAGCTAACAGTTGACTGTCACAGTTTTTAAGGATTTGGGCCATGCAAAATATTAACCCTAATGGAATATGCAGAAATGAATGGATTAACATTAGCAATAAGAGAGCAAGAAAAAAAAAATATTTTAAGATATGGGATTTATTTTATCAATGGTTAGATAGAAAAGTGGAAAATTGAAGTATAATACGACAATAATGATATGTTATAATTGATTATTATTGAAAGACTTTTAATATGAATTAAAATTAGCAAGAACTGAGATTTGCTCTAAAGGATAATGTTGATTTGAAATTAAAGTCTATTGATGGTGTAGTAATAATATAATATGACATGGAAAGTTGATTAATGTAATATGAATGTAAATTTAAATTCAAGATGAAAAGACTATATATATTATGCACAAGAATTATGTAACAACTGACACAGTGTATAATTGAAAGATGGTTTTATTTTGTTGTTTTATTTTTGTATTTGTCTATGTTTGTGGTTAAAAAAAAAATATTAATCCTAGATCTTGGTGAGATCTGAGATTTTTACAGTTTGCTATAGACTCCATATGATGGCACGAACTTGGAAGTAGTGGTTCACATCTAGGAAGCTTGTCATAACAGGACTGAAGGAAATGATATTCTGGATCTAGCTTTTTCTACAAATTTCAGTCTATTCAAAATGGTCATGAACATTATTTTTACAAAATTGATTAACATAGTCTTGGAATCCTATCATGTGAACTGAAATATGTCTGACCAACCATTAACAAAAAATAATGATAAACATCAAACTATCTAGTTATAGGAAAAGCTCTACTGGGAACTAAAAATAGTTTAGCATTACTTTCATATTTATTTAACATGATTAATGATCTGAAAAGGGAAGTAAATTCATTAATGATCTGAAAAGAGAAGTAAATAGGTTAATGCATTCACACTTTATATGAATCGGGAGGCATTGAAAAAACCAGCCAGGGCATGAAAATAATATAAGGAAACGAGAAATGTTGGAAATGTGATCTTAATAAAGTAAGATTCTCTTTGGAACATAGCAATGAGATAATATCAGAGGGGAAACAGATTTATTCAGTGCAGGACTGAAACTGGAAAAGCAATAAAACTTAAAGAGCCATAGAGATGGTAATAGAAAGCAAATTAGTTAAGAGTATGTAACATAATGTAGCACTGAAAAGAGGTGAGTCATTTTGATTAAAATCTCCAAGAGATGATGAAAATATAGCATTAGCCTAGCATAATCATGCCTAAGATTCTATGTGCAATTGAATAGCACTTGGTCAAATTGAAACTCTTGATTGTAGAACCTCCCACAGTATCTAGAGATCAGGAATAAACATGAGTAAAGAATATAAGAAGTAAATATCAGTTTATGCAAGTGGAGAAGCATTAGTGGAAAGAGAAGACATTAAAGTTTTGTAGATTTCACATCACTGTATTGAAGGAAAATATTCATCACTTTTCCCCCACTCCCCCAAAATGATATTTCTGCATTAGCCTAGTCAGTATTATCTTGCTTTCTTCTTTCCAATCTTCAAATATAGTTCAGATTAATCATACTATAATTTTATTAAGTGATGAAGTTCTTCATATCCGTTGTAAATCTTAATATTATTATTTCATAGATTTTATTGATATTTTATTTTTGCATTTATTTATTTTGGTTTGTCAATTGCTTACAAGATAATAGGTATAAGTATATACATAGTTATGAATACATGGATACTTATAAGAAAAATAAAAGAAACAATAGGACAGGGATGGTAGGCACATTGGTGCGCTTATGCACGCCCCCTACAGACCTCTTAGGAAAGGGGTGAGGTCAATAGTAGACAGTCTAAGGTTAAAGTTTTTGGGGTTTGGGGAAGAAACCACAGAGTCAGGTAGAGTATTCCAGACATTGACCACTCTGTTGCTGAAGTCATATTTCCTGCAATCAAGTTTGGTGCGGTTAACCTTGAGTTTGTATCTATTGTGTGCTGTTGTGTTGTTATGGTTGAAGCTGAAGTATTCATTGACAGGTAATTCATTGCAATGTATTATTTTATATACCATACTTAGATTAGACCGAAGACAGCATAATTCAAGGTTTTCTAGAATTTCAAGTCTGGTGGCATAAGGTATTCTACAATGAGTAGAGGAGTGGAGAACTCTTCTTGTGAAATATTTCTGGACTTTCTTAACTGTGCTAATATCAGATACGTAATGTGTTTAGATTTTGTTTAGATAGCTGTAGAAAATGTCCAAATATTCCTAGATACAATTTATTTCATCCTGAAACTATGCTGTTAAATTAGGTTTCATAAGGGGTTACTCCAGTGCAGTATGCAGAACAATCCACGTAAATTATGAAAGGAAATATCAGTTTTCCACTTGAAAAATAAGAGGAGAATTCTAAGAAAAAGTACACTTCATTCATGATTCATACAAAATGAGAAATATTGCAGAGATGATATTTTCAAGTATTTTTTCTATAAAATATTTTGTAAAACTCTTATCAAAATTAAGAAGAAATATTTCATTTACTGAAATATAATGCAAGTAGTTTTTTTATATTATTTTATTTATCATGCTTTTAGAGATTTATTTAAGTGTAATATGAATTGCATAATATATTTATCAATATAAAAAAAGAAAAAGTTAGGAAATACAATTACTGTAGAGGAAGGATATCTTTTTGTTAATACAAAAAAATAGATAAATTGAAATGAATTAGTCAGAAGAATTAAAATGTTCAAGAAAAGGGAAAATTTGGAAAATCTCAGTTTGAAACATAATTTTCCTTCAACGTGCCACATATTCTTACCAAAAACCAGAAATGATGTGGGTGTGGCTTACATAAATCATCTCCAGTGGAAGAACAATAATTAATTTATTTTTTTCTCCAAATATCGAATATTTGTTATCTGGCTTTCAATTAACTGCTTGAAATGAAGGTGAACCTTTTTCCCTAGCATAATTCAATAATTTTTAACAAGATTTTTGTTTAATGGAAAGGATAGAATTCCAAGAATTTCAGCAACTGAATTATTTGTCATTTGGAAACATGTTATATCCTAATATTAGTCTTTCATAATTTCATATGGCTTATCTGTACAGGATGAATAGGCAGCTGAGCTTGAAAGTATCTCTTTACAAAATCATGTTACAAATTATTATTAGTCTGTGAAATGACACTTAAACCCTTACTGTTCCGGACTAGCAGGCTCGAAAACCTGCAAACCTGATTGGCCCGCTGATAGCCGATCATGATTGGTTGCCATAGACTGATACGATTGGCCAGTAAACGGACTGCCGCGATTGGCCCTGCCAAGAGCGGCAAAGTCAAATCGCCTTCATTGGCTGCCTAGCCGCAGCCAGCCCTATATAAGGGGCTGCTGCGGCTGGGACTAGTTCCTCAGATCGGAATCGCTAATAAAGAGCTGTTGTTGCTATCTGAGTCTTGCCTCCATTCTTGAACCATCCTTCCAGATCTAACACTTACAAAATATACTCTGTTTCTACACTTTTTCTTCTAGTTTCGGAGTGGAGTGCAAAGGCAATAGGAAATGCTTGGTTTTTGTAGATCAGGCTTTGGTAGTTACTAAGCATATCTTCTGTTATGTCTTTGGGACCGGTTGGGGTTTCCAACCAGGTCCGTTCTTTAAGCGGGAGCACCAGCAGCTCCCATTGGCTGGCTCCATTTGACAGTCGGCTATAAAAGCCGGCTGTCGGGTTGAGCCAGTCGTCGTTCGCTGGCAAGTCTGCATGTTAGCAAGCAGACGCGACGACCCTTTATTCTTAGAATAAAGCTTGTTCCCATTACGCTCTGGTCTAAGCCTCTCATTTCCTCGATCCACAACACTGGCGACGAAGGTGGGATTGGAAGGCTAGCCAGAAGCACTCAAAAAGAGCTGAGAGTCACGGAATAACAGCGCTGAACCGCAGCCGTATCGCTCACAAGGAGCTCAGGCTCAGATCGAGTTAGAACGCTACAGCTAAGTGAAAGTCGGGCGCTGAAGCCGCAGCCGCCCTCGCTCACAAAGGAGCGCCAAATTCAAACCGCTGTCATTTGAATTCAGCCACTCAAGCGAAGTTCAGCACTGTAGCCCACAGTCGCCAACGCTCTCTAGGGAGCGCGAAAATTCAAGTTACTGTCAGTTACGGTGCTGTAGCCACAGCCGCCAGATGCTCGCAGAGAGTGCAAAAATATAAACTGCCTCCTTGAGGCTGGAGTCACTGAACAAGTTAAGGGCGCTGCAGCCACAGCTGCCAACGCTCACGGTTAGCGATAAAACAGGGCCACGAACACCCAGTGAGACAAACCAGTCTGCCAAGAGACTGAGTGATCCAGAATGAATGTCAATTCGGCATTCCCACCGTTCAAACCTGATGAAGAAAAATGGGATTCGTACAAGAATCGCTTCAACCATTTTATTGATGCCATCGGATTGGCTGATGCTACGGAGCAGAGGAAGAAATCCTACTTCCTCAGCTACTGCGGGGCTGCAGTCTACGATACCGCCACAGCACTATTGGCACCACGAGAGATCAAGAATGTTCCATGGTCTGAGCTGCTGGAAACACTTTCCAACCACTATTCACCGAAACCGTCCCAGATCGCTAGACGTTTCGCATTCAGAATGAGGAAGCAAGCCGAGGGGGAATCCATCAACCAATACATGGCCGCCCTGAGAACAGCAGCTCTTCACTGTGAGTTTAAGAACTATCTGGACGACATGCTGCTCGATCAACTCGTCTGTGGGGTAAGAGATCTGAGGCTCCAAAGACGTCTGTTGGCCAGGAAAGATTTAAACCTTCCCCAGGCCGTTGAGGAAGCTTTGGCTGCTGAACTCTCAGCCCAGTCAGCAGCTGAGATCCAGGGCACCGCACCCAAGCCCAGCACTTCCTCCATACACTCTGAAGAAGTGGTGAGCGAAGATGACCCTGCAGAATACTCTGACATTCATCGCCTCAAGCCAGTGAGACAGTCGCAGGTAGGAACCAGGCAGAGAAACAACAGCGGCCCGAAACAAACCCTTTTGTGCCTAACCTGTGGAGGTTCCCATGCCCGGGCATCTTGCAGGTTCAGAAACGCCAGCTGCCACAACTGTCACAAGAAGGGTCACCTCGCAAGAGTCTGCCAAGCTGTGCGCGTGCTTCCACAAAAATCTCCTTCTTCTCCTGGTTCCCAAAGGCAAGTAGAGAACTGCTATACTTGCTACCACGCTAACCACACGTTTCATACCCCCAATAAAATTACACTTTCTGTCTCCTTAAAAGGTAAACCCTGCCGCATGGAGGTGGACACGGTGTCAGCGCTCTCAATTATCTCCTGGGACACGCTTAAGAAGATCCAGCCCAGGCTGGCAAGAAAGCAGCTTCAAAGGTGCCACCTCACCCTGAGAGACTACCAAGGAAAGAACATCCCCGTCCTCGGGAAAGGCAAGTTCCTAGTACAATTCAAAACCTTTAAAGGCCATCTGCCTTTGGTGGTTGTTAATGGTGCCCTCCCTAGTCTCTTGGGGTTGGATTGGTTCCCCTCTCTCGGCCTTAGTGTAACTGGGATCCATGCTGTCTCAACTTCCGACACTGACTCCTTATTCTCAGACTACGCTGACGTCTTTAGTAGCGAGTTAGGCTGTTATAATGGCATGCCCATTTCCTTCTCAGTAGACCCCCAGGCAATTCCCATCCGCCTAAAACCACGTAGAGTACCATTCGCCATCCGCCCAAAATTGGACGCGGAACTAGACAAGCTCCTCAATCAGGGGGTGATTGAACCCACTGATTTTGCTAAGTGGGAGACCCCCATAGTCACCCCAATTAAAAAAGACGGTAATTTGAGAATTTGTGCTGATTACAAGACGTCAATAAACCGTTATCTACAGGTTAGCGCATACCCAGTCCCTGTTATTCAGCACCTATTACACACATTCGAACCTGGCACCATTTTTGCCAAACTGGACATGTCACAAGCGTACCAACAGTTCCCTGTTGACGATCAAACAGCTGACTTACAGACCATAGTAACACACAGAGGGGCATTCAGGTGTAAACGTCTCCAGTTTGGCGTAAGTGTAGCCCCAGGTATTTTTCAATCGCTGATGGAGCGAATTCTCCAAGGCCTCCCTGGTGTACTGCCATACTTCGATGACATTTTGGTCTCAGCCAGGGACAGACCCCAGCTCATCCAGAGAGTCAGAGCAGTGTTAGAGAAGTTCAGGCAGCATGGCCTCAAACTAAAATGGGAGAAGTGTGCCATCGCCACTAGACAGGTGGACTTTCTAGGATACAGGCTAGACGCCTCAGGCATCCACCCAGTGGAATCTAAAGTCAAGGCAATCCATGAGGCGCCCCTACCAACAAAACCGAGTTGCAAGCCTTCCTGGGGTTATTGAACTTCTATGCTTCGTTTCTCCCACACAAAGCCTCAGTCGCGGAACCACTGCACAGGCTCTTAGATAAAAACTCACCATGGCATTGGGGATACAAGGAAAACCATGCATTTAAAGCAGTCAAATCCCTACTCACCTCTGAGGCCGTCTTAATTCAATTTGACCAGCGCCTCCCCTTGGTCCTTGCTGCAGATGCATCCCCTTTTGGGATAGGAGCTGTCTTAAGCCACAGACTTCCCAATGGCTCCAAAGCACCAATTGCCTTCTTTTCACGAACTCTCTCGGCGACTGAGCGTAATTACGGCCAAATTGATAAGGAGGCCCTGGCTGCAGTGGCAGCAGTCAAAAAATTCCACGAATTTCTATTCGGGCACCACTTCGAACTCGTAACAGACCACAAGCCACTTCTAGGTCTGTTATCCGGGGACAAGCAAACCCCACAGGTATTGTCCCCCAGGATGACCAGATGGAATTTGTTCCTGGCGGCTTACTCGTACAAACTGGTCTATCGTCCTGGGAAGAATCTAAGCCATGCAGATGCCCTCAGCCTCTGCCCCTTACCAGCCCCAGTCGAGGACCCAGCTCCCGTGCATGCTATTTTCGAGATCAACGAGCTCAAACTGCCAGTGACTGCAGATGACATCGCGGCCCATTCAAAAGCGGACAAAACAATCGCCCAGGTTCTGGACTGGGTAGGGAGGGGGTGGCCGGAAACTAACTATTCAGTTGATTTCACCCCATTTAAAACTCGCCAGCAGGAGCTTTCCAAGCTGCAGGGATGCCTGTTGTGGGGTACCAGAGTCGTCATCCCAACCACCCTTCGCACACCCATCCTGAAGGTGCTGCACGAGGGCCATCCAGGCATCGTTCGAATGAAGGCGTTGGCTCGCAGTTATGTCTGGTGGCCAGGGATGGACGACCAGATCGCCAAGTGGGTAAGCTCGTGTCATCCCTGTCAGGAATCCAGCCCCGCCAGCCGCCACGCCCACCAGGTGGGAAAGTGCCAATGCCCCATGGTCAAGACTTCACATCGACCTGGCCGGGCCAATGCATGGCAAGTCCTTCTTAGTGGTCATAGACTCGTACTCTAAGTTGATAGATGTGGCATTACTCCCGACGACCACCACACAAGCAGTTGCCAAAGCACTGACTCGTTTTTTCATGACTCATGGACTTCCTGACACTCTGGTCTCCGACAATGGCCCCCAGTTCACTTCAAGTGAATTTAGCAGGTATGTCACCAATCTGGGCATCAGACACGTCCTTACGGCCCCTTTTCACCCTTCTAGCAACGGGTTGGCGGAGAGGGCAGTCAGATTGGCTAAGGAGGCACTGGCCCGGTTCGGCCAAGAGGACTGGCACTCTAAACTGTCTCGTTTCCTCCTAAGCCAGCATACCACACCGTGCACAGTTACGAACAAATCCCCGGCCGAACTGCTAATGGGGAGACGCCTGAGGACTACTTTAGACAGGCTACACCCCCACTACTGCCCAGACACCCCTTTGGGGTCTGACAGTCTGGCCAGGGATTTCGCATTACAGGACCTAGTATTTGCTAGGAACTACGCGGGGGATCCACTGTGGGTGCCAGGGAAGGTCGTGGCTGTCACAGGTCCGAGATCTTATCGGGTCCAGCTAGAAGATGGTCGTGTATGGCAAAGGCACCTGGACCAGTTGCGGAGACGACGGAGCAGCCTGACCAACCCAGATCCGTCTCCACCAGACAGCTCTCAGACTCCATACCAAGGTCCAGTCGAGGATTTCCAGAGAGACCAGCCGTCTCCAACGGAGCAGAGGGAGCAGGCAGTAGACCGGGACTGCCAGCCGGGGGCACCACCGTTTCTCCCCAGCGAAGGCACCCTCCATTCGGGCAGAGACTATTCTCCAACCCAGCCCGAAGGCAGAGACTTTCCCCGGGTTCCAAATCCTGCACCGAGCCCAGCTTGCCCCCCTACGTACGCTGACCAGGACTCCTCGAACTTGTCATCGCCCAGTGACTCTCCTGGGTTACGTCGCTCCGGTCGCCAACACAGACCACCGGCGTATCTCAAAGACTATACGTGTTCCCATCTAGGGGGAAGGGGTGTTATGTCTTTGGGACCGGTTGGGGTTTCCAACCAGGTCCGTTCTTTAAGCGGGAGCACCAGCAGCTCCCATTGGCTGGCTCCATTTGACAGTCGGCTATAAAAGCCGGCTGTTGGGTTGAGCCAGTCGTCGTTCGCTGGCAAGTCTGCATGTTAGCAAGCAGACGCGACGACCCTTTATTCTTAGAATAAAGCTTGTTCCCATTACGCTCTGGTCTAAGCCTCTCATTTCCTCGATCCACAACATCTTCTTTTTGTTCTCAGTGAAATCAAAACACTAATATTAAAGAAGTTTCCACATTTATGTCAAGACTACATGCCATGGCCGATTGCATTCCCTAATTGTGTATCAACTCAGTCACAAAGTGGAAGATATTCTCTGCTGTACATTGTCAAGGAAATCCTCTTGTCCTTCAGGCCATAAGACTAAATTTACTGTCAATGAATTACTGTTTTATTAATATTTCTTCATACATTTTGAAACTAATTACATGCATGCTTAGTAAATTATGTAGATTTTTAGATAGAGTATTATTTTAGCCTTTTGCATTCTTAACAGCTAGACATTGCATCTCTTCATCCAGTGGATATATTTTTCTTGCTTTCCTTATTATGACAGCATGCATCAATGACATTAAATATAACAATATAAAACCCTTTCTACCAATTTAAACAGAAATGGTTTTATGCTATTTTATTGTGTTTATCTAAAAGATTTAAAATATTGCTATTCTTTCTGTTTTGGGGCATTCATTACCTTGGTTTCACTTTCTCTTCCAAAACAGAATAATGTAAAAATGAATGCCTACAACTATTATATTAGTTTAATCTTTAGTTAGTAAACCATCCCTAAAACCTATCTTTAGAGTTTGATCCTTTAAACCAAACAGTTAGTAATATAAACAAGTGTTGGGTGCTTTGGGTGGTATAGGTTAGAAAAAAAACAGAAGCAGAAATAAGAGGAAAAGTGGATAGAATATACAGCGTAAAGGAAAAGGAGGGAGGAAAAGCAATGGACAAAAACATAGCACAACTATATTTTCTGTTTCTGTTAGACGTATGCTGATATATAAGGGCAGCAGTTGCATTATGATACCATTACATGTCTGTCATTATTCAGCCATGATTGTGGTTTACAGTGCACAATGACTTATTATGGGAGATGTTTACACCTGTTTCATTAGTTTACTATAATAACTGGAATAGGAAGGTCACTACTGCAATATCCAGGACAAGAATTTCAGCAGAAGAAAAACAATTAACTGCCTTATCTATTTTGTATAATATCAAATCTGCTTGAAGGGCCTCACAGAAGTTATTTGAATTTGACTAAAAGGTCACATTAATTGCTCTCATGATATTCATAACACATTTCATATGGCCCTATCTGCTATTTTTTTCCCTTGGATCATGCACTGAAAGTAATTAACTTGCTGAGCACCTGAGTCTAATTAAGTCTGCATAAGAATTCCTGAGATTAAGGAATGTTTGAGTCTACTTTATGTAAAGATTTTTACACTTACCTTTTTTATTGTTCAGTAATAATGCATCCAGTTAGTCTGTTGATACAGTGCACATTTATATCTCCTATTTGGCGCTATTCAGACAATAATATATTGACTAGATTAGAGCTCATAGCATCAGCAAAATATAATGATTATGACTGAGTGTTTTAAAAATTGACTTTCTAGCATTTTGACCACAATGCAACAAAAATCAGAATTATATTTCTGATCAGTAGAGAATATTGCATGTGGCACAAGATGAGCAAGGCTGGTAACCTAATCTCTCTGTCTTTCCAACACATTATATGATAGCATTGACTTATCAAAGCCACTGTGGGTAACACAGATCAGAATCAAAGGACACATAATATAGTAATATGGTAATAACCCTGTTATATGAAAAAACCTACCTGGAATATAAAAGGAGTAAATGACATTAATTAATTGGTGTCATTTACTCCTTTTATTAATTAAAGAATGAAAAGAAAAAAGAAAATATATTGTTTCTGAGAATAAATAAAGGGGAAGATGTATGAATGACTTTTCTGAAGTTGGATAATGAAAAATAAATAAATATGTGGAAGCAAGTAAAGGGATAGATTTAATTATTAAAGGTAGGGTTCAGAATGTATCGATCCATGTAACCTATGATCATTGTTTTTGTGAATGATCATTTTGCTTGAGAATAACTGATATACATTTTATGGATTTTCATTTTCTGGGGATACATTAGAGGTGATATTCAGCAGATTCTGCCCAGTTCTGGAGAACCGGTAGTGGAAATTTTTACTAGTTCGGAAAACCGGCAAATACCACCTCTGACTGGCCTTGCCCCCATCTATTCTCTGCCTCCCGAGTCCCAGCTGATTGACTGGGTCTTCTTTTGTTGCCCTGCACAGGAGAATGGAGCTGGAAAGCAGGTTAGTGGGGTAGGGAGGGAATGGGGATTTTGCAATAACCTTCCCCTGGAGTGGGGTCAGAATGGAGATTTTACATTATCTTTCCCCTAACACACACACACCCCAAGCCACGGCCATAGAACCAGTCATAAATTTTTTTGAATCCGACCACTGGGATACTTATCTCATGCCCTGTCAATCATAGCAATCTTGGACTCTGTAAATTCATTATGGGTCATACAAGCTGAAAGTATTTAATCTCTAATGTATGTCTCTTTTGACTTAGATTTCATTTAAAATAGGAATTTCACATACAAGCAATCTATAGAGTAGAATCTTCTGAAACAAATAAGCCATGTAATTCTTTAGGTTAACATTTAGCAAATGTGGTGACATTTATGTAGTGTTAAAAGATTGACACCTCTTAATTTTAATATAGATGGTAGTCTAGCATTTATTTCAGAGCGCTAACATATCTATGTGACATTTGTTTGCAGTAAAACTGTCAGTTTTATAACACTTCCCATACATGATTTTTTCCCCCCTCAAACACAACATTATTGCAACATTTAATGTTGTACTGAGGCTGTAATGACATCCAAAATTAGTAAAACATGACTGAAGAAAAGTGTAGTAAGACTGTCACACAGAACAATTTATAATTTAATTTTTAAAGAAATTTCTTCAAATATATATTCATATAGTGTGTATTATGCACTAAAATGAAATAAAAATGAAAATATGTAATGCAATATGTTTATCACCAAAAATAGATGAAAATACACACACTAAATCCATAATAAGGCATTGTCTCTTTAGGTGCACTCAATTAATTAATGGGAATGCAGAATAATAGAGTTGAAATACATAATAATAGAGTTGGAATAATAGAATTAATGGGCAAGATTTCAAGTTCTCCAAGAGTTTCTATCAAGGAAGATGATGTATACAAAATGAAAAGCATTAGAAAAAAGAAAGAAAAGGAGAAAATCTGAACCTTGGCATCTATATTTAGTTACGATATTAAAATGTCACATAGAGAAAAATTCAGCTCAATAGAGTACTGTGTTAGATCCAAGCACTACTTGAAATAATGCATTTAATCCTCAAGTAACAGCTGTATTTCTTTTTTGAAAAAAATGAAGAACAAATATTGTTTACTACATTGCACTAACATTACACAAAATTTTGAGTAGTTCAGAGAACTGGCAAATACCACCTCTGACTAGTATTCTTCCCCTGCCACGCCCACCAAACCATGCCCACAGAACTGTTAGTAAAAAAAATTGAATCCCACCACTGTATTGTACAATACCATAGTATAGTGATTCATTTTGACTACAGCTTACTAAAGGGGATAATGTTTTTGAACAAGCATAATATTAAATTCTAAATGATGATTTTCAAATAAAAGAACATGAATAAACCTATGTATTAAAAAGGTTTAGAAACTGAAGATATAGCTGAACCAAATCAAAGTAAGATTTGTCTAGTTTTTGGCAAAATATAGCTAACATTTAGAATCCTTTAATCTGCTGAGATTTCATAAAGCAAAGTTCATACAGTTTACCTAGGATGACTTTAGAATACAGAATAAAATAGAAGGATTACAAACATGTGTCACACATGTCTTGTTTACTATATCCGAATTGGTCCTTTGGGTGAAAGTAACAATAATACAGGTAATGTAATTATTGCCTGTAGTACCTTTAGGATGAGATGAGATACGGAAAGGAAAAGAGAGGAAACTTTCCATAATTGAAATATCCCATATTAAATATCCCAAATTAAAATACTTAAACAATTATAATCCATTGTAATTAACAGATTTAATAATTCTATTTCAGAATTCAGATCTCCTAATACACATAAGGGAAGAAGAAAAAATTCTATTTTCAAGAGTATATTTAGTGTATTCTGCATAATGACTGTGACTATATTCCATCAAAGAAATGGATGAGAATAGCCTTTAGTATAGCATTCTGTCATGAACAAATAATAAACCAACAATCTACAGTATAAAGACTGTTGGCCATTTGGAGCATATTTGAAGCTTTAGTTAACCCTCATGGTCTAATCTGGATGAAAACAATTTTAATGAAGAAGCAGAAGAAATTTTTATAATATATTACATAAAGCTATAAAGTATTCCCAAGAACATTGACAATATCTTATGACATCAATATAATGTCCCTCTTGGTGGTTTCCACAATGTCTTTATCAAGACTTTGCTAGTCAAAATACATAGGGAAAATCAGTTGGTCATACTGGTAAACTTAGCTGGCATCACATCAGCTGAACTAAGGAGAGAAAACAGACTACACAGGAATGGTCTTGCATATCTATAGTCTTTTAATGGAATACTATTAGATGTTTACATATATTCTAATAGAATGCTTTTTCGTTCAAAGACAAAATTATTTTTGCTGTTGAAATGTTGAAATGGAGAAACATAAGAAAATAACAAGGCTGTGGCAACTCAACTAGTCACATAATATAACTCATAAAGAAAGTTATGATAAGATAGTTATACCTGGCTTGCTAAAAGGAACATGTAAAAAGGATCTTGGTTGTTCACAAGCTGAATCTGAGTCAGCCTGATCACATGGCTTCAAAAAGAGAGAGATGAAATGTTAGACTGCATGAACAAAAATGTGGTTTCTAAATTATGGACAGTAAAAATTCCAGGGATGTGCTGGAGGACAGAGTGATGTATTGTGATACATTGTTGATCCATTTTATATCCATCTTCTATCTGAGGTTGCCCCACACATGTTCCAAGCTTTCGGCCCAACAATTTAATTTAATCATTTTGACAAAAGTAGCAAAAGTTCCTGGATAGTATTGAATAGGTCAGACTTATCTTGAACATCTTGTATAAATCTTATTTTTTAAGAAAGGATATTAAAGCTTACAAGACAAACTGAAAGAATTATAAATGTTTAGCTTTAATGTATGTATGTATGTATGTATGTATGCATGTATGTATAAGAATTATCAGACAAAAAAAAGAACAGTCAAAAACTGGTCTCTATTAACCTGGAGCTAGTGGTGGTATTCAAATAATTTAAAAACTAGTTATCTACCCTAATGACCAGCTGGGTGGGAGTGGCCGGGGGGAATGAAGCACTCAGCGTCCTGCAACACTGTCCCAACCAAAATGGGCCATGGGAGTTAATTACAAAATGTGGGTTTTGTGACATCTAGATCCAGTGAGCAAGGGGTGTAAACTGCACAGATAATACACTTTTGTTCGGTTATAAAGAAATATCCTCAAAGTCAGATGTACACTAAATGTAGACTGACTTTTAGCTACACATCTTCTCAACAAATAGCAAATTTTGAAGCTCCAGGTAAAGAGGATTCATTTTAGGATGAGTAACCATAGTTTGCATGTTGGAGATTCTTAAAGGAATGTTGGGAAACTCCGTATTTTAAAGAACATTTGAGGGAAGAGTGCAGAATAGCCCTTTTCTAGCCTAAAGGTATAGTGACCTAGCACCAATCAAAACACTGTTTGTGAAGCCACTGATGAACACTGACAGGGTAAGCCACTAGTATATGAAAATAAGAGCAAATTCCATTCCCTTCTAGTACTGATGATGTTACCTAGTTTGGTAATGAAACATCTGCAAGACAATCATCAAGCTCAGAGAGCACCAAGGACCCCAAATTTCAACCCTGAGCTGCAAATATTCTCTTCTATGGATGCACACTTTTTGGTTAGAGGGACTCAGAGCCTGCCTTATATGAGATGGCACCCCCTGGATTTCATTCTAAATTTTTATATGATTTCTGTAAATAAGGAATATAGAACTATAATGGCTGAGTATTTGATCCTTCATACATTAAAAAAATACAAAGCTAAGGGATAAACAAATAAAAAACAGGTTTGAAAAAAGAAAAGGCTCAGAAAAGAAAAAGAGTGAAAGTGTAAGAAAGAAAGAGGAAAAGAAGCAAAACCGAAAAAGAAAGACTTCCAACTTTCTGTGGTACTGATATAAGTAAAAAATATATCAAACTCTTACTCTAAGATTAATATTTGTCTACATTATTTCCATAATCCCATATATAATCAGCAAAGCCCAGATCAACTTTTAATTTCACTTTCTCACAAAAAGTCCAGTAATGGTTCATATCACTTTAATCACTATTTGTTAAGGAAACCACAATTGATTTATTTAATTGTACCAAACTCTAAATAAAACAGGAATGGAAAATCCTAAACTGTAGTGTAGACCCATGCTTCTCAACTTTGGCAACTTTAAGGTGCATGGACTTTAATTGCCGGAATTCCCAAGGCAGCATAAAGTTTGTCCATCTTAAACTTGCCAAGACTGAAAAACGCTGATCTACAGAGAGAGATTTTTCCATTCCTCTTTTATTTGGCTCTTACTTATGAGCAATCATAATGCCAAATCCTCACTTCCACCCCATCCCAGAGCAATGATAATGCCAAATCCACTTCCACCCCATTCCAGAGCAACCACAATTCCCTCACTATCCTGCTTTCCAGGTCCGTTCTCCTTCGTGTAGGCAACAAAAGAAGACCATGTGACTACCAATGAAAAAAGGTTAAGTCAGACTTTCCAACTTCTCAGGGGAAAAAAAAAAATCTCACGAAGTTGAAAGGTCTGACTGAACTTTTTTTAAACTGGTAGTCATATGGTCTTCCCCTGCATGCCAGAGAATCAGTTAGTGAGGGAATGGTGGTTGCTGCAGGATTTTGCAGGAGACTGCCCAGGCCAAAAATGGACAGTGGGGGGGCAGCCTCCCAGCTGATCGGTGTGGCCAGTCTGTTCTCTTCCTCCCAGCTGATCAGCATGGCTCCCAGTCACATCCCTGTAGCTTCTCCACCCCGAATGGCAACCCAGGGGGCCAGGGGGGCAGCCAGCGGTGAGATCAACTGATTCACCAAACTACACAAAAAATTAAAAACAGGTTCAGCTGAACTGATGCTAACTGGCTGATTCCCACCACTGTCTGGAACATAGAACTTTGAATATGCTGTTACCTAAAAACAAAGCTTGGATGGATGTTAGGAAAAACTTCCCAATAGAGAGATGGCAAAAAGGGTTACACACACTTAAAAAATGATTTAAGGAAGTGCTTTGGATGTCATTTTGGACAGCAGTTCTGAACATATAGTAGTTTTGTTGGTTCTTTTGTGATTTCCATATGAATTATATACTGTTCCTCAATGCTAGCTACACAAATCAGTTTTGTATAATTACAATTAAAATGAGCCTGTGAATTTAATTTTCTGTGTTTTCTTTTATTCAAGTATCAAATTTGCAACAAGAAGTTAGGGTACAAGCACATTTGGAAACCAAAAAATACTGGATATTCTACTTGTACAGAATAATCATTTAAAAATTATCTCAAGTCTAGCAAAAAGAGATATAATGACAAAATTAGCTCCTATTATTTATACAGGAAATGTAAAGCAGTAATATTGCTGAGCATGTTATTGAAATGTTGTTGGTAAAATCAGTGGTGGGATTCAAAAAATTTTTACTACTGGTTCTCTGAGCATGGCCTGGTGGGTGTGGCAGGGGAAGGATACTGTAAAATCTCCAGTCAGAGGTGGTATTTGCCGGTTCTCTGAACTACTCAAAATTTCCAGTACCGATTCTCCAGAACTGGTCAGAACCTGCTGAATACCATCTTTGGGTAAAATGTATGAATTTGACACCCAATTTTTAATTTTTCACTAATTTCCAACTATCCCATCAATTTGAATTTAAAAAGCAGCTGTTCCTATATTTTTTTCTTACAGTCTAAACCCTTAATCTAAATAGCATTCCAGTGGGAACTGAAAAACTGGGCAATATAAAGGGAGGTGGAATTTCATATATCAGTGAATTCTACTGGCTTCATTCAACTGAAAGCTATTGAAAAATCAGACCATTCTTAGCAGAATTTCAAAGACCTTCATCATATTCTACATGACATTCAGTATGCTTTAGGGACTATTATCCTCTCTGAATTGATGTGCTAAATATAAAAAAGCTTTCATGGCTTGATAAATATTCTTTAGCCAAATATTTGATTTGAAACACTTTATAGCAATCTTTGTCCCTAGAGAAAATTGTTCTTTTAATATTCCAGACTTTTTAAAAAAATCCATAAGTATGATGCATTTCCTAATATGAGATATTATTTAGGGTTTGTTATGGCATAAACCACAGGAATTGTTTAAGAAGATATTAAGCATTACTAATCAATAAAATTCATTTGATTGTGCAAATATATATGAGATGCTCATTATCAAAGCATAGCCCATGTTATGTTCACATAATCATAGCACTCTGATTAAATTCTGTTAGTCATGGGAAATTTCTATGTGAAATTATTCTATTCATTCACACATTGCTGAAATATCTATAGCAACTTGACAAACAATCATGTAGCTGATAATGCAAAGCTTTAAGCAAGAATCGCAAAGAATGAGGTAACTTCTGATTATATTGACTATTTCAAAGCCTTAGAAGAAATGCTTTTCCTTCAGGGTACTAGTAGTGTTAATAATAAATACTACGTCTGAATAAAGATGCAGAATGTAGAAGTAAAGACCTAAAAAAGAAGTTTGGAAAACAATGTTGTCATAGGCATCCAAAAATAATCTAACCCTTAATTAAATATTTATTTCTCATATCATAACTTCAAAACAAATGATCAAATTTCCCCTAATGGTGTGATATTTTACAATAGAAATGTACAAAAAGCATTTAATCAGATTTAAGAGACTCGAATCATTAGATATAGTAATAAAATTTTGGAAAGAAATTAAGGATCTTAATGTGCTCTTGAACATGAAATGTATCATCTCATGTACAGTTGTTGTTCTTTTGAGCCTTGGGGAAAAGTTAATTTTACATCAGTGGAAAAAAACCTAACATTTCTGATTTTAAGAGACAGAATGAGAATATGAATTTATTATCCGTTAGCTTAAAATTTTGTAACCCAAAATGTGGTGTTGATTTATTATATTTCACTCTAGTGTACTTTTAATTATAAGAATTTTATGAATTTTATATAGTTACAAATGGGTATTATATTCTTTTTTTCTCTATGTTAATTAGCTCCTCTGTTTTGTCACATTTAGTAAGCACCATAATATATCTACAATGCTTTATCTGCTTTACAATCATTTTTGCTCATACTTTATTTCATTATTAAATCTAACACAAATCTAATGTTTGAAAATAGATGTAAATATTCATCACGTAGCTTCTCTGTTACTTTTTACAGGGTTACTTCTGATAAGTAGTGTTATTAAAGTTCCAGCAAGCTGAATTATTTTGTGATACATTTGTAGGAAGTTCTTCACCTATATTGCTGAACAAATAAATAGAGGAACAAATAAATATTGTTAAATTAAAACTATTCATACAAAAAAAAAATATTTTAGACATAGACCTTCTTCCTTTAGGAAGAAAATATCTGAAACATACAGCTGAAGTATTTATCCAGAAATCATATGATTAAAGCTTTCCTTTTTATGCTCCTCTTGTAGCTGTGGATTTAGTTACAATAGAATTTATCATTTTGATTGACTTTCCAAAAAGCTTTCTATAATGACTTTCCAAAAAGCTTTCTATCATAGCTTTCTATCTATTATGTAATTATTTTACAGAACAAATAGCATGCCACACAGCGTTAGCTACTGTTATTGTGAGTCAAGAAGTTCACAGGAAAGAAAAATTAGCATCAAGAATAGATTATTATTGAGTCTGTAATCTGCTCCTCTATAACTGTCTGGTTTGGTTCTGCAATCTAAGAAGACAGACCCAGACTTCAGAGAGTAATTAGGATTGCAGAAAAAACAATTATTACCAACCTGCCTTGCATTGAGGACCTGTATTCTGCATGAGCCAAAAAGAGGGCTGTGAAAATATTTACAGATCCCTCACATCCTGGACATAAACTGTTTCAACTCCTACCCTCAAAACAATGCTATAGAGCATTGCACACCAGAACAACTATACACAAGGACAGTTTTTCCTGAACACTGTCACTCTGCTAAACAAATAGTTCCCTCAACACTGTCAAACTATTTACTAAGTCTGCATTACTATTACTATAACTCCTCCCATCCTTCCTTTCATCCATCTACCACTTGTGACTGTATGACTGTTATCTTTTGCTTGTATCCTAACTATTTTTATTGGCCAAGGAAGGATTTACAAAGGGGAAATTGTGACAGGGAAAATCGCCATGGTGATTTTCAGGTTTGCTTGGTCACCATCCAAAGATTTGTTCACGACCAGAAGTAAAACAGAAGCAAAAAATTATGGTTGTCACTCGATTTGGTTGCAAACAGAAGCATTCGCAACCCAGGGTTCCAGTGTATACTGAATTTTTATCCCCAAAAAGTCCTTTGCAGTCCTTTGCTGAATAGCAGCTGGGTCATGGAGGCAGAGCCATTTAACAGTGCTGAACCCCACCTCTTCTGTCGTTGTCATTGCCCCCTTTTCTGTCTCTTTTCCACAGTGCAGGAGTCGATAGGCAGAGGTGGCACATAAGAGGACACCTATCTGTGGTCCTCCCAGGCTCCAGTTCAGAATTTTTTTTTCTTGTTTTGTCCTCTAAACCTTTTTATGAAGTGAAAAATATGTTATTTGTGTGGAAAGAGGTGGAATAGGAAAGGAGGATATCAAATGCATGTGGCAAAATTCAATAACATTCAGAGTATTTTATCTGGTTGTTAATCTTTAAAATCATACATTTCAATACATCAACCATCTTAAGCCTGTGACCACCATACTGGAAAGAGACATGTATAGTATGTCCCCCAAAACAGATAATGTGACATTAACAGTAATAACTATTATTTGGTAAAAAAAATAATACATTGTAAGTGCAGCATAATGTAACTCTGCTATCATTTGGTGTATATATCATACCTCTGGCTATCATTTGGTGTATATTTCATACCTCACTTAATGTACTGATATTTGAGGGATAGCCAGATTCAATTACAAAAACTAGGCCCGTTAGTAACCAGATGTACATAAATGACAACCAATTAAATTAAACATTAAAATGCACCTTTTTCACATCGTAGCTGCTGTTACAGTCTCTGATTTGTTCTGTGTCTGAGGACCAGCTACAAAGCTTGCAATCCTTATAAATTTATTGTCACTAAATGATGCATGCAACCAAAATTATGTAAAGAATTCTACTACAAAATATACTCCCAAAGATTTCTCATTAATACCTGTGTGTTATAATAACAATTGTTTTTACAAAGACTGGAAAAGAGGAAAAAAATAGGACAAAAAACAAAGAACAGCAGTCGATTTCAATTAGCTGACTGGTACTATTAAAAGTAACCCACCAAGACTGCCATTATAAACCAATTACACTCTATTACTATTTTGGAAAGTATCGTTTATATATTTATTTATTTTAATGAAGTTTTCTACATTGCTGTTTTATCTCATTAGCGTGTGTCACCCAGAGTCACTTTTGATAAAGTCTGTGGTTATATAAATTTGATAAGTAATACAGTAAAAATTTCTATAGTTAGTTCTATCAGGCTGCAGTTGTTGGAAAGGGATAATTGATCCAGTTTAAAAAATGATCCATGGATGCAGAGGTGGGCTCCAACTAATGAAACAATCGGTTCATCCTAAAGACCAGGTTGGCATGGCTGAGGGGTGTGTGTCATGTGACTGAGTGGGTATGGCCAACTTGATGTCATTCACGGCAAGGTGGGGCAGTGCAGTCTGGCTGAAGTGGCAGTGGCCAGAGCCTTAGACTTACCTTTGTGCAGCAACAGCAATGGCAGAGGTTCGGGTATATCAGTTGTTAAGATTCTGTGTAGTTTGACAAACATGCAAATCCCATCACTGGCTGGCCCCACCCACTCTGCCCAGCCCCACCTATCTCACCTCGCCTGCCTTGGCTGGTGTCTAGAGTCATTCCCATGCCCAGATACTGTTTGGCTCTTCTGCTCACTCGCCCAAACCAAATGTCCCAGCCGATCTCCACGCTTTGCCCGCTCTGCTCAGCTGCCTGAGAAGGTAAAGAACTTGGCCAAATTGGCGGTGGACATGGCAAGGCTTGGCTGCCTTTCAGGCCTGGCTCTCACCATCCTTCCTCCTGGTCTGTGCATATCATTAATTAGAATTTATGATTTCACATACAAAAGAGCATAAGATTTTTTTGAGAGAGAGGATTCATTCATAATCTATAATAGAGACATTTCAAAATGCTTGCATCTATTTTATCCAATTTCATATACAATGGAATGAAAATCACACAAAGGGAAATACTTTACAATATTTGAACTTTAACTGCATATCTTCAAGAGTTTTTCCACAATTATTTAGAGCAAGATAGCAAAATAAGGAAAGAATTGCATGATACCAGTAAGTCCAATTGGCTGAATCAATACTAAAAGTACTCTTTAATTTTTTAAAAAAATATATACATTTTTATTTTCCAGACTTCATAAAAAGTGGGTCTGAATTTGAATGAGGAAGCTTTTAAAATCCCCACTGTTCTATACCACAGGTCAGCATTTTTGCTTTAAATACTTTTAATAATGTATGAAGCCAATATTAATAAATCCTATCAGTCAAATAATTTCAACTGTCAGGGTCTAGTCTTTTTCTCTCATAAGTGAAGAAAGCCCCAATCTCCTGGCCTTGTGTAAAGTGGTCAAAATCTAGAGCTATGGCCTTGCATGGGAGTCAAAGGGGCCAACACAATCACGGGGTTGGTTGCCTTCCTGAGAACTCACCCACCTGTATTAACAGTTGCTAATCTGCCATCTTGGAATTCCTCATCTTTTGAAATTTTTATAATGTTATATTTATAATTTAAAAATTGTAATCCTAAATTATCTGGATTTTAATGTTTAATTTTATTACCCATATTTTTCTGTGTATAAGATTATATTTTTTCTTTAAAACGTTCACCTAAAATGGAGGGGCATCTTATACACAGGGGAGCAAGAGGGGAACCAGAGTTGCCAATACCTTATCTCTGACAACTAGCTCACAAGCAAAACTTCCAATTGCAGAGACAAGCTAATTGGTTTCCTCCAATCATAAACTGACACCAGCTGATGCTATGGAAAGTGTATAGCCAATGTCCAGATGCAACAGGGAGCAGTAATGGTGGAGCGTTCTGAGTCCATAAAAATGTCAGAAAACAAAAAAATAAATACCAGTACCAGTAAGCGAATGACTTACTCTGCAAAATAGATGTCTTCTATTTAAGTGATATGTTTCACTTTTTCAATTGGCTCCCCAATCAGCTACCAGGTATATTATATTAGACACTTTTTCTAGCTAAATAACATCACATTAGTTTTATTGATGTATAAAGATTTGAAAAACCAGTAGCTATTTAGTTTTTGCAATATTCTTCTCAGGCCATTTATTATATTTAAATAAATATACAATTCACATTTTTTTATATAACCCTTGTTTGCCTTATGAATATAATGTTGCTGCCTTTGATTACAGAGAATTATGTACTATCCAGAGAGTTGCTACATTTGCTTGGCAAGTTTGAAACTTCTCGTTGTCAAAAGACATATATCTTTCTCAACCATGCAGAATCTAAGAATAAAGCTAACAATGAACCATGTTTACATGGAAATGAAACATTTATTAGCAGACAAGAAAAACAAAGTCAGAAGTTATGGCTTACCACATTGAGGAATTAAAGATTGCAAAACTGAATTAAGCTCAAAGTTAGTCTTCCACAGCTCTAATATGCAGAAAGTTTAGGGGGTTGATAAATCTCAAAAACTAGCTGTTCATATCAAGGCCACAATTTCTTAGTTATTACTGAACACACACATACACACAATTCACACCCTCGCCATATATAGAATTGAAAATACATTTTATGGAGTATTATAAGCAGCAAAAACACATGATGTCTCTTAATTTAATTCCTTGCTTCAATGCATGTCCCTGAATCTACTTAGACCATTTTGCTTTGTCAAACTGAATGCCCATTTAAAAAACTTTATATGGCCTTATTGAGCACTGAATTAATAACATTTGAAAACTCTTTATAAAGCTGCCTCAAAATGCAGCTGCAAATGTGCTGAGGTATCTTGAATATATCAGGTATAATTTAAATTGTTGCTTATCACTTACAAAGTACTTAATTACTGGGTCTTGGTCACTTGTGAGATCGTCTGATCCAACAACTATCTCACCATCTGAGTTAGCAAAAAGGACAAGGATGACAGGAGAAGCCTTTCCTTTTGACATCCCAAATTTGTGGAATAGTTTGCCCTAAATGGAAGAATAGACACTTATCTTTCCTTGATTATTTGTATGTTTTACAGTAATTGTTGTCAATTGCCCAGAATCATGGCAGCACTAATTTAAACCAGTTAGTTTCATCAGCTGATCGCAATAAATCATACCTCTCATATTTTTTTACTTGTTTTTTGCATGTTTTATTTTATCACCCATGTTAATCTTTGTATTTGGATAATGTGTACTGTTTCTGCAGGTTGTTTCATGACTTCTCACTGCATCCTGCTGTCTTTAAAACAATGTTTTAAAGTTCAGCAATAATGATCATTGTTCATAGAAAATTGAGCTACCTAGATATTTCTCTTATCCAACAAGGACTAATTTATCCAGTCTTTCTGCATAAAACATTGCACAATGCTAAAAGAAAAACTTAAACAAACCCTGAGCTAACCTGATTTACAGATTACATGGACCAGAAAGAAGCTGTGGTACAGTTTATAGTCTAGACATATTAAAATAGATTAAAATGGTGTTTTAGGACAAAATGGATATAGGTAAAGATAAAGGTTCCCTTCGCGCATATGTGCTAGGGGGAGGTGATCATCTCCATTATGAAGCTGAAGAGCCAGCGCTGTCCGAAGATGCCTCCGTGGTCATGTGGCTAGCATGACTAAACACCGAAGGCGCACAGAATGCTTCCCACCAGAGTGGTCCCTATTTTTCTACTTGCATTTTTACAAACTTTTGAACTGCTAGGTTGGCAGAAGCTGAGACAAGTAATGGGAGCTCACTCCGTTATGCAGTGCTACGGATTCAAACCGCTGAACTGCTGACTTTTCTGATCGACAAGTTTAGTATCTTAGCCACTGATCCACCGCTTCCCTTAAAATGGATATGAATATGTATATTTTATGTAGAAAATCATTTATACATGTAGTGTCTTTTCCTCAAGAAAGAGTCACTTTACACAGAAAAACCAATCAAAAATATAGTCCTTGCTTACTGGCTTAAAAGTATACAAAACACATTTTTCCATATACATGGAAAACAAGATAAGAAATGCCAAAATACAAACAAGTAAACTCAACAGAAAGAAAACCCAAGCTGTAATTCTTAATATTAAAAGCTTCTTATAATGCTCTGTTGCAATGCAACTGTAAGGTGATAATAATTACACTGTATCTGAATGTTATTGGACTTTTGAACACAAGACACTAGATTGCAAACACTTTAGAAAAAAAGAAGCAAATAAATCTGATTTCCAGTTTCAGTTTCTGACTTCTGCAGCCTGAAAAATTTTGAGGGAAGGAGTTGAAACAGTTTATGTCCAGGACGTGAGGGGCCTGTAAATATTTTCACAGCCCTCTTTTTTATACAGGTCCTCAAATGAAGGCAGGTGGGTAGTAATTGTTTTTTTCTGCAGTCCTAATTATTCTCTGAAGTCTGTGTCTGTCCTGTTGGGTTGCAGAACCAAACCAGACCATTGTAGAGGTGGGACCAACATTGCATTTATTTCATTTTGTGGCAAAAAGAACCAGTCACTTGAAGACTTCTGAAGCCCTCTGTTTTGCATTCTGTTTTATTTTTATATGGTTGTCTTGGTAAAATACAGCAGTGTTTACCACTGTATTCTCCTGTGCAGTATGAAAATATACCTCAGTCATTTTTAAAGTGGTGATGTTGCTATAATGTTGTTGCCCAATATAGGTGCTTGGTTACTTTAGTTGGGCAACTGGGATAATGTCTTTATGATGCCTAGGAACCAGAAGACCATAAGTTCTAGTCCCACTTTAGGCATAGAAAATTGGCTGGATGACTTGGGCAAGTCACATTTTATTAGCCTAACCCACTTCACAGGGTTGTTGTTCTGAAGAAAATAATAACTTCTGAGCCTCTGTACTTTTTCAACCCATGTACAGATTAAAATTCTTTATTGGCAAAAGTGTGATTGGACACACAAGGAATTTGTCTTGGTACAAATGCTCTAAGTGTACATAAAAGATACATTTGTCAAGAGTCAAGAATCATCAGATACAACACTTAATAATAGTGATAGGGTACAATAAGCAATCAAATCATAGTAGGAAACAGTCAATATAAATCGTAAGGATACAAGAAACAAAGTTACTCTCATACAGTCATAAGTGGGAGGGATGGGCGATAAGGAGTGATGAGAAGATTAATAGTAATAGTAGTGCAGACTTTGTAAATAGTTGGACAGGGTTGAGGGAATTATTTGTTTAGCAGAGTGCTGGCGTTTGGAAGAAAACTGTCCTTGTGTCTAGTTGTTCTGGTGTGCAGGGCTCTATAGCATCGTTTTGAGGGTAGGAGTTGAAACAGTTTATGTCCGGAATGTGAGGGGTCTGTAAATATTTTCACAGCCCTCTTTTTGACTCATGCAGTATACAGGTATATATAGTAACTTTATTCCTGAGTTACAAGAAATTCTCAAGCATCTGTAAATGGGAAGAGGGTATCAGTACTGGAACTATAATTCAACAGTATGTGAAAGGGCAGTTTCCCCACATTTGTTGTAGAAGATATTCCAAAATCAAAATTATTGCATCCATGAATTACTGATTTCTCTATACATATGTTTATGTTCTCACTAGCTTTTCTTTTCAGATAGTTTTTAAGAAAAATTGCCACATCTCCACAATAACAGAAGGAGACAAGTCTATATGCATCTATGCTATTACTTCCACAGTTAAATATTTTTGCTCTAATCCTGTAAATCAGTTTTGTATGCTAGGAGTTGAGAATGTGGCAAGTTTGTGCTATAAAGATATTCCAGAAGGACAAGAATGAGAACAGCATTGCAACTACAAACAAATCAATTGGACTATATTACAGCTAAACACACAATGCCAAAGATGAATGTAGAGACAGGAACATGAGCAAAGATTACCATGGGGTCTAGACATATACAATGATTAATTGTCACACGCATCCAAGAAAGGAAAGCACATATCCAAACAGCTTTTCTTTGGGGTTAGACAATCAAAAGAGAAAGAAAATCACATTATCTTTCTCCGAGGATGAAGGAAATAGAAAAATAGATATTAAATGTTCATGGCTTGTTTAGCAGTAGAGATCTGTCATTCAAACAACAGTTTCCATTTTAATAGAAACATACAACACAATAGAGGTTACAACTTCACAAACAACCATAGCCACTCGAGTGCTATTCAGAACGGTTTGTTTTTTATGTGTTATACAATAGCAATACATCACTTGCTAGCTGTGTGGATTCTGTAATATGGTTCTAATTATAGAAAAATTCACTCTATATGGTCCTACAGGATGCATACATTGGGTGTTTATATAGCTTTTGACCATTAACACATGGTAGTGAAGCAGTTGCTTTAAGAGTAATTGATGAATTTGGAGACTCAGAGACAAATTATACCATCATACTGTGGGTGCTAAAACAAATTTGCTTGTAGCACTACATGATAAAAGAGCCTATTAGTATTAAAAATTTATTTGACAGATATAGCTATAAGAACTAGGTCATTGGAGCATTAGCATGTCAGTTGGGAACAATACATCAGATTTATTTAAGATTATTTGTTAGTTACCAGCTTCACAGAATAAGAAAAATAGATGTCATTTTCATCTTTTATTCATTGTGAAAGTTGCTTTGGCATCTGGTGAGTCATTTTATGACTCTTCACAATTCTGGTTTTGTCAGACACAATGTATTTCTCCAAAGCTATCAAATGTTTCCAGCCTTTGCATGCAGCATATAGAATCTTTTGCATAGGTAATGGCCATCAATTTGCTTACTTTCCTGCCAAGAGGGCACAGCATTTACAGTAATGGAGCCCTATTAGTTATAAGTGGAAAGCATGGAGTGGCTCTTAGAAGGTGCTCAGCTCCCTAGAGGTTTCTATCATTTACTGTTTATCATCTGCTAGAGCTTCCTTGTAATCAGCCTTCATTCCTTTAGCAATTTAGTATTTAATGTGTTCATTCCATTGAAGTAGCCAAAGAAATGGAATTATTTCATCCACATTTAACTAATTTGTTTATGTAAATGAAGAATGAAAAAAAAAGAGAGAAACATTAAGAGACACAGGAAGAGGCATAGAGAAAATAGTTTATCTTTTATCTTCTGCTCTTTTGCTCTATGTATGAGAAAGGAGCCTTGCCTGCTCCTTTCTCACACATAGCCTTCATTGCTCACCTGTCAACTGTTTCTTTTGTTTGTTTTGTTTTTCCAAAATTCCCAGAATCAGAGGTGAAGATAAAAGGAAATGCCAATTTTATTTAACCAGCAATGTATTATACAATTGTATTTTAATTCAAATGTTCTGTTTTATGTCCTTCACCTTATTTTTCTATTAAAAATGCACAGTTCTCTTTTGACTTGTTTTCTATTTACTTTTCAAGGTTCATTAATATTTTTTTCTTTTTTTTCTCTCCCTTGGTCTTAGTTTGGCTGCATAACTATTAGAATTCTGGAAAACTGGACAGACACCACAGAGCTGGTGTGCTGATTGCACAATCAATGTGGTTGGGCACTTTCAGTGAGTAGTCAGGTTCCAAGTAATTATATAGTCAAACAGTACAAAAATGGTGTCCCGGACTTACAACAGATTACTTAGTGACCGTTTGAAGTTGCAGTGCTGCTGAAAAAAGTGGCTTATGACCATTTTTCACACTTACAACCAGTATCTCCATGGTCACATGATCAGAATTAGATGCTTGACAATTGGTTCTTATTTATGATCGTTCCAATGTCCCAGGGTCATGTCAACAGCTTTTGCAACCTTCTGACAAGCAAAGCCAACGTGGAAGCCAGATTCACTTATTAACCATGTGACTAACTTAACAGCTGCAGTGATTCACTTAACAACTGTGGCAAGAAAAGTTGTAAATGGGACAAAAGTCACTTAAGGAATATTTCATTTAGCAAAAGTAATTTTGGACTCAGTTGTAGCCGTAAGTTGAGGATTACCTGTATTCAGAATAATGTGACAGAAAAAAAATCAATAATTTTGTGTGAGATTGAACTGGGCTGTTCCTAATTTTTTTTCAGTGAATTTAGATTGTCTGAATGGAGCCCAAAATCATGCTTCTGTCAGAAAAAAGACATGTATTCCTCACAGTGATTATGTATGTGCAAAATTAATCAGGGTAGAGTCTTACTCAAGTAGGCTGATGAATTCCTTGCATTTATCCATTGGTCACATTACCTACAGCCTTAAGGCCCTGGCTTTAATTTATAACACAAGTTGCATAGTTTTGAGAAACACAACTTTCACTTGATCAGGTTTCGGTAGCTGCCATGAATTTATTGCTCATGCAGACTTTTGCAGAAAAAAATGTCATTATGATAATGGCACAAACAAATTATTAAAGTTATCATGGTTTAGCTTTCAGGGACAGCATGTCTTCTGTGTTGCAAAAGTTTCTTTTCTTAGTGTGGTGTAATTACTTGACTCAGAAAAAGGGCTGGAATGTACTAACCATTTTTTACTGTTCATTTTTTACTGTACCATTTTTTGACGGTTTGCTGCTCACTTCACTGATGGCCTGTTAACTGAGAACACAGTTCTAGATACATTTTAAAATATGTACTGAAATGACAAAGTTGTTGAAAAATATTAGCACATAGATCAGGTAGGAAAAATATGGATGGGAAAATGAAATCCCTCAAAGGACATTTTAGTTGTACAACTGTTTGGCTTAAATAAATGTACAAGGCTGCTAAATAAATGTACAGGGCTGCTTCTGAAAATGTATTACAAGTGTCAAGAGAGCAATAATTAAACTGTTTTCACCAAGCTTTGTTGATAGTTCTTTTTCAGACAGAATGGATGAAACCAGAATGGAACTTTTGACATTTAGAAACCCTGTCTTCGGAATACTATCCTTCTTTTGGAAATCTGCTTTCAAACCATTTTTTTTTCTATCCTGCTGCACACTTGGTTAATGTCTATTCTTACTTAAAATGTGCGTTTAAAGGTTATGTATATCACAAATATAATTTCTTTGTCATTAATCAGTAATGGTAGGCAGAATAATGCATTGTTCCAAGAGAGAAAGACAGTTTTAATGGAGGAAAATAGCAAATTTTGCAGTTAGTCATTCTTTAATGCTAATAGATATAAAACACAAGTCACTTGTTCCAAATTGTTAATGTCAATTGTTCCTACCTGTTGAAGGATTATGTATAGAATACGAATGAAGGACAGACTTTAACCAAGATTAGTAATATATCCCTAATCATAAAAGAAGCATGTAGAATTTTTAAATTAAATTTTCTCATTCATTTTAAAATGTCCCATGGTGTTTTTTGACTGAACTTTAAAATATAGTTCTGAGCAGTAAGGGGCAGTTTTATTTTTAGATCCATTAGAATTGTAGAAATGTGTTTTACTAAATTAGAAATTAGTGAATAGATATATAAATGATATTTACTGGTGCAGTACAATTTTCACTAATCAAAAATTTAAATAGAGAATATACATATTCACTGCCATATTTCTTCTAGCATAGAAATCAAGTGGTATTCATGAAACCTTCCTAGAGAAGCTTTTTCTTTGATAAATACAAGATCTGCCTATCATGTCATGCACTTAAAAGTTAAGTTATAAAAATATACTTATCTTTAGGTATACTCACACTAATTCCAGTATTCTCATGTTCAGATTTTTTTATAGAAATAGCACTGGTACTCTTTTGGTTTTTTTTTTACTCTCCAATTGCAAATTGTTTCTAGAAGAAGTACATACCAATTCCATGAAACCAAATATTCAGCATGTCAGCAACAAGAGCAAATGTTGATTATGCAAGGAAAAAGATGAAACAGTGGATCACATTGTCTGTGGTGACAACAAAATCTCAGAGACTGATTATCTACATCAAGATCAAATTGCCAAAATTATACATTGGAAGCTTTGCCAGAAGTTTTGTGATTGAATGCAGAAAAAATGACTGGGAACACAAAATTGACAAAGTTCTTGAAAATAAACAAGTCAAAATGCTGTGGGATTTTCAGATCCAAACAGACATGCATTTGGCCCACAACACACCTCAGTCTGGTTCATTGATATTGCAATAGCAGATGAATTAAATAGAAACTAGAAAAAATAATAAAATTACATGATTTGAACATTGAAGTTGAGCAACTATTGAGGAATTTTGAACTTATTAGACCTAAATATCCTGACTTTGCAAAAAAAAAAAAAAACCAACACCCTATTAGAAACTGCCTATATACTCAGATGCTACCTTAATAGCTCGTAGGTTCTTGATTAGGACTTGAACTATTACATTTTTACCATTCCTAGTCTGTAAATCAAATTGAAGATTAAATAACAATAACAACAATAACAATAATAACAACAATAATAATATTTGGTTGATACTTAGGATGCTGTTAGCAACCTGTATCAACTGTTAGCACAGGCAATTATATTTGTGATACATTTTAAAATGTTCAGTTGACTGAGTTTCATGTTTAATGAATTAAAGAGATAATAATAATAATAATAATAATATTATTATTATTATTATTATTATTATTAGTAGTAGTAGTACATCCTTTTTTGAGCCTCATTTTTCTGGTTCTGCTTTGTAGTAGCATTTCATTACAGTGCGGTTCTCTGACATGGTGTATTTCTGCCACTTCTGAGGTTGTTCAGCTTCCAATAACCCTGCAGGCCCATGCCCTGGTTACTCAGCAGTGGGACCCATGGCCTGTAACCCACTTATCGATGGAAGCCCAGGTTCCTCAACACCTGACACGGTCCTTGTTAACCTGGGTGATGACCGAGCCTGTATAGCTTTGTTCAGTTGTGTTTCATCATGATTCATTGCATGGGTTGTTGAGTGCACTCAGTTCTGATCCTCGGCCTAGACATCTCTGACAAAGTTAGACCTGCTGGTAGTTTGCACTACCGCCAGCACAGCTCTCAGCTTCATTGGAACAGTTAAGCCTCTCAATAATAAATTAGGGATGAAACATATAACAATGATAATCATTGTCATCAGGACACTTGGTACCAGTGGAGTTGCAAAAGACTACCCTACTCGGAACATATATTTTAAGAAAATACTTGGTTGAGTCAGTCAATTATATTTGTGATACATTTTAAAGTATCCAGTTGACTGAGTTTTGTGTTTAATGAATAAAACAGATAACAATAACAATAATAATAATAAATGCAAAAAGCCCCACTGGACTTAAATAAATACTCAACAGAGTTTAACTGTTCAGCAGCCACATCAAAATTAACTTTGGACTTGAAAAATGTGCTATATTATCCATGCAGCAAGGAAAAATGCAAAAAATAGAAAGAATAGAACTGAGAGATGGAAGCAGAGTGAAAGCATTAGCAAAGGATGACAGTTACAAATACCTAGGCATATTGGAAGCAGATAACATCTTGAATGGAAAAGTCAAAGAGTTAACGCATCAGGAGGCTCCTCAAAATATTAAAATCAAAACTGAGTTCTGGAAACATAATTAAAGCCATTAATTCATGGGCAGTTCTAGTGATATGCTACTCAGTTGGAATTATCAATGTGGACTGGAAAATATGCAAACTTTGATTATGCTTTACATCCACGAAGTGACATCGACAAGTTGCACCTGCCAGGAAAAATAGGGGGCAGAGGGCTATTGCAAATCCATCAAGCTGTAGAAGAAGAAATATGAAGTTTGAATGATTATGTGAACCAAAGTACAGAAAAATTGCTGTAGCCTGTGAAAACAGAGAACATTATAAAAACAGAAACAAAGGCAGAATATAAGGAAAAACAGCTGGATGACAATTGAATAGATGGAAAACCAAAACCGCTTTGCATGGACAGCACTTGAAAAACACTGAAGGAAAATGTGATGGCAGCTTGACATGGGCATGGCTTAAGATGGGAACCTTCAAGAAAGAAATGGAAGGTTTAATATATGCTGCTCAAGAACAAGCACTGCAAACCAGTGCCATGAAAGCGAAGATACAAAAAACCACAGACAATCCAAACTGCTGTTTTAGTAATGACAAAGTTGAAACTGTTTTACATTTAATATGTGAATGCAGCAAAATTGCACAAACAGATTACGAAGCAAGACATGACCAAGTTGCTAAATAAATCCACTGATCATTATGTAAAAAATATGACTTACCTGTATCTGAAAAGTCCTGGGGGACATAAAGTAGAAAAAGTTATTGAAAATGAGAAGTTGAAGATCTTGTGGGAATTTTGAATACAGATGGATCATCATTTGGAACATAACACGCCAGATATCACAGTTGTTGAAAACCGAAACGTACAATTTAGTGATATCAGTACATAGCCAGAATTGAGAAACCAGACAGTAAGTGCCACCTATGCAAAGAAGCTGAAGAAACAGGGGATCACCTGCTGTGAGAAGATCGCACAGACTGACAACAAGCAGCGGCATGACAAAGTAGCAACAATGGTTCATTGGAAGATCTGCAAGAAATATCATTTGCCTGCAAGCAAGAACTGCTAGGACCATATAATAGAGAAAGTCAGAAAATGAAGAAGTTAAATTGCTCTGGGACTTTAGAATTCAAACAGACAGGCAGCCGCCACATAACATTCGAGACTTAACAACTGTCAATACGAAAGACAAAAAAGTCTAGTGTCTGGAAACAGCAGAATAGAGGAGAAAGAACTGGAGAAGATACAAATATACAAAGACCAGAAATAGAAATAGAATGACTGTGGCAAAGACAAACAAAGGTAGTACCAATAATAATAGTTGCCTTGGGTGCAATCCCAAAATAACTGGAACCCCACTTGAACATCATTGGCATTAAAGATAGTTTATACTATCTTTGTTTGGAAATTAGCTGAGGCTGGCTGGTAAGCTTCAAATTTCTGGACAAATGAAGACGTGGAATTTATCAAAAATTATTCACTTATATAAGTGCAAGATATTGTCTTCCTTTCAAAAGCAAAGGATTTTTCTATAATTGGAATGGTTTAAAAATGTCAAATAAATGTTTATTATTGCACTAGTACTACTCATTGATTGGTGAGTTGTTTTTCTATACATAAAAGAGCAGGGTTTAAGAATATATGTATGAAATGCCTTATGAGATAATATACTGTAATCAGGGGTGGGATTCTACCAGTTCGCACCTATTCGCTAGAACTGGTTGTTAACATTATAAGCAGTTCAGAGAACCAGTTATTAGAAGAAATTATTGGCCTAATCCTGTAAGGAAGGCAGGAAGGAAACATTCTGGTGTTGCTTACAGAAACTGCCTCTCCGTTAACATTTATTACATTCTTGGCAGGACTAGACTTCTTGTCTCAGGAACTTCTCTGGAGTTTTTTTCCCCTCCTTTGCTGGTACTTTGCTTGTGTGGAGTGATCATTCAAAGTTACAATGGCACTGAAAAAAATGACTTATGACCATTTTTCACACTTACAACTGTTGCAGCATCCCCACAGTCATGAGAGGCCAGGCGAGGAGATGCGTGCTTCGATGTGAGTGATATTGTGTTGGCCACACCCAGCCAATAACATGGCCACTAAGCCACACCCACCAACTAAGCCACGCCCACAGAACCGGTTGTTAAAATGTTTGAATCCCACCCCTGACTTTAATGATTAAATTTCTGGATGCAAACTGGAGATATGCAAACCTTTATTCTTGTGTATCCTGAAACTCATAAGTGACATTGAGGTATCAATATTTCAGTTTAATGCACTGCAAAAATAACTTTAAAGAGAATGTTACTTGTATGACATCTTTAAACTGGTGAGGGAATGCACATGCAATGAACAAAACATTTATATTATGTAGGCTTGGATCCATGATTGTCCATCCACCGAAATATCAAATCCAGTGAACCATTTTTTCAATAGAAATTGTACATTATAAAACATTTTCAGGACATGTACAGGTTCCTCAAGAATATAGACAAAGTAATATGTGAGCCTTCACTTTCTTTTCAAAAACAGAAGCAATCTAAATTAAATTCTGTTCGCAAATTTTTTTATAATGGAATAACTACATTGGATCCACTCAATTATACCCACTTTATACCTTTTTTTCCTCTTTGTCTCTTTCCACCAAGACATATTTAGGAATTAAGATTTTAGAATTCCTTTGATGAAATTTTTTTAGTAGTAGTACTGATTTTTGAAAAATATACTAAAAATGAAAGTACACTTTCTTCGAAGTGAGAAAATTTTTAATGTTTTAGTAGAAATCTAACTGAAGACAATACCTTAATGAATAGTAGAAAGGAAAGGAGGAAACATGGCATTAGAAAAAAGAAAACAAATAATCACAGAAAATAAATATATACCTCTACGGAATAAGAACCCATAAATCCTTTGTTCACCCTGAAAATGAATTGGCTTTCTAAAATCTTTCATAAACCATTTTTGATTGGGGAGACAAAATAAGACAAGCACCTTTAAAGAAATATAGGGTTAGAAAGAAAAATAAATTAAAAATAAAATAAAATGAAATGAAAGAAAGAATAACACTTTGATATTGATTTTAAAAAGAAATATAAACACAATCACATATTCAATATTTGTAGACAGGGACCTTTGTACAAGGAAGGTAGCCTGCTGAGAAAAAGCATTTCTAACATAAGTAATAAATGATCAGCTTTGAATAAAACAAGCACATATTTTAGGTTTTTCACTGCTATTATTTGTTGTATTAATTTTTCAGACAGAACATTTTTCTAGATTTTTAAATATCACTAAACCAGTGAAGTATATATATTATTTTTCCAATATTTAACTATACTAAACTTGCAGTTCACGACAGGAACAGAACTAATTTCTTACAGCACATTAATTTAGGATACAGACAAAAACCTCAAAAGGTCTCTATAGGAAAGATTAATGGATCATTTTTAAAATGTGCTCAGAAACTTTTAATGAAAGAATTGACTAAAAAATCACTTCTACATATCTTTCTAGCTGGCACATTGCTTTCAACCCTGCCAACATGGTCTGATGCATTAGTTTTGAATGTACTTTGGGAAAAATAGTGTTGGACCTAAAGACCAAGAACGACAATTTAGCTGCCTCCTCCTCCTCCTCCTCCTCCTCCTCCTTCTCTTTCCCTTTCCCTTTCTCTCCCCCTCTTCTCCCTCTCCTCTTCTTGCTTAGGAAAGGCAGTTTCAGATGACATAATAATTGCACTGAAACATAAGGGAGGCCAATTCATAACTTTCTGATAGTATCCAGACCAGAAGACAGACATTATATTTCTGTTACTGGGAATAAAACACATAATCCCAGTCTCATAAATACATGAATATGTATATACATGAATATTCCAGCATCTGGTCCATTGTATGCAGTATATGCTACAAATTAGTTTACAAAGTGTTTTATATGGTCAAAATCTTCCAACTACACCCATTGCTAAAGGTCACCAAGAGCAGGGAAAGTAAATGCCAGGATAACCACAAAAATATCAGCTGATTTCCTGTTAATTATTCTTTTCTTTCCAGAAAAAAACAATCACAATTCTTTTGTTTCTCAGCAAGGAACCAACTGCAGCTTGATTGATAAAAATATGTAAATTAGAATCCCATTCCTTCAAGCAGTGCTGGGACTAACAGGAGTATGCTTAATACATCACTCAGGATAAATATTGCTCATAGAAGTCAAATTTAGATGACAATTTGTCCTCAAAGGAAGGGAAATATTTTGTGCAAAAACAGGTAAACCAGTCATCCTGACTGAACTACTTATCTTATGTGCCACATTATAATTCTAGTGGAAGAAAGGATTTTGTGCTTGCTTTTTCCCCATGGAAACAGTTTACTGCTCTCCAAAGTAGTTGACATGAAAAGCACATAGTTTAATTTTATGTTTCTCAATATAATACCAAGAGATCCAGTGTGCTATCTATGACCTACACCCACCCACCCACCCACCCACCCACACACACACACGTATATACGAAACTGTTTGGTATATAATAAATTAATTTATAAATTCTAGAATCACATTTATTTCCAGGAATGCTCTGCAATTATAGAAATATAGAAACATATAATACAATAAAATTTGTAGGGGCTGTAGTTCTTTATGGTATTGGGAAATATGTACTTGTCCATAAAAGAGAAAGAGATGAGTTACACAGGACATTCTGGAGTTTATATGATTACTTAGGAAAAAAAACTTTGTCCATTTATCTTAGGAAATGTCATAGTGTCACTTTTTTGGGGGGAGAACCATTTCCATCATTTCCATGATTTTGTATGAGATAGCATGCTTTCAATATCTGAAATGTGTCCAACTCTATTATTCTGGGAATTTCTGATGGAATTTCTTGGCAAAAAATGAATGTCTATTATGTGTATAGCAAATATTAAACCTCTGCAGAGAAGTAATAAAATATAATCAGAAAGAATGAACATGCTTAAATCATTATGATGTAAAATAATCCAGAATTTTCTTCTGACAACAGTTTCAGAGGCAAATTCATAGACATTGCAGTTTTTATAGAGTTGCAGATGTGGAAACTATACTGTTGTATCAAAGATGTGCCAAAACAATATTTATTTATTTTTTAAAAAAAGTAAAGGCTCTTATTCATTGAATACAAAAAAAGTAATTTTTGAATGTCTGAGTATCGAAGAAGGTAATTTTTGAGTATCTCTAACAGTCCATTGTATTATATATGATACTTTTTTTGAAATATCTACCCAAGTCTCCAGTAAAGATGGAGTATATAATAAACAATCAACTTTTCCTTTCTTCCAATAGGACACCTCTATTGGAATTCTCCAATACCAGGGACCTACTGATTAAATTGGACTGATTGGATACAACCCTAAATTTATATTATATATTTATGTTTCAGCAAATTAACTTATAGTTAAAATCCAATACTGTACAAATGCATATCTCATACCGATTTTAAGAAAGCTCATCATAAATTGATGGAAACCTCAATAAGTTATACATGGTATGAGAAAAAAATTTAACCACAAAAAGTTTGACAGAAAACAATAAAAGTTGAAGAATGTTAGTAGCTTTATATAAATATGGAGAACATTTGAAAGACTAATGCAGTTCAGTGACTTTGATGAGTCTTTATAACACTATTGTGCATACATTATAACATAGAAGGAAGAAAAAAGCAGAGGACCCAAAATGGGTGAAGTGTGCTATTGATGTAATGAAATAGAAAACCAGCAGATATGGAAAGACCTCAAGGGACTCTTGATGCAAATGTCAAGGTTTTCAAAGGGGGAAAATGAAAGAACAAATGCTTTAAAAAAAGAAAGTATGTATTCTCCTTATGCCACAAAGTATAGCATAACCACAACAATGTTTTTGTTAAGCATGTGTCAGAGATAGCCGAGGATAAATGTATTGATAGATAAGTCATTCATACAACCTTGAACATGTTACTCAAGACAAAAATGTCCTTTACAATAAAAGTATTTGCATATAGTCATCATTTAAGTTGTCTTCTTTGTAATATTAGTAAAAGAAGAAATACAATGTTATCCTGTTCAAAAAAAAAACCCTTATGCCTCCAATCACACTTGCTGAAACTTAGACTACCTAGAAAATTGGGGGGAATCATCTATCTTTCTATCTATCATCGATACATCAATCCATATCCATCATCTGTTGGATGATCATCTGCAAATTGTTTCCTTCATAGTGCAAAATAGAAAAAGGAACTGTTTTATACTTCTATATGTAATTCTGCTGCTGCTGCTGTAAAACATTTAGGGATGGAATAATCAAAGGCCAATCCTTTTGGGGCTGTACATGCTAATTACCCATGTCATTGTTTCCAGTGGCTCTTTGTTACCCATTCAAAGTCAAGTCAGGAAAGTTCACAAGAATTGCAGGAATGTTACTTTATTGTTGTAAGGCATAATAACAGAATATTGAAAGCTTGCAAAACTTTCTTTCTGTTACCTCTTATATCAAGGATCAAGGCAAATCCATTTTGGTCTGTCCATGTCTTGCAAGATTAAGTTTTCATCCTGTCCTTTAACATGCTGTTCATGAATGTGCTCTGCTAGTCCTCTGCCTGTCCTGTCTAGGCTGTTACAATCTTTATGTTGCATATGGCTCCTGATTTTTCTTCTTGGGTTTCTGGGTCTTTTGGTTTACTTAAGATTTGCATGGCTTTAGCTGATTTGTGTGCTATAGAGATGCTGTTTTGTTGTAATAGTCTGTTGAGTGTTTCTGATATGTTTTTGAGTATGACAGTGTTATCCTTTCCATAGCAGAGTTGGTTAATAAAAATGTATGTGTATTCTTTTTGTCGGAAGGTTGTATAGATGATCTGGGTTCTTTTCCCTGGTATTCTGAGTGGCTGCAGTGCATTTATTTATATCTGAGTAATCCTCTTTCAGTTCCCCTTGTGGAAATTGGACTGTTACTTTGTTTATCAAGCATTTGGTAATTTGTGTTATTTTGGAAGCCCATATATTGTTGCAAACATATACAGTATATCTAATGAATTGGAATCCATTTCTAAAGTAATAAATTAGATCTTGACTTGTAAAAGTTGACTTGTGCAGCAGCCAGTTGTAGAAATACCTTCTTTTTGATCTGTTGATGCAACTAGACAATATTTGCAACAGTGTTCAACATCTCTGACTTGTTTAGGCCAGTAAAATTTTAAATATAATTTTAACATGGTAACGTTATAACATATGCTGTACCATACCAGAAATACAATAATTAGTATTTCCACTAATTTATAGTTTTAAAGTTGAGAACAATGATTGATTATTGATACAATGTTACAGCTTCATTTCAATCCACTGCAGCAGTTTCTGTGGCTGATTTGAGATATGGTGTGTTTGAATGCTTTCCAAATTGTTCAACAAGTAATTGTGGATGGTTACAATAAAATGCCTATACATACATAACCCTTAATATCATCTGTCCCAGTCACCTGCAATTTAACTGGAGACAGACAGAATCCTAAAGGACTGAAGTCTTACACCAGGCTTGTTGAGGAAAAGTACGTTGAGAATATTACCTTTCAGGCTATATTCTAGTACTTTTTTTTTTTTAGGTTTGGTCTCTTTGTTTTGAGCCTAGTCCAATGGCCTTGGAAAAGAAAACTGAGCTGTGTCTCTCTGTCTTCTCTTCTCAGCTTTAACAATTTACTAGGTCTCTATGTATTTAACTTGCCCCAAGGTGCTACTCATATACTGTGGTGCCAAAAATTTAATGGTATTGAACTTGGTGCCAAAATATATTTTTTATGCCAGCTGCACTGGATTAATTATCTAGTTTTCTCAAATGTCTGTTTCTGCAATAGTGATTGCCTTTGAGGATGTAATAGAAACTGTGCTTTGGGCAGACTGCAATTTCAAACCTTCTGTTTGAAGTGCTAGGGCAAAAAAGAAAAAAGAAGAAAAGAAAAAAGAAAAGGAAGTAAGAAGAGAAAGAAAAGAAATATTGTGAAAACAAAGTATGAATTCTTTGCTATATCCACATTTTAAGACTGAACAGCTTCTATATTATTTGTCACTATTTATATTAACTTCTTTTTAATGACAAATATCTGCATTTGGTTATTGGGTTGTATCCTAGGAAAACATACATTGATTGATTGATCAGTAATTTTATTTGAATGGTTCCTTATGTCCAAAAGAATTTCATTTTATTTTAGATTAGGTTAGTGCAGTGATACCAAAACTTTTACTTTTGTTACCCAAAATCACTTATCAGAAAATCCTTTTTACCCAATACAGATAAAACTAAGACAACTTAAATGTCTCTGTTTTGATAGGGTAATGGGTTCATGTCTTATTACCCAAAAGAATACCATCATTACTCTATTTTTGGTAATTTACCCAGGTTTGTTTAAAATAACACATATATAAATTTATATATAATATATATAATCTAACTATCCAAACAATCACACACATATATACCTCTGCCATTATGACTTCTATTGGAACTTGTTTTCTGTTTTGGACATAGAAATTATCATACTGATAAAGCAAAATATATTCTTATGCAAATGTTTCTTTTATTCAGAAAATTCAACAACTGTGAAAAATATCTTGGATTGAGAAAGTTGTTAGAAGACTAGGTAAATTTTTATTTTTATTTTATTTAAGTTTTTATTGGTTTTTAAAAACAAACATAAACAAACAAAACATAAAAAAATCAAGCCATCTTCCATATGTATACATACAGTGTGCCGGTTGGTTTACAAATTGTTTTGTGCTTCCATTTCGTAGTCTTCAATTACAATTACATTGCATATAATCTCGTATTTTCAATTAAAAATTAAATACCTTAGTATCATTATTAATCAATCATTTGACTATACTTTTATTCATTCATGTTTTACAGGATAATCATAATTTACTTAGTTTGTTTTATAACAGTTCATATTATCATCCCAAATCTATCCTACAATCATTTTGTAGATATAATAAGAAAGAAGTACATCTTTATATATTTATTATTTTGTAAAAGTCTACATATTTAATTACTGTATTTTATTGTCTAACCACTGATAGAATAGATCCCAAATTTTATAAAATTGTTTATCCTCTTGTTCGCTAATTTCAAATGTCAATCTACTCATTTCAGCACATTCCAATATTTTCTTAATGATTTCCTCCTGTGATGGTGTTTTCTCATTCTTCCAGTTTTTACCAAATACAATCCTAGCCGCTGTTAATACATTTACAATCAGATATTTCAAGTCTTTACTATATATTTCAGGTAAAATTCCCAATAAAAATATCTCTGGTTTCAAGTCTATATGTTTTTTTTGTCATTTTTTCCAACCACGTGTGGATTTTAGTCCAGTATTTTTTAGCATCTGCACAAGTCCACCACATATAGTAATATGAGCCAGGTGTCTGATGACATTTCCAAACATCTTTCAGATTTATTCTTGAACATTCTTGCTATTCTTGTCGGCGGGAAATGCCACCTGTAAAACATCTTATACAAATTTTCTTTATATGCTGTTGACATTGTCATTTTATAATTTTGAGACCACAAGTTTTGCCATTTCTCTAAATCAATCCCATATTCAAAAATCTTCCCCCAAGCAATCATAGTTTCTTTAACTTGTTAATTTCTAATAAATATCCATACAATTTTTTAATCACCTTTTCATCAGTACCTGTCAAAATCTTATCTAAATCAAGTTTTTGTATAGATTTGAGTTCACCCTTTTCATTCAATATTTCACCATATCTAACTGTTTGTTCCTTTTTGTATATTATAGGATAAGAAAATACTTCAATAGTCGATAGCCAGACTGGAATTTTCAAATAACATTGTCTTTTAATCCTCTCCCAGTTTAACCACAGAGACTCCCATATATAATGTCTTCTAAAATACTCCTGTGTTTTAGTTCCTTTATACCATAAAAAAACATGCCACCCCAACAACAGATCATGTCCTTCTAATGTCAACAATCTAGTATTTCTTAATGTTATCCATTCCTTAACCCACATCAGATTTGTAGCTTGATAATACAACTCTCAATTAGGCAAATCAAATCCTCCTCTAATTCTGGCATCTTGCAAAAGTTTTAACTTTATTTTCGCTTTCTTACCTTGCCATATATATTTCAACACAATTTTATTTAAATCTTCAAAGTAATCTTTTCCAAGCCTAATTGGAATTGTTTGAAACAAATATAAAATTCTTGGTAATATATTCATCTTGATTGTTGAAATTCTCCCTATTAGTGACTGTTGTAAATTTTTCCATTTCGCCAGATCTAGCGCTATCTGCTGTTTAAGTTTGATATAATTATTCTCTTTTAGTGTACTATATCTTGCTGTCAAATATATCCCCAAGTACTTGATCTTATTCGTGACCTGAATTTTCAATAGGTCTGCCAGTTCTTCCTTTTGTCTTAATAGCATATTCTTTGTCAAGATCTTTGTCTTATCTTTATTTATTTTCAAACCAGCCACATTTCCATATGTCTCTATTTTTTCTATCAATTTTGGTGCTGTTTCTAGAGGGTCTTCTAAGATGAAAACCAGACCAACTGCAAATGCTTGCACCTTAAATTCTTCCTTTTTGATTTTCATTCCTTTTATATTCTTTTCATCTCTAATATTTCTGTTTAGCACTTCCAAAGTTAACACAAACACCAAAGGTGATAGTGGGCACTGTTGTCTTGTTCCTTTTCTTACATTGATAGAGTCTGTTAGTTCTCCCTCTATCACAATGGTCGGGGAACAGGGGTAAATTACCCCAAATGGGGTAAAAGTGAAAATCTGGGGGTAATGAGGAGGTTGCGCTGGCCAATGGCGGAACTATCGGCATAGCAGCAGTTATTAAAACACCCTTGAGGCAAATTTATCCCCTCCACCCCACCCTTGTTTCCTGGGTCGGAAATGACTCCAGGCTAGATTCTGCAAGAGCCGCGCCGCCCGTTTTTAGGGAAGGCGAGCTTCTGGCATAGGGCAGAGCATTTTGGGAAAAGGGACGCTTTCCCCGCTGCTGCGATGACCGCACGCTTTTGGCGCGCAGTTTGTGTCACCGTGGCTCCCAAATATCATCCTCCCTTCCCGCTTCCTCGCCCCAGGCCCTGCCTGCCTGCCAACTAGCCAGCCAGCCCGGCTCCTTCCCGAAGCCTCTCATCACTGCCAGGCACACAGGAAGCGAAGAGGCACCTGCAACTGCCGCCTTGGCCCCGAGAAAATTCCCAGAAGCCCTCAGGAAGCCTGGTGACATTTCATTCCCTGGGCGAGCTATCCCGCCTTCTTCCCAGCCGCGGGGTGGGGGGGGAGGGCACCTCCTCCCGCCTCGACCTCCAAATTATGTGTCAGCAGCCTGAGGTGGCCGGGAGGGGAGAGGCCGGGAGGGCGTCATTTTCTGGCGCTGCCTTGGCTTCCTTCATGCAAGACCGGCGGTCTCCGACTTGCGTCTTGTGCGTCAGCGTGCGTGCCTTGCGGAGGAGTCAGGGGTGGCAGCTCCGCTTGGTGCGAGTGCGAACTGGTGGCCAGCCTTGACTCAGCTGGATACAGGGGGAAGGCGGCGGGTGTGTGTGTGGGGGGGGGCGACAGATCTTGTGCAACCATCTTCCCTTGTGGAGTCAGAGCTGCAGTTTCAAAGTCTCCGCCAAACTTTCATTTGCTGGCCTCAAAACCACGCTGCGGCCAGGGAAGGTGACTGGGCCAGCTACCTCGTCTTCTTTCAGGGACTCTCCTGGAGTGACTCAGGGACAGGATGGCACCCGGAGCAGTTTTGGCTTGAGGCTTTCCTTTCTCTCTTTCTGCCCGTTTCTTTTCCTTGAGAGGAGCACGACATCACACACACACTTGCCAAATCCGGGGCTTTGATCTTCAGCAGCTGCAGCTGCATTTTCTAAAGCTGTGTGTGTGTGCACGCGTTATGTTCAGTGCACAGAAACTGCCTTTATTATATACCACCCCATGGCTGGTGTGCAATATGTTCCAGTAAAAATAATGCACATCTTTATTAAATTTGGTGCATCCTGCTAATTGGTACACAGCCTGTCAGTCAGGGTTACAACTTTTCCAATCATTGTCTTTTTCACCCTTCAGATGACATCAATTAGAAAAAGAATATACCAGGAAGAATTCCTTGATTATGGGTTTACCCAAATTGACGACAAAGGAATAATGAAACCACAGTGTGTTGTTTGTTTGAAAGTACTGACTGCAGAATCTTTGAAAAAGAGTCAATTGAAGAAACACTTGGATAATTTGCACCCACATCTGGCTTCAAAACCACGGGAATATTTTGTCAATTTGGAAATGTCTGTCAAAAGACAAAGATTGGACAGCAGCTTTAGAGGTACATTCAGTCAATGTTCAGCATCCAAGGCTAGCTTTGAAGTGGCCTGGTTGATTGCCCGAAACAAAAAACCTTATACTATTGGTGAGGATTTGGTTAAACCAGCAGCTTTGAAAATGGCAGAGATTATGTGTGGTCAGAATGAAGCCAAGAAACTAAATTGTGTGCCCTTGTCTGCAAGAGTTGTTAAAGAAAGAGTTTCTATTTTAGCAAAAAATGTGAGGCAACAAGTTATTTCCTCAGTAAAAGAGAGTAAATACTTTGCTATTCAGCTAGATGAGACTACGGATGTTAGTAGTAATTCTCAGCTGATGGTATATGTCCGCTACAAAGGTTTACATTTAATTGAAGAGGAATTGTTGTTTTGTTCTCCTCTTGACTTGCGATCTCGTGGAATTGATATCTTCAATAAAGTTAATGAATACTTTAATGACGTCAATTTAAAGTGGGAAGACTGCCTTGCTGTGTCTGTTGATGGAGCTCCAGCTATGTTGGGTCATGTTAATGGTTTTGTGGCTTTTGTGAGAGAGAAAACCCAAAAGTTGAAGTAAACCACTGTATTATCCATCGCCAGAGCTCTGCTTGTGAAACATTTGGAACCTACATTAGAGGCCGTCATGCATGATGTTATGAAGATTGTCAATGTTGTCAAAAGGACATGCACTAAACACGCGATTATTTCAGTGAATTATGTAAAGCTGGTGATGCTGAATATACAGACCTACTTTATCATACTGAAGTGAGGTGGCTCTCACGTGGAAATGTTCTGAACCGAGTGTGGGCTCTCAAAACTGAACTTGAAAGTTTTATGGTTGAGAAAAAGCATGTTCTTGCAGAGAAGTTTACAAACCCCTTGTGGGTTGCACATCTTGCATATTGCTTGAATATGTTTGAGCATGTTAATGTATTGAACAAAGAATTGCAAGGAAAAACATAAATATAATTTCAGCCAGAGAAAAGATTTCTGCATTTGGATCAAAGCTTTCATATTGGAGGCAAAAAGTTGAACAGAAAAAGATAGCTACCTTTTCAACGTTAGCTTTGTTCTTGGAAGATTGTGAAAATATTACTTTTGAAGACATCAAGGATACAGTTATAAGGCATCTTACTAAACTCAAAGAGCGGTTCTCTGATTACTTTCCAGATCTTGATTCACATGCTGTCAGTTGGATTGTAGACCCTTTAAATGTGAAATTTGTGCTGTACCAGAAGAGCCTCAAGGGTTGGCAGAGTCACTTCTTGAGCTTCGATGCAGTAATGAAGCACAGATTGCATTTGAAAACAAAGCAGATCTTTCACATTTTTGGATGTCAACACCTGCAAAGGCCTTCAAAATTGCACATGAGGAAGCATTCAAAAAGTTGCTGCCTTTGCAACAACCTACACTTTGCGAACAAGGATTTTCCACTCTTACGAACATAAAAACAAAGACAAGAAATCGATTGGACCCGGAAGACTGTATCCATATTGCTCTGACATCAAAATGTCCCAATATTGATGATCTCGTATCCAAGATGAAGCAACATCATTTCTCCAAAACCTGAAGTTTTCAAATAAGTTGAAGCTTTCAAAGTAATTTTAAATACAGTATTTGAATTCAAAATGTTATTGGATGTATGATTTCCTTACTTTCAAATCAAGGGGTAACGTCTGCGTTTATAAATTTTTGGGGTAAGAGGTAAAAAAATTCCCTGACCCCTGCTCTATCATTACCTTTGCCGTTTGCTTATAGTATATAGCTTCTATTGCTTGAATAAATTTTCTAGCAAAACCCATCTCCCAGTAATAACATGAATTGCCAATTCACATTATCAAATGCCTTCTGTGCATCTAGAAATATCAGAGCCATTTGTTTTTCAGGATGTGCCTCATAGTATTCCAAGGTGTCCAAGATTACTCTCATATTATCTTTAATTTGTCTCTTTGGCAGAAATCCATTTTGATCAGGATGAATAAAATTATTTAAATATTTTTTAAGTCTTTCTGCCAATATTGAAGCAAAGATGTTATAATCTGCATTTAGTAGAGAAATAGGTCTATAGTTCTTAATTTGTAATGGATCGGCCTCCTCTTTTGGAATAAGTGTAATATAGGCTTCTGACCATGATTTAGGTATCTTCTTCTTTAACATAACTTCATTCATAACTTCTAGCAATGGAAGATTCAACGATTCTTATAATGTTTTTAAAATTCTGCAGGAAGTCCATCTGGGCCTCGTGCCTTTCCATTATTTTGCTGCTTGAGTGCTTCAGTTAACTCCATCATCGTTATATTGCTTTCTAACATTGTTTCAATCTCTGTAGGTATCTGAGGTAAATTAGCATTCTGTAAGTACTGTTTAACTCTTTCCTCATCAATATTCTCTTGCATATATAGTTTCCCATAGAAGTCTCGAATGATTTCCTTCTTCTCTTTACTACCATAGCAAAACTTGGCCTTGGTCATCTGTTGATTGCAATATTTTCCTTGATTCTTTCTCCTTTCTCAATTTGTATGCTAACCATCTACCTGGTTTGTTTGCGTCTTCAAAGTAGTTCTGTTTAGCACCTCTAATTTTCTGTGCTAATTCTTCTTTTTCTATTTGACCCATTTTATGTTTAACTATATCCATTTTTAGCTTGATGTCCTTTTTCTGTGGCATTTTCTGTAGCTCTTTTTCAAGTCTTTTATACTCATCCTCTAAGGCCTTAGAGGCTAATCTTTTCATAGTATTTCTTTTCCTTGTATAGTCTATTATCAAGCCTCTAACATATGCCTTCATTGTATCCCATACATTCTGAACTGATGTATCTTCTTTTTTGTTTTCTCTAAAGAAAAAAGCCAATTCTTTCTCCATCCACTGTGTGAAGTCTTTTTCCTCGTAGATCTTGGTTCACGTTGTTCTTTGGCTCCCTCCTTTCCACCTACTGCTCCTTCTTCTTTTTCAGTCTCCGTTTGACAGTCCTCTTGGAATTCAATTAGTGAGGTCTCTTTTTCTGCCTCTTCCTCTTTCCTTCCAAAAAATTCTGTATAAAATAATTCCGCTTTCTCAATTGAATCAATTCTATGTCTCTGTTCTTGCCATGTGAATATTAACCCTTCTGGAATCAGCCATCTATAATTCACCTCTTTTTTAAGTAGCATTTTAGTCAGGAATCGGTATTCTCTTCTCATCTCTGTCACTCTTCTGGGTATTTATTTTAAGACCACAATCTCCTTGCCTTTGTATTTCAATGTTTTCTCTCTTGCCACTTGCAATATTTGTGTTTTAATGGCTTTCTTTGTAAATCTAATGTGAACTTCTCTTGGTAAGCTATTTCTCATCGCATATCTTGTGAAAACTTGATAAACCTCATCTATTCCATCCATCATTTTCTCTTGAGTTATTTCCAAAGCTTCAGACAGTATTTCTATCATTATCTCAGCTAAGTTTTGTCCTTTTTCTTCCTCTATGTTTTGGAATCTAAGATAGAATTCTGATCTATCCATCTCCCATCTCAACATACCACTTTTATCTTGTTCAACCACTGTTAATCTATTATCAATATCTCCAATCTTCTTGTCTCTTTGTTTATCTTCTTCAATTTTTTGAAATCTCTCTCTTCAATTTGTTGGATGTTCTCCACTTTTTCATTGGTTTTCCCTGTTCTTTGTTCAATGTTCTCTGTTCTTTGTTCAATGTTCTCTATTCTCTTTTCAATATTCTCTTATCGTGCTTGAATATTTTGAATTCCTTGCATAATCATCTGCAGAGTCACTTTTTCCTGTTCTTTTTCTTGTTTTAACATTATCTGTATTGAACGTTGTCCTCCAGATGGTGGAGAGGAGGAAGTAGAAGTTGAAAAACCAGGAGCTGTTAGTTTCCTACTCATTTTAAGCAATTCAAAATCTTCAGGTTCTTCTAAACCTTAATCCAATTGTGAAATAACAAATTGTAGTTCGAAATAAAAATAGTAGAAAAAAGAAGCCAAATAGTAATGATTAAAAAAAGTGGGGGGAGGACAAAATTTCTTCAGGTTCTTGTATACCTTAATCCAATCGGTAGTTAGATGAAGAAAAAGGCTTGTAAAAAAGAAAAAGGAAAGGAAAAATTCTTCAGGTTCTTCAATACCTTAATCCAATTGAGAGGTCTCAAATAGAAAAGAGTGCATAAAAATAAATCAGAAAGGTAGATGAAAAAACAAAAATACCAGGAAAGGAGGAAAAAAAGTCTATTCCCTTAAAAAAAAAAGAAACATTAATACTAAAGCTTTCCCTTTAAAATAAAAAGCAAGCGTAGAGATTGGACTTCCAAAGAAAAAAAAAGAAAAAAAAAGACAAGCTCCAACAAAGCCAAAGATCCAAATAGCTATTGCAAAAAAAAAAAAATGAAATAAAATAAAACTGGTGAGGAGGGATAGCACAACTTAGAAAAAATAAAAAGAGCACACTGCACTTTGTTTAATTATCCAAGGCTCTTATTATAACTCTCTTCTCCAAAAACTTATCACCTTTTTTTCCCCTAGGTTTCAACACCAGACTCCAACTATCGATAGAAACCCAGAAGAGCACCTGCAATAATACTCTCCCATGCTCTTATCTCTATCTTATCAAACAGGCAGTGTCCTTGAAAAAAGTCTCAATTCTTTCTCAGCTTTGTCTGGTCAAAGGAAAAGTAGAGTATTTCCAAGCCTCTAGTTGGCAGTGTTACAAAGTTTCTTTAGCTTTCACTTTCCCCGTCCTTTTCCGGCAGAGTATAATAAGAATTAGTTTAAAAAGGAAGAAAATATGTTTTTTAAAAAAAGACTAAAAGGGAGTCTCTGGCTTAATATATTGTAAAATCTAAAAGGGGAAAGAAAAGAGTAGATTTTTAAAAAAGGAAAAAACCAGTCCAGTTTCAAAATATAGGATCAAAATCTCCACTTATTCACTTCTGTCAAAAAACTTTTACAGATTCTTTCTTTCCCTTAGGGTGTCATCTCAAATCTTTAAATAAAGAAAAGTTCTCACCAAACCGGCACACTTTCTCTTTCGTTCTTTTTCATTTCGGAGCTGTCCCAACTTCAGCAGCTTTAATGGCTACCTCTTTGCTGCTGGCAAAAAGAGCTTTCCTGGATCTACCAGGGACTTTGGGGATCAACAGGATGTGCTCTTTATATTCACCGTCTCTTTAGGATGGTTTAGATCCACTTGGACCGTCCAGGAGCAAAGATATCAGCAGCAATCTCAGACCTCCAAGATTGCATGCCGTATCGTCATGATGCCAGCTCCGCCCCTGAAGACTAGGTAAATTTTTAAAGGAGAGATAAATATTTATAATGAAAGAAATGTCTGTAAAACTAAGAAAAAAAAGCAGAATAATCATATTTGCAAATAATATATTGAAAAAAATATGTTTTTGACAAAACTGACCTTTGACTTGCCTGAGCTGCTTATCAGATTATCAGGCAGTGACATTCCTTAGTATTTCACATTAAAAAAAAAACATACCAACCCTCAATTAATGGAAATTAGCAGAAAGAGATCTAACAGCAAATGCTGTTGATTGTGATTATGTGTTTTCTTAGGTTTCTATTTGATCAAACTTGGTTGAATTATATATTTAGTTAGAGAAATTGTTCATGATCATAGCCATAACAGATTACAGCAGTGCATAAATATCATAAATGCATACAAATATACATAAATAAATAGTTCAAGTATTAATGAGAAATGTTCCAAAATATCAGTGTCCATTTTATTGCATTTTTTTTATTAAAAAGAAAAAGGATAAGGCTGCATTCTAAAAAAAAAGATAAAGCTGATAGGATTTTTTTTATCATCTGAACTTTTTTTCTTACCATAGGATTTGTTTCTAAGAACATTTACTTGAAAGTAAGTTCATGTTGAATCAATACATTTGTACTTCAAAGTGAATACACTTCGAATTGATGTAGAAGTTCTATTTTGTATGAAAGTTTATCCTTTATCTAAGAGTTTCTCCCACATCATGGTGAACAGATATCTATATAAAGTCACTTTTGTGATTAAGGGAAAAATTCTAATTAAGCCTGGGTTCAGATTATGTATAGGAATGAAACAAAAAGCAGACTCAGTTGTAATTTACACTTTTCTAGTAGGCAATCTGGCATTAGAGTAATATTTTGACTGTTTTCTTTCTATTTATTTCATTATCATAACCATTCTTTCTTTTCTAAGCAGTTCATTATCATAATCAGTCTTCTTATTTCTAAGCACCATCAAGCTCACAAATAATATCTTTTCTGGAGTCATTTAACTTATCATAAAATATGAAGTGTGCTTTCTTATATAACTGCCCCTTCTTCACTCCTATATTAGTCATGTACTTGATGTAACAGTGTGACAGCACTGGAAACTCAGGGCTGTTGTGAGATTATTAATAAGACTGCAAGACTTCAGATTCTTGAATCACTTCCCTGTCTTAGCAGCCATGTGGTGGTGGAAACAGGGGCAGCTGCTTTAATGAGTTATAGGCAAGCATCTACTTTTGTAATCTTTTGCACTCCAAAGCATTTCATCCAGAGATGATATTCAGCAGGTTCTGACCAGTTCTGGAAAAGAAATTAGCAGAAACTTTGAATATCTTGGAGAATCAGCAAATACCACCTCTGACTGGAGATTTTATAGTATCCTTCCTCTGCCACGCTCACCAAGCCATGCCCACAGAACAGGTAGCAACATTTTTGAATCCCACCACTGATTTCATCTGATTTTAATCAGAAGTATTATATCACCTTGATTTTTAAGAACAAAACCCTTTCCTCTCCCAAATTATATTTTGTAATTTATGGTTGTATTACTTCTGTGACAAAAGATGTAGTATTAAATAAAAGCTGTGTGAAATATGTGAATGTTGTTACTCAGAGTGTGCCATATATGAATAACATAATTAGTCATAAATGCCATAAACAATATTGCTATATTCTTGAATTAATACTTTAAATTAGTAGTAGACAAATTAAATTATGAGTAGACAAACTAACGTATTTTTAATGACTAGCTTAGCAACTTGTTTGTACTTCATTGCTCCTCCACTTCCTAATCATTGTTTCGATTTTTTTCGTATTTTACAATAAAAATAATCATAATGACGTACAAAATCATCACTATGCAACTGTATACATATACACACATGCACATAAACTGATATTAAGTATAAAGTGGCCCTTATAATGTATATGGATATTTTTCATTTTCTTTTTTTTAAAAAAGATATAGCTAATCCTTATTATGTTATCTATTTATTATTTACTTATTTATTTATTTTCAATTAATTATTATATTTTTATTAAATATTTGTTTAACCTAGAGTACTGTAAAGAATGAAGAGTACATCAAAAGAAAGCACAAGGTTGGAAGTCCCTATGGAATGGTTAAATTTTATACAGCTTTAAATTTTTTAAAAAATCAATCTGTTACTAACATAATGGATTTATAAGATTTTACCAGTGCTTAACAGTTGTCACTATTTAGAATTATAATGCTCTAAGACAGATTTTCCTCATGTAAAAGCCTTACACTATTAAAACTATTTTTTTCCTGGAAAGTTTGTGACAATCTTTCAGGGAGAAAAATGTTCCTTGAACCCCTTTTCAGATGGATAATTTTATGTTGTGTAATGTCAGAATGAATGCACAGTGCAAGCTATTGATGGTTGCAATGCAAGTTATTAAAATTATTTTAATTAAAAGATATCCTAGTGATCATAACTATAATGCAATATAATTTATCATTGGTAGTAATACTAAGCAACTTTAATACCAAAATGACACTTCACCTCAGATTCTGCTGAAAATATTCTCACTGTCTCTCTTTCCACCATCTAGCTACACACAATAAGGAAATGGACATCAAAAGGAAATAAATGTTGGAAAACTTTATAGCCACCTCAAAATAGCATCTCTTGACTTTCACCGGATATAGAGTTGAAATGTGGCACTCTTAAGGATTTTGAATTGGTGACTCATGCCCTCATCAACTCAAGACTTTTGCATGTACTTTTGAACACCATTTGGAAGCTATCATGTGATGACCCACTTTTTAGCCAGCATAGCTGTCTCAAATATATGATGTGTTTTCTAGTGCTATTCAAAGTCCTGGTTTTGTTAAATCAACTAGGAATTGCTATTTCTTAGTTGGAGACAGGGGTGGGATTCTACCAGTTCGGATCAGTTCTATAGAACTTGTTGTTATGATTCTGCACATTCCGGAGAACCGGCAAATCGTGCCTCTGGCTGGCCTCACCCCTCTCTACCTGCACCTCCCCGCCCTGCCCAGTCAGTCCTTATCGCACATGCGCAACATTGCACACATCTCCAACATCACTGACTGTGTTCTTCCCTGTCCAGTCACTCCTTAACATATTTCTATTTTTTCCCCCTCCCAAGATTAGCTGTTCCTATGATCAGCTGTGCTGGGATTCCCATAAGTTAATTACTGCTTCGACGGAGGCCCAGGAAGGCAAAAAATGGAGGAAGGGATGTAGACACCCCATGGTCTGTTTTTTTTTTTTATTTCCTGGGCTCCAGGAAGCCTTCTGGGAGCAAAAATGTATCCCCAGGAGGCTTGCCTGAGGCCCAGAAGGCCCAAAACAGAGAGCAGTGGGTTGCTGCATGTCCCTCCATGATTCATTTTTTTTTTCTTTCCTGAGTGCCAGGGAAGCCTTCTGGGAGCAAAAATACCCTCCAGAAGGCTCCAGAAGGAGGGGGTGCTGCCAAAAAAAGAAGAAGCGATGCCCACCCAGTCACATAACCACACCTACCTAGCCACGCCCACAGAACCATTTGTTACAAAATTTGAATCCCACCCCTGGTTGAAGACCTAGTTTTATGGAATAGCTTTCCTTTATACAAAAATCTGACTCTTTCTCTAGTATCTTTCCAGAAGATGAAATAAGTAGAAATTTTCCAACTAGCATATAACAAAACATTTTTGCAGTTACAGTTATTTCTTGATTTTCAATGGTTTATCATTTAACAGTGGTGCTGCAATGAGTAGAGTGCAGTACTGCAAGTTAATTCTGCTGCAGTCAGCTTCCTGCAATTTGGCAGTTCAAACCTCACTAGGCTCAAGGTTGACTCAGCCTTCCATCCTTCTGAGGCAGGTAAAATGAGGACCCAGATTGTTGGGGGCAATATGCTGACTCTGTAAACCATTTAGAGAGTGCTATAGAGCACTATAAAGTGGTATATAAATCTAAGTGCTTTTGCTTTTAATGAAACATACATAGCCTTTGCATTTGATAATAATCAAGCAAAAACAAGAGAAAATCTTGGAAGCAGTCATCTAAATATCATTTCTATTACCTATTTGTACCATTAACATCTGAAATGCTATTTCCTTGTTGTTTAAAATTAAAATTTGCAAAATTTATATATTTTTATCACATTTTGTGCTGAATATTTCTAAGATTTGCATGCACTTTTCAAAATTATTTATAATTTACAGTATTCTCTCTTGGCCAGTTTTTTTTTTTGTTCCTCTTTCTTTCTTTCTTTCTTTCTTTCTTTCTTTCTTTCTTTCTTTCTTTCTTTCTTTCTTTCTTTCTTTCTTTCTTTCTTTCTTTGCATTTTTAGTTAACACTGTGTTCTTTATATATATTTAGTTTAATTATTCACTATTTAAATTTTAAATTCCTGTTCCTCCATGAAGTCAAATATTGCTACTAGATTCTTGATTTAAAATATTTAAATATAAAAACACCCTTCAATAAAATATACAATTGTAGCCAAAAGCTGCAATTCCAAGCTAAATTTGCTAGCATACTTTTCATTCCCTTGCTAGGCAGGAATCCAGACATATACTTGACCTCCCAAAATGTAATTACAAACTGATCTACTCCCCTGTAAATTTCTTTCATGTTTAGATCTGCAAAATATATACTCCTTTATAAGATCAAAATTTATAGGCCATGATAAATCATGTATGCACGAAAGCAGCATTTATATCTACCAGTTTATTTAAACAAATATTAATTGCATGGGTATTTCACAGGCATCATTCCTTACTTCAGTCTATATTGATGTATTTTGAATCAATGAAATTATATTTAAGTTTACATCTGATTTTGTTTCTTAGTAGTGAATCTATACAAGCTTTAAAAGAATGGTGTATTCTTCATTTTTCAGTAGTAAGACAAAACAGGACTTATGTTTTATTCAATATGTTACCTACCTAATTAAAATTAGCATGGATAGAAAAGGCTAGAAGTCTTCCTAAACACTTCTGTATGTTTATTTTCTCTGATTAAGATTCTTGATAAATTTTGACTTATTCCTCCTTCATATATGTCTTGTTTACTTACATGTACAATTCTGATTTTATTGGCTGTGTTATTTATTTTTTATCAGGTTGGTCTTATGCCTCTCTCATGCTATAGTGGTTTTTTGTTTTTTTTCCAGAAAGCATCTTGGAATCAAAGCAACATAGTCACATTATCAATTGATTGCCATGTTCAAAATTAATGTACTGGGCAACAGCTCCTAATTAAATACTTTTTGTTCCCATAAGACTATTTATTCTATTCTATTGCTTGGACTGCAAACATCAATAATGTGAAATTTAAATTATATGGGCTTAATTCTCAGTTGCAGTTATTCCTTTTCTTCATCATTCTTTCCCAAATTTAATAATTGGAGGAAAAAAAAGGAAGAGTCCAAAGGTGTGATTTAGCAATGTAGAAAATTTTTTCTTCTACTGTAGGATGTCTCACTGTATTTTTCACAACTTTCTGTTCTATGTGAAATTAAAAATGTTTGTTCCTTTCAGTTTCTATAAGAATATCACCTCAAGGTTAAATCCAGTTGAAAAGTATCTTTAGTACCTGCATTCATGATTATTGAGGGATATTATTGGCCAACTGTTGGATTTTTTTATGTCTGAATTCATGCATTGGAAAAAGATAGAAATATGCTATTAAATATGTGATTAATAAAATTATGACTGCTTGGAACCCACTGCTTATATTCTTTTTCAGTTCAGCTCTTCTGCAGGAAAAAAAAAGTACCTTCACTTTGAACATTGCAGATCTAATGGTAGGTAGCAGGAAAATGAGTATGAAATCTGATGTTTTCCACTTGTTTTTTTTTTTTACTAACATTGCCTTAAAATTCAGCCAGCTTGCTTAAAGCATTGTGTTGCTTATCTGTATCACAGGGAATAAGACACCAATTTTCTTATTCTTACTAGGTTTTAATTTATAAAATGTGTATTATTGTCTTTGTGGGACCTGTGGCTGCAACACCAACATGATGATAAGTGCAGTGATATATAAAGTGATATCTTAATGCAGTACCTTAATTATGTGTTTACTTCCAGACATTTAAACATGAAAGTTGCAGCTTTTGTATTATATCATCATTATTTGGCCCTTTTGCTCCACTCACCCCTATAGTTGTCAATTATTGCCCTTTGAGGTTATTCTTGTCCCTACTGCTTGCCTGAGAATTTCATAGACTATTATTCTCTCTATTATTCAATAAAGCAGCCTTTTTTTTCAGGAGTCTACAGCTTTAGAAAAAAATGTGGCTGTTTTAATAGTGACACTCATTCTTAATTAAGAGATGTTGATACCTATTTAGGTAGATTGCAATCCCCCACATAATTTCATGGAATCCAAAAGATCCAAAAGGCTTCATTGAGATACACACATGGTTCACATGCAGTTCTTATACACTTTTGTTCTTATACCCTGGTCTGTTCCACAGAAATGTAGACTGAAATACTGTACATTTTGACTGAAGTTAACATGTTTTGTCTAACTCTGTGCTCTCAGAGGTTGGTGACTACTTGAACAATTTTGTCTATGTTACAATCCTGTGATTTCTATTTATCACAGTACTGAGGACAATTTAGAGAAGAATAATGCCCTACATGTTAGAGACCAACAACAGAAACTGTTCCTTTAAAGACAAATGTACTCAAGATTTATCTTGTTATCTGCGTAATTTTTTCCTCTTTAAGGTACCAAGGGATTTTTATACATCATTTGCTACTGATTTGTAAGAGGCTGTTGTCTAATGCAAAGAAACATAGTGCTTTCCACTTGCTTATAGACACAATCCCTCATTTTCCAGATACATATAATAAACCAGAAATGTTTCAGAATAAAGCATGTTTATGGAGCAAAAAGTGAAAATACTGAGATATTTTCAGGAGATAATGGCAGTTGGATTTCCATTCACTTACCCTACCTTTCCCATCATCATGCTATCCATTTTTATTTGGACAGTTCATCATACACCATTGGTCGTGTTGACTGGGGATTGCAGAAGCAGGTTGCCAAGTTGAAAAAGCCAAGTTAGATATTATTTAAGTCAGTGTCCCTGACTTTACTATATTTGAAATAAATTATCATAAATAAACACATACAATAGAAAGAAGGATATATTAATGACTACATTCTTGCTCAAAAGTGATTCCTTCTAATCTCTAAGGACTTGACAGTTTTCTTCAAATTCATCCACTGATATCTTTATATTTGACTCAATTCAAGCTAGCTCCACTTAAATATACCTTTTAAGAAGTAATCCTTTAAAATTCTAAACTCAGCATAATTTCAGATGGTGATTCATTTCATGTTCCTTTCTTTTTAAAAGGACTTACTAATGAATGAAGGCAAATATATATGTCCCAGGATAATGTTGCAGGATCCAATCTGGGTCAGTCACCACACACAGAATAGCACACACTCTGCTACAGAGAAGTTCCCTGAAGATGGGCTCTAGCATGAAGTCTGAAAGCTCAGAAGACAAAGCCTCTGGTCCTGACCAACCAGATTGGATCCTGCAGGACTTATTAACTTCAAACTTCTGTAAGCTACCATATTATTAATGTCACTGCAGACTGATCATTGTATATTTCCATCTTGCCTGTAACCATAGTATTTGTGAATTGCACTTTTGTGTGCACAGGGAATGCTAAATATTCTATAACACTGAAAAGAAAAAAAAGTGTATCCCTGACTTGCGGCAATTGATTCTGATATATGTGGTTTGTCAGCATTTTATATTTTTCAACTAAAGGAAAAGGAAGATCAGGCTGTCTTTTTTTTTAGCTGTTACTTTATTTTCTTTTTATATGTTATCTCTTATAGCTCCACTCTGTTTTATTTAGTCTGGGTCATCTACCTACAATACATAATTTGTTTATTAATTGTTAATATGAAATTTTCCAGTTTAAAAAGATGTCTATAAGCAATATTATCCCCTTACAAAACAGAAAAAAAAAAGATTGTTATCATGAGTTCATTGGGATGGCCATGAATGTTTTCCAATGTAATGCCTCCTGGTTCTCCAATAAAGCTATGCATGTATGCTTCTTTAAAGCCTCTTTAATTATTCTTAGCATTTATACATCCCAGTAACAATCTCTCTTCAACTCTTTCAAAGTACTCCTCAAAACATACAGGTTTTAACAAGCTTTCCAAATGCTTTAAATGGTAATGCCTATGTTACTTTTGGGGCTAATATACACTTGAGAGTAATTCTGTCAGAAAATGCTCACCTCTGAATCTCTCTTCCTATACTTCACAGGAAGGACTCTCAAATGCCAAAAAAGTTGAAGTAGTTTATTTTGGTCATTGACCAGACTAGCAAACATAGCAGAACAAAATCAGTAAAGTAAGTTGAAAGAGATAAAATAAAGTTAAAAATAAAAGACATCAAACAAAGATAAATTAAACATATAATCAGATTGCACTGGTCCTGCTCTTGATAGTTCTTACCAGCTTTAAACAAATGTTCTGGCATTGTCAAAGAATACATTATTCAGAGCAGCTAGAAGGTATCTTAGAAAATAAGAGTCAATGCAACCTGAAACTTGAGGGAATGAAAGTACCATAGTGTGAACAAAGATTGACAATAAAGTATGTGGGCTGTTGTTTCAATTGCTCCTGACTTTCAGTGACAAAATCATACATTGTATGGATTTTCCAGAATCTTCCTCGCAAAACTGCAATTGATAAAGCATTACAATGAACAAGTGTTAAAGCTGCTTAACATTTTGATATGGCAAAATGAAGATTTACCAGCATATTTCTCAGTACAGATAGTTTGTCAGGATCTCCAAGTCCAATTGTTTGCCAAAGATAGGTCTTTACTCAGCCCTAGATAAAGGCCCTAGATCAGAGGTGTCAAACTGGTGGCCCACCGGCTAGATGTGTCACATGCAGGCCACACCCACCCCTACTCTGCAAAAGAAAAAAACCATCATGAAAAATCACATGATGGAAACACGATGCCGCAAGTTTGACACTCGTGCATTAATGATCTCAAAAGCCACTGTCAGTACAGATTCCTTGGAGGTGGTTATAAAAAGAAAGATAAATAGTTGAAAAGGCACAAGAACTTTATTTGCTTTAGACAAGAGCATCAATTTCTACACATATTTCCATATGGTGCCCAGCACTTATACAGTTCAAGATAATATCTAGACCAGAATAATTTGAATGGGTTTATTCACTCAAAACTTCATAAATGGTTGATGGTAGAATTCAGCGAGTAGAACACCAAGGTTGCTGACACCTCATCTATAGTTTAAAAGTTCAATTTCCTAATAATTTTAGAGATATATTTATCCTTTGCCTTTTTCTTCACAATGCAGGCATTATAACAGATCTGTAGTCATAGAAAAGTTGCTATTGAGTTACCTGTGATCCTGAATTAAGATATATGCCTAATGCAAACTCACCTATATAGTAAATCAGCAGTCCCCAACCTCTCCAGCTCTCTGAATAAGTGGCAGTGGAAATGGGATAGCTGGGAGAGGAGATGGTTAGGTGCAAGCTTTGCACATAAGTGTGCACATCCGCTGCCTGCACAAATTGACTTTTGCGTGCTTGCCCACTCATTCACCATTTGCCCAGGGATTGGGGATCCCTGCAGTAAGTGAGCCCTAAACCTCTCCTGTAAGTGTTAGCCATCACCAAAAAATCCTTTCAGAACTTCAATTATTATGATAATTTCACCCATTCCTGGACCAGAAGACGTTGTAGTCATTCATTCCTTACTCACCTCTCAATTGGGCTATTAAAATGAGATCTACATCAAAGAACAGCAACACATATTTCTTCTTAAACCTTAATTTGGCCAGTTTTATATATATTTATGGGTCTGAAATGGCAAGAATAAAAATGAATAGCAACACATAGTAATACCTGATGTCCTTACAAAATTTACAACTGAAAGAAAAATGAAAGTTTCCAAAGATAAATTATTTTAAAATGTGATATTTTTCTAAATTTCCCAATAGATTTCCTGAGGATAATATTGCCTGTGACTTACCCATTTAATTTGTAATCCATATCTCATTTTTTTTGTTTTTTAATTGTTTCTGACATCCTCTAACTATAGTGGCAAGATTGCCATCAGAAGAGCTGTGTAATTAGAACTTACCTCCAAAAAACAATCCCAAGTTACTCAGAAACAAGAATTTTTATTCAAATTTTAACCAAAATTAATACTGCAATTCATTTTTTCCCCACTTTCAAAAGTCCAGTTTGGAATCACTAACTGTTATTGAAGTAACATTCAAAACAATCGTCTTAAGAATTGTGACTGAATTATTTCCATATTTGTAGATTGAAAAGTGACCCATGTTAAGCTCCATATAGTATTTGTGAGACTGTATTATTTAAAACCAACTTAAGGTATACTGGGGTAAAATGGGAGCTTATGGATAAAATATCCATAAGAATACAGCAGCTCTGCGTGCAGCACTTGGCTATGAACTTGGCTTGCTGTTTAAGAAAGCCAGCATAATGGAAAGCTTCATCCCTGTTTACACTCAACTCCAATTAGGCATTTTAGTCTTTTTCTCTCTCTCTTTTTTTTTTGTAAAACCAAGACTGTGTTTTCTTGTAATTGATTCCATCACAGATAAAATGGTCCATTTAGCAAAGTCTTGCAGTGATTGCCTCAAACCTATTTCTCTCCTGGAGCAGATTGCTGTAGCATCTGCATGTAGTAGGATTGCTATCTGCTTGTTTGCAATTTTAGCTGAGTACAAGTCCCTTCATTCAGTTAAGAAGTTAATGCAGATGATAAAAGTCACAGGGCCTTATTTTATTCTCCTTAATTTTGTAGAGTGGCAAATAGCTTCCCACTGATGCTAAACTTTACTTAGAAATAAATGTTACCATGAAAGCTTTTATTTAGTGCTGGCAGAAGATGTTCAGTTACAGAGTCTCCCAATTTCTCTTCTGGTTTGGCCTTAGAATTAAACAAAGGGTGGCAGGGTGGGGTTAAATCAATAGATATTGCTGTAGCACTGGGAAATATGCTGGTGGCTACATTGTAAAATATAAAACCTGTGGCTAAATATATAGGATCTTCTGTCTTTTAATGCTTGAAAAGTGAAGGACATTTTGACAAATACATCTTTTCTATCCTTTCTAGCAATGCATGCATAATATTCCAATTGAAATTTTAATCTGATTTTATCTTTTCTTTTCTATGATATCACTCTAATTTGGTCTACCCCTTTCTTCCTAGTTTCATAAACCAGAGCCAGGCATGCACATGATACTTCACCCATTCTCCCAATTGTCCTCACCCCTTGTCCATGACAGGAACATCAAATACTGTTTTGATTTTTTCCCCACTGCTTCAGGCTCACTTCAATGTCCATTCTGAAATATTTTCAGAAGCATCCACTATCTTAGCAGAAATTTAATTAACAATGCCATTAAGTTTCATTAAATGAGCCAGGAAGGATTGTAAACTACGTTCTGTATTTGTTATAGCCATCCAGACCTTAAAAATTAAGATTTAGTTACCCTAAAGAGTAGGCTATTTGAAATACTACTGCTTCATTTTGTGGGATTGCCTGGACTCCAAAGACACCACTCACTCTGTAGTGATTCACTTTCAGGCAAAAAAAAAAAAAAAGTGAAGTGGACTTCTTATGGATTTGACTGGCCAATTAACTTTAGCAAAAATGTCTTCTGAGATTCTGCACCATGTACAGTAAAGTGGTTGATATCATATGGAATAACAGATTCAATTCAGGGAGAAGCAGGAGCCACTTTGCTTGTACTACATAAAAACAGCACCAGGCCAAACATCTGGAGAACTGAAACATACCATTGAGGTTTTCCATATGAACATACATTCCACATGAACATAAAGAAAAGGAAAAAATTGAGAAGCTTGAAGAACTCAATATCAGTGAATAATAAGCTCGCTGGCAAATTGAGAAGCAGTAAGAGATGGGTTAGGAAGTATAAACAGGGGTTAACTACTAAGAAGAAGTAGAAAAGGTAATCTGAAACCTGATGCAAACAGAAAGCCTAAAGCCTGAAATGAGATGAGGCTGGGAAGGACAGTAACCATAACAAAATAGATATTTGGATACATCACAAGTTAAAGAAGGACAGGTGGTTGTTGTATGGAAAAGAAAGGAATAAGGCAGTACTGCATAATATATTAGTTTCTTGTCCCCAAAATTGAAGACATTACAGTACATAATTGAGAAAAGAAACAAATGGAATTCAAGGTTGTTTGATCAAGAACAAATTGTATCGGGCTACCATTAGCTCATTTTATATCAATGTTGGGTTTGGTTGACTAAGTGCATTTGCAACCTCACTCATTCAATGTTAGATTGAGCAATCTCACTCATATACAGTGAATATACACTGTATTTATGAATACAGTGTTCATAAATAGTTCTGAATTAACATGAAGTAGGTTAATGTAAAGTACAGCTCTTTGGGCTTGCCTTTAGCCTAATGCTGTTAAAAATATTTAAGTTACCTTAAAAGATGGAGTTGAAAGGATGTTTGTTTATCAAATGTAAAAACGATACCAAACTTTAATGCATGTTCAAATTTGTAGAAATGACAATTTAAAATGACTTGGCAAACTTGAATATTGGGCCAAACTCTATAAGATGATGTTCAACAATGACAAATGAAAGTCTTTCATCTGTGCAGATTCATTCCACAAGACTGAAAGGAATTGCCTTGGCAGCAGTGCAAGTAATCCATGCCCAACAAGATGGAATTCTTTTATAAAAATTTGTAGAGAAATTATCCTCATTATACATAAAGAAAGCTGTCTTCACTATGATCACTGATCTAGTTTTTATCCTAGGGAACAATATTTATTTTTCAGTCAGTATGGGCCAATAATATTTTTAGTATTTTTATTGATTGGTCTCATTCAAGACAACAACGAATCCGCATACAGACAGGAGGTTATATAAATTGCCTCGTGGTGTAACTGGAACAATCTGGAACTGAACACTGTAGAAATGGTGGTAGACTTTAGGAGAAACCCTCCCATACTACCACCTCTTACAATACTAGACAACACTGGACCAAGAGTAGAGACCTTCAAATTTCTAGGTTCTATTATATCACATGACCTAAAATGGATACCTAGCATCAGAAACATCATCAAAAAAGTACAACAAAGAATGTTCTTTCTGCGCCAACTCAGGAAGCTCAAACTGCCCAAGGAGCTGCTGATACAGTTCTACAGAGGAATCACTGAGTCTATCATCTGCACCTCTATAACTGTCTGGTTTGGTTCTACAACCCAACAGGACAGGGACAGACTTAGAGAGTAATTAGGACTGCAGAAAAAACAATTACTATCAATCTGCCTTCAATCGAAGACCTGTATACTGCAGGAGTCAAAAAGAGGGCTGTGAAAATATTTTACAGACCCCTCACATTTTATTTATTTTGTCAAGTGATTATAAGATAACAGGTATAAATATAAACATAGTTATGAATACATGAAATGGATACATATAAGAAAATAAAAAGAAACAATAGGACAGGGTCGGTAGGCACATTGGTGCACTTATGCACGCCCCCTACTGACCTCTTAGGAAAAGGATGACATCAATAGTAGACAGTCTAAGGTTAAAGTTTTTGGGGTTTGGGGAAGAAACCACAGAGTCAGGTAGAATTATCCAGACATTGACCACTCTGTTGCTGAAGTCGTATTTCCTGCAATCAAGTTTGGTACGGTTTACCTTGAGTTTATATCTATTGTGTGCTCTTGTTATGTCTGAAGCTGAAGTATTCATTGACAGGTAGGACATTGCAATATATAATTTTATACACTATACTTAGATCAAACCAAAGGTGGCATAGGTTTTCTAGGTCTAGAATTTCAAGTCTGGTGGCATAAGGTATTATGCAATAAGTAGAGGAGTGGAGAACTCTTCTTGTGAAATATTTCTGGACACTCTCAACTGTGTTAATATTAGATACGTAATGCGAGTTCCAGACTGATAAGCCGTATTCAAGTATTGGTCTAGCAAATGTTTTGTATGCTCTAGTTAGTAGTGTGATATTACCAGAGAAAAAGCTACGTAGGATTAGGTTAACAACTCTTAATGCCTTTTTGGCTATGTAGTTACAGTGGGCTCTAGCACTTAGATCATTAGAAATGAGTACTCCAAGGTCCTGGACAGAGTTTGGATCATCAACAAGTTCTTGAACCATTCAGTTTGTATTTTATTTTCTGATTTTTTTTTGCCAATATGTAAGACAGAGCATTTATTTGTTGAGATTTGAAGTTGCCATTTGTTTGACCATTCTGATACATAGTTGTTGTGGCTCTGGGCTTGGATTCAGCTCCTGTGACTGATATGAGTTCAAGTGAGGAGGTCATGGCAGAAAAATATGAGCCGGCCTGGCTTACTGATTGGACTGATAACTAGGATGAGGAGATGGACGTGACAAAGGACGACAGACCTGATGTATTAGAATTGTCAGGACCTTTGACCTCCTCTGGTTCCTTATCTGATCAACAGCCGGGAATGGCTGACAGGGAAGTTTTGAGAGAGTCTTCTAGTGGAGATGAGAACTTGGAAAATTTGTGGTTAAATGTAAAAAATAGAAGACGGTTGAGAAGGCAAAATCAGCTGGAGCAAATGAGGAGAGCGAGTCAGTAAATTAGCACGTTGCCTCAATGAGTATAAAAGGACACAGCTGGGCTGGTACATTTTGCCAGGAACAAAATGACTATTTGAGTGAGGACATTACAGCAAGAAGCTCTGAGGCTGGAGATTTATTGCCAGGACTGGTTTGCCGGACAAAGTAAAGATTTAAGCTGTGGCTTCTGCCAGCCGTTATCTTGTAAGACTTCTTTCCATTTGATTTAATTGTGAAACGGCTGCTTTCTGTTTTGTTCGTTTGAATTTTGAAGGGGAGTCATAACATTATTGTTCCTGGCCCAAACAAACCATCTTTAAAGCAAGATGGATTCAAATCAACTGCAGCATTTGGTAGAGCAGCAACAACAACAAATTAATCAGCTACTGCAAAGCAATGTGACGCTTCAGAATCAGGTAACACAATTGCTGAATTATGTTTCCAGCTTATCAAGCCCTGCTGCTGTTCCCCCTGCCCCTCCTGTGAGGAAAAGCCCAGTATCCATGCCGGAGAAATTTTCTGGGCAAATGGACAGGTTCCCGGCATTTATGGGTCAATGCCAATTGTTTATCTCTCTGAGGCCTGAAGACTTCCCAACCGACTGGTCTAAAGTAGGATTTATGATCAGTTTATTAACCGGGCAGGCTGCTAATTGGGCTACTCCCTTGTTAGTTCAAGATAGCCCGTTGTTAAACAATTTCCAGGGTTTTCTCCAACAAATGAGAGTGATGTTTGAGAACCCAATTAAGATACAAACTGTGGACAGACGGTTACGGGACATTAATCAGGGGAAATGTTCCCTGCAGGAATACATTGCAGAATTTCATTTGCTGTGTATGGACTCTAACTGGAACGAACTGGCTCATATGGCTGCATTCCAGGAAGGCTTGTCTGATGCCATCAAAGATGAGCTGGTCCATACAGAGCGGGCTTTAACTTTGGATGCATTGATAGTTCAGTGCTTACGAATTGAAGCTCGTTTACAGCAACGTGGACGCAAACGGCTCGTTATGGAACCATCTTCGTTTTCTTGTGCACAACCCACGCAACCGAGAGTTTTCCAACCCACGGTTAATGTTGAGGAGCCGATGGAGTTAGGCGCACTTCACCCTCGCTTAACAGTGCGAGAACGTTCGAGAAGGTGATTGGCATTCTTACCCAATATTTGAGGTGTTTTGTTAATCAGCGACAAAGCGATTGGGCGAAATACCTCCCATTGGCAGAATTCGCTTTTAATAACTCGCAGCACACCTCCACTCGGGTAATGCCATTTTTCACGAACGTAGGTTATCATCCGCGCTTCTTCCCATTAACTTGGATGGATTCACCGCTTACTGAGACACAAGATTTTCTGGAGGAACTACAAGCGGTCTACCATTTAGTAAGGCAACAACTTGATCGAGCGAAAGAGGACTATAAACGGTTTGCGGACCGGTCACGTCGAGCACTGCCTCCGTTAGCTGTGGGTGACAAGGTGTGGTTGTCCACAAAACACCTTCGGATCGATCGGCCAATTAGGAAATTGGACCATCGTTTCATCGGTCCATTCCCGATTGAGGCGGTTATCAACCCTGTGGCATACCGGCTCACCTTACCGTGCTCCATGCATATTCACCCTGTATTCCATTGCTCTCTTTTGATTCCTGACTCCCCGGACTGTCCTCTGCGTGCTCCAGCTGGTACAACTTCCCCATCAATGCCCCGTGAGGAGGCGGAGGTTGATGACACGGTGGTCAGCGTTACTGATTCGCATTGGCTCAAGGGTTGTTTCCAGTATTTAGTCACGAGGAGAGTGGATGACTCGGAAATTTGCTCATGGACGGATGCATCTGCAGTTCATGCTCCAGACATCATTCGGGACTTTCATGAACGTTTCCCTTCGAAACAGCATCCGGATTGTCAGACCCGGGGGAAGGGCCCTGTGGTGAGGGATAGTGTTGTGGCTCTGGGCTTGGATTCAGCTCCTGTGACTGATATGAGTTCAAGTGAGGAGGTCATGGCAGAAAAATATGAGCCGGCCTGGCTTACTGATTGGACTGATAACCAGGATGAGGAGATGGACATGACAAAGGACGACAGACCTGATGTATTAGAATTGTCAGGACCTTTGACCTCCTCTGGTTCCTTATCTGATCAACAGCCGGGAATGGCCGACAGGGAAGTTTTGAGAGAGTCTTCTAGTGGAGATGAGAACTTGGAAAATTTGTGGTTAAATGTAAAAAATAGAAGACGGTTGAGAAGGCAAAATCAGCTGGAGTGAATGAGGAGAGCGAGTCAGTAAATTAGCACGTTGCCTCAATGAGTATAAAAGGACACAGCTGGGCTGGTACATTTTGCCAAGAACAAAATGACTATTTGAGTGAGGACATTACAGCAAGAAGCTCTGAGGCTGGAGATTTATTGCCAGGACTGGTTTGCCGGACAGAGTAAAGATTTATGCTGTGGTTTCTGCCAGCCGTTATCTTGTAAGACTTCTTTCCGTTTGATTTAATTGTGAAACGGCTGCTTTCTGTTTTGTTCTTTTGAATTTTGAAGGGGAGTCATAACACATAGTCAAGGTCTTTTTGAAGGGCAGCAGTATTGTCAGTGGTGTTGAATAGCTTTACATTATCAGCGAAGAGAATGCAGTTGCTCTTGATATGATCGCAGAGGTCATTTATGTACAATATGAAAAAGAGTTGGTCCTAGAACATTGCCTTGGGGTACACCACTGTTGACAGGTAGAGAATTTGATAAGATGTTCCCAAATTTTTGTTGTCTGTTTGACAGAAATGATTCTGTCCAGTTATGAAGGTGTCCAGAGATACCATAAGATTTTAGTTTTAGGTGTAGTTTGTCATGTACCACCGAATCAAAGGCTTTACAGAATCTATGTAGATTGAATCTATTGCTTTGCCCTGATCAAGTTGTGTAGTCCATATGTTTTTGCAATGTAAGAGTTGCAGATTGCAGGATTGTTTTTTCCTGAAACCAAATTGTTTATTAGAGAATAGGGTCCCAAACATAAACTGTTTCACATCCCGGACACAAACTGTTTCAACTTCTTCCCTCAAAACGATGCTATAGAGCATTGCACACCAGAACTACTAGACCCAAGAACAGATGGCTTCCCTGAAAGCCATCACTCTGCTAAACAAATAATTCCCTTAACCCTGTTCAACTATTACAAAGTCTGCGCTACTATTACTGTTAATCTTGTCATCACTCCTTATCACCCATCCCCTCCCACTTGTGACTGTATGGCTGTAAATTTGTTGCTTGTATCCTTACAATTTATATTGACTGTTTCCTAGTATGATTTGATTGCTTTTTGTACCCTATGACTATAATTAAGTGTTGTACCTTATGGCTCTTTACTCTTGATGAAGGTATGTTTTCTTTCATGTATACTGAGACTATTTACACCAAGACAAATTCCTTGTGTGTCCAATCACGCTTGGCCAATAAAGTATTCTATCTTCTATCTATCTTCTATTTTGTCGTTTTTTAGCATTATTATAAACTATTTTGTAAAAAAAGATATAACTTCATAAAGTTGATTTTAAGTCCTGGTGATTACATATAGATCCTTAAATGAAGGGATGGGATTCTACTGGTTCAGAGCAGTTTGGGTGAACCAGTAGTTCTGGTGACTATTTGGCCCCGCCTACCTTCCCCTGCCCTTTTCCTGTGCTTTATTTCCTTGTTTTTGAGCACAGCTGATTCACACAGCAGTGTAGCTTGCTGTGCATCAGCTGTTTTATTCACCGGGACTGCAGCAGGAGGTAAGTATTATAGCTCAAAATTGTCTTTTCTAAATGCTGTGCATATGTGTGCATAGTGTGCGCTCATCAAACTGCTTGTTACAATGGTTGAATTGCACCACTGCTTAAATGTACTCCAACCCACACATATTTCACATTTGTATAAACCCCTAAGTGGTTTAGGCCATGCCAGCTGGCAGGCTGAGCAATCTTAGGTTTATCTAGAAAAATCTAAGCAGAATCAGTTGATAACCAGATGGGAAACCATCTGGAAATGCCAGTCTAAGAAATGTAATACACTGTAATTATATTAAAGTGAGAAATAATGTGAGTGACCTTTTAAAAACATTTTCATCTGAGTACATCTGGATACATTTACAATTGAAAACATTAACAAAATTACATTGGAATACTATCAATTCAAACTTTAAAAAGTGTTTACATTCAAATGATCCAACAATTTACCCTGTAAATTATTTTCATATACTAGGGACCAAATGATGGAAGAAAGAGATATATAATCAGCCAATAAAATTCCTTTTCCTCCTTTGGCATTTGCAGCTCCTAAACTCACGATGCATAAGAAATTAACAAAGCAAATACATTGCACATTGTTTATTGTATCCTTGCCAATAACACAAGCTGTTAGTGGTAATGGTGTTCTCTGTGTGCTACTTAGTGTTAAATAAGGATAATGCAGAATTTTGTTTCACAGGCAGAAGAGTTTCCTAAAATAAAAACATAAGGCACTAATGACCTTATCTCCTTAAAAGGACAAGAAAACATTTTACTTAAAAAAGTAAGCACACTAATGAGATCCACTGTGTTAACATAGCAGACAAATATAGAATCCTTATCTGTTCAGAGTATTGTACACTTTCACTCCAAAGCTTTGTGCCAGAGATCCTGGAACTTTGTCATACATTATATGTATGTGCCTTGTGTTTGTGTGTGCGGATGTGGCAGAGATATGAAATAAAAATTATATTAAAAGAAAAAAAAAGGCCATAATACTGCACTCCCTTGGTAATATTGGAAAAATTGGACACTGGTCTACTGCAATCAAAATATTCCTCTGATGTCCATTGTAGTTCAAAAGCCATTTTCTGCCTTATGCCATTCTTTTAAGCTCACAGGCTTTCATAACATGCTGATATTAAAACTTCATGAAAGGTAAATATCAAAAAGAGAAGCTGCACCATACTGATGATGGAATCCTCTTATTGTTGAATGGTGTTCAAGAGAAATGAAGCAACTTTGATCAATTAAAGTTTTGCAGTGTCCCTAATGGAAATTTTTCCTCATTAATTCCAGCTATTACATCTTGGGACGATTGAGTATTAGGCCTTAAAACATGATCGTTAGAATGTATTTAAATGCCCAGTTTTGCCTGAGCTCCATTTGAAAAAGCTTTTTGAGAGAATATGAAAGTATAGCGGTGTTTGTATTCCTTGACAATATTAAGGAGCTTAATGAAGCTCTTTAAAAACTTTTGAAGTTTCAGAGAACAGTTTCATGTTCTCTAATTAAAACATTTGAGAATATAAAGCTATTACAAAACCAGATAGTATTTCTTAAAGTTTTTTTAAAAAATAAATTGATTTGAAACTATAACTTCCATGTGGCTAAAAAAAACATCTATGAGTTAACTCAGGAGCTTAGTATGAGTAGCATGCTAAGCTCCTTGATGGATTGCCATATGAAAATATTCTGTATTGGGTTCACTGATGATTTACAAGATCATATTTTATCAAGTACTGATACAGGGAATTGGAATGGACAGTTCAAAACACTTATAAGGCTGCTGGACAGATAAAACCAAATGTCCCTTTTGCATTTATTACAGTATCTCATTGACTAATAGATAATGCTATATAGAAAGGTTCATTTTGGAAACTTGTGGGATTGCTATGTTATTCATACATATTTGAGACTCTTTGGACTTAATCCATTTTACTTCTGGATAACTGCAAATTCCCTATTAGAAGACACTGAATGATTGTTTACTGGTATTTATTTCTAACATTTATTTAATGTCAAGTTCTGGATTCATGAACTCCCCAATGATTTCTGCCCATTCCACAAAATCAGCACAGATGGCCTCTATCCTACTGGTCTTTTAAAGTGTCATGATACCTCCAAGTTATTGGAGCCAGAATGTTATTGGAGCTCTGGAAATGTTATGGGTGCAGCAGGTTGATATTCTGGGAGGTCAACTTATTTTTCTTTTTTAGGGATTTAATTTTTATTTTCATCTTTGTTTACTGCTCAGAGCATGTATAACAAATCAGCAATTATATAAATGTATTTAATAAACAAATGAAATCATCATGCTATGTGATTTGGAGCAGAAAGATCTGTAATTCATATTCTTTGTGTTATGATAATACATGTCATCATTTGATACTTCCTGCGGGTTTAACTGTACCATATAGATGATATTTTTGCCAACTAGTTTCCCTAAATTGTTTTTGCAAAAAGGGTCTAATTCAGGGGTCTTCAAACTTGGCCAGTTTAAGACTTGTGGACTTCAAGTCCCAGAATTCCTGCGCTAATGTGACTGAGGAGGACTTCTGGGAGTTGAAGTCCACAAGTCTTAATGCTGTCAAATTTGATGGTCTAATTATAGGATGCAGGAAAGCAACTCTGAGTTTTATCTATTATCAGCTAATTCAGAAATGGAATCACATAGTAAAATTGCAATAAAGAGAAATCCTAACTTAAGAGTTCTTATTTTCATGCAAATTCTTCAAAACACCAAAGTAACTGTGCCTGCACACACATATGGCCCCAGCTATAGACAGCTTCTTGAGTATATCAGGGGTGGGATTCAAATTTTTAACAACCAATTCTGTGGGCGTGGCTTAGTTGGTGGGCAGGCTTAGTTGGTGGGCATGGCTTAGTTGGTGGGCATGGCTTGGTGTTCATGTGACTGGCTGAGCATGGCCAACTCAACATCACTCACATCAAATGTTTATCTAAAAGGTCCCATTTCAGTTTAAACAATGATTCAAATATTGTATATGAACAGCTCACAGCAAATTTGTCTTGACTTTTACATTTGATGGCAGTCTCTGTACCATGTAGATTCATCAAAGAACAGCAGTTATCACAGGTAAAGGACTCCTTGCCTGGCCTCCCATGACTGTGGGGATGCTGCAACAGTTGTAAATGTGAAAAATGGTCATAAGTCACTTTTTTCAGTACCATTGTAACTTTGAATGGTCAGTCCACACAACAAAGTACCAGCAAAGGAGGGGAAAAAAAACCTTCAGAGACGTTCCTGAGACAGGAAGTCTAGTCCTGCCAAGAATGTAATAAGGGTTAACAGAGAGGCAATTTCTGTAAGCAACATCAGAATGTTTCCTTCCTGCCTTCCTTACAGGATTAGGCCAGCAATTTCTTCTAACAACCAGTTCTCCGAACTGCTTATAATGTTAACAATCGGTTCCAGTGAATAGGTGCGAACTGGTAGAATCCCACCCCTTATATATCCAAGCTGATAAAAGGACATAGGTACTTTAATATTTTGCAAAATTATTTTTAACCTGATACCATATTGTTTTCTCAATGTAGCTTGCTGATGATAGCAATGTAGAAAATGTCACTGTCTTGGCCACAACAATAATTAATATATGGTTCATCTAAACAATAGAAATAGCACTTAGACTTATATACTGCTTTACAGCTCTCTCTAAGTAGTTTACAGATTTAGCATAAGGCCCCCAACAATCTGGGTCTTCATTTTACTAACCTCGGAAGGTTGGAAGGCTGAGTCAACCTTGACCCTGGTGATATTTGAATTGCCAAATTGCAGGCAGCCAGCAGGTAGCAGAAGTGGCCTGCAGTCCTGCACTCTAACCATTGTGCCACCAAAGCTCATATAATGATAATAACATTAACTTTGTGGGCCATGAGTACAGTTATACAACCTAAATTGCTCACAGTATAAACTTCTTATTATGACCTGTGTTTATTATTTTCTCATAAAAGAAAACAGCAGGAAGACTTGTCACATATCAATGCCTGGTTGCACAATAGCTTCCTGCTTTGTTGAGAAACCATTTCCCTTATTATAAACTCAACATAATAGAACAATTCCCTTGATGAAGAAACTACATGTTGAAATCCACAGTTACACCTGAAACTAACAAACAAAACCAATTTTTCTTGTTTTGTCTTTCTTCATTCCTGAGTGAAACTGTTCCTGCATCTAAATTGCAACACAACACATAGTTTGCCTCTGAAATGGGAAAATTGGTGCAATGAGTCACCTTGCAATATATTACATTTTATAATCTGTTCCAACCAAATCTCATGATCTGGACATCGTCCTTTGTGATTCATTAAGGTAGACAGAGAACTCAAAATTCTAAGTCAGATTTATGGGAAGTCCTTTACCTGTGATAACTGTTCTTTGATGAATCTGCATGGTACAGAGACTGCCATCAAATGTAAAAGTCAAGACAAATTTGCTGTGAGCTGATCATATAAAATATTTGAATCATTGTTTAAACTGCAATGGGACCTTTTAGATAAACAATTTTCCATTGAACTTTCTAAAATCAATTTGTAATTAGGAGTACTTCTCCCCTAGGACACATTTAAATGAAATATTGATATAACAAAATTCCTGAAAGAACCACAGGAGTTTCAGAAGGACTAGCAACTTCTATTTTTAAGAAGATTTGGGATAGCCATGTTTCTGGGGAAACCAATTGTGTGTGTGTGTGTGTGTGTGTGTGTGTGTGTGTTTTTATCCTAATACAAGAATTCACCAGGGGTTTGCTTAATATTAAGCTGCCAAATCTAGTTGTGTTTCCCTGATTTTTTAAAAAAATTATTATATTACTCAAAATTAGACTAATAAATTGGTAAGTCATCTTGGGACAGAGACTGAATTACCCTTGGTCACATGTAAACAAAGCAACTGCCAATAAGTTCAATAAAAGTACAGCATAGTCTAAACTGTCAGAAATTAATGTGCAAACTGTACAATTATTGCACAATTAACTTCTTGGACAGCATTGTGATCTACCCTCAGGGTAAAATAGACCAAACACCTGTTAAATAGTGAGCAATCTAATTTTAGCTAATGACCTTTATTTTCCTAATTTGCTTAATTCTTGTGAAAAACTCTGATTGAGAAAGGAAGTCAAACTCCCACAGTGGAATGAAGTGCCAATTTATTTTAATATTTCCTCAGTGCACAAATTACATCTCTTATGTACAAAATAGAATTCATATATAAGTTAACTCTTCAATTACAGGGACTTATGCATTATTTACATATCTAATACACATTTAATTCTTCTCTTAAAATGAAAAGTAATTATTCAGTCAGATTCAATAAAAATAAAGATAGTGGTAAAGGTTACTGATATGGCTGCTCCTATATAGGACAAAACAAAACAGAAAAAGCAGTGGAAAATTATATGCTGAATGCTATCCAAATTCCAGACCCATAAAGTTCTTTTAGTAGTGTCATCAGAATATAAAGAAATAAATTATATATGTGTATGAATGTAATATTCTTATAGCAAATGGATGAATTGTTTTCCATGGTAATCTTACTGAATTTCCAAAAGATGAATCCCTAATAAGAAAAAGATATTCTATTTTGGGCCACTTGTTTTGATACTGAAATTTTAAAATTCAGATATCAACAACAGCTTTATTTAATAGTCTTGCCATATATCCTAGTAAAGGGCTACTTGCATCTATCACACCAAATGTGTTGTGAAATTTGGTGCCTGAGTTTGAAAGGTTTGGACATAATGTTTTTTGTTATTTCCAGAAACATTATGTTACTTATAGAACAGGAGTGGGAGGGAGGAAGATAATCATGGTAATTTTGAGCAAGGGCTGAGCTGCAGCATTAAACCTTGTTAGATAAGGCAGTCAGGTCCCAAGTATCATTCATTTAATGGCCCATACACAATTATGAAGATATAAAAGAAATCTGCCATGGTTTTTGTTGGAAAGTAAATGAAGTGATCTGCCAAAATGTATTCCTTTCATGACAGTGATGGATTGCAAATGAAGAGAATTTAATAGAATGCCTTAATCTAAAATGTACACAATAAACAGTGGAAATAAAGCATCTAGAAAATGGTGTCTTTGGGGAAAAAATCATATAATAAAATCTATGTCTCTGGGTGATATGTTTCATAAAAAGTAGGTATTGACATGCTTTATTTTTGAAATAATGAATCATGTGTATAAGGCAAAATTTCTTATTTATTTGTTTAATTTATTCATCAAATTTATATGGCTGGCTGTCTCACCGAAAGTGACTCTGGCCAGCATACAATAAATACAGAATAGAATAGAATAGAATATTTTATTGGCCAAGTGTAATTGGACACACAAGGAATTTGTTTTGGTGTAAATATTTTCAGTATACATAAAGAAAAGGTACATTTGTTAAGAATCAAGAATCATAATGTACAACACTTAATGATAGTCATAGGGTACAATCAACAATCAAATCATACTAGGAAACAGTCAATATAAATCGTAAGGATACAAGCAACAAAGTTACAGTCCTACAATCACAAGTGGGAGGGGATGGGTGATAAGGAGTGATGAGAAGATTAACAGTAATAATAGTGCACACTTGTAAATAGTTGAACAGTCTTGAGGGAATTATTTGTTTAGCAGAGTGATGGCTTTCGGGGAAAAACTGTTCTTGTGTTTAGTTGTTCTGGTGTGCAGTATAGCATCATTTTGAGGGAAGGAGTTGAAACAGTTTATGTCCAGGATGTGAGAGGTCTGAAAATATTTTCACAGCCCTCTTTTTGACTCGTGCAGTATACAGGTCCTCAATTGAAGGCAGGTGGGTAGTAATAGTTTTTTCTGCAGTCCTAATTATCCTCTGAAACCACTGTAAAATTATTAACATTAAAAACTATTTAAAGAGGAAAATAATAGATGAAAGGATATTAATAATAATAGAGCTTACCCATCTCTTGGGATCCCAAGGCCTGGTGGTACAACCAGACCTTAAGGGACCTTTAAAAACTCAGAAGTGATGTGGCTGACCTCATGTCTAGAGAAAAGACTCTACAATATGTGTGCCACAGCTTAAAAGGCCCACCTCCTAGACACCACCAAATCTCACTCCCTAGAGGAAAGATACTGTAACATTCCTGTTCTATTAAATCTGGTAGGATGGTCAAATGAAATTGGGAAGAGGCAGTCCCTGAAATATCCCAGTCCAATGACAGTAGAGCTTTAAAGATCAACACAATCACCTTAAATTGGACCTTAAATTGAACTGGCAACTAATGTGGCCCAGATAGCAGAGGCATAAGATGTGCTTTACTCGGAACAAAACTCTTCACATTGATGCACTTATTCTTTCACTTAGAATATGTTCTGACTATGAGTCTTAACATCAAAATGTCATAATACAAAACTTTTGTCATCAGTTTTTTATTTTTTAAATTCTATTTATATGCCATCTTTTGTTCAGGATCTCAAGAATAAATTAATTTTTTTCTACAATATCAGCCCTGTAATAGTGGTTAGGGTTAAAGAAAAAAAAGTTACACTTGAAAGAAAAACAAGTGAGTATGCTGTTATATAAAATGTAGGGAAAATTGGATGATAAATTATTATCCAAATTATTTTTCAGTGTCTACTCACGTGTGTGTGTATGTGAATCCATGAAAGTGTGTGTGTGAATCTGTTTGTGTGTGCGTCTGTATCTTCCCAACTAAGTTTCTAGTCACGCTTAGTAAGCATTAGATGAATTACAATAGTGCCACTGCCATGGGCTACAAACAGTTGCTGGGGCATTTGGTAAACATCTATTTAAAGACGAAAAGGGGAAAATGGGCAGCATGAAAATACAATTATGACACCTGGGGACAAGCTTATCACACCAGGCTAATAGCTGACTTTGTAAACAACAAATGCAAATTAGTCCCAAATCATTCATCTGTAATCACACTTCTGTTCAATGTAAAATTTATATTTCCCTACCTACTCACAAAAAGGACTTATTCTTTTGTGTTGGTTGCTTTAATTAAAAGTTCTTCTGGCAAACTTATTTTTTATTTTTGAAGATAATATGTTCATAATGTATACTTTTATAGTGCAAAGAATCTAGAAAACAAATGCAATAACCTTCAAATTTCAAACAGCAGACTTTCACAAATGAAATGCAATGATGAAGCTTTCTTTTACAAACCAAGGATTGCTAACAGAGTGTTCCCATATTCTAGCATCTCCACTAAAACAAAAGAAGACAAAAGATCAAGCAACAGATGTTATGAAAGATCTTTCTTTGCTAAATCCAGGAAAATTGCTGCCTGCTTAAGTAGATAGCACTTGGTTATGTGGACGAATAGCCAATGAATATAAATCAATTTCCAGTGATCTCATTTCATATCAGGAGTGTTGAAGGCCACATTTCCATAGCAGCTGTGCTACTGGAGACTGTGCTGAATACCAATGATGAGCAGGATGAGAGACAAAAAGAGGATGAGTTCACCATTAACAAGCCCCGCTCTTTCTTACTGCTGCTTCTTCATCTCTGTCTCCATCTATATCTTCCTTTCCTTTCCTTTCCTTTCCTTTCCTTTCCTTTCCTTTCCTTTCCTTTCCTTTCCTTTCCTTTCTTAGAATAGAATAGAATAGGAAATAGAATAGAATAGAATAGAATAGAATAGAATAGAATACTTTATTGGCCAAGTGTGATTGGAGACACAAGGAATTTGTCTTGGTGTAAATACTCTCAGTATACATAAAGAAAAGGTACATTCATTAAGAATCAAGAATCATAACGTACAACATTTAATGATAGTCATAGGGTACAATCAACAATCAAATCATACTAGGAAACAGTCAATATAAATCGTAAGGATACAAGCAACAAAGTTACAGTCCTACAATCGCAAGTGGGGATGGGTGATAAGGAGTGATGAAAAGATTAACAGTAATAATAGTGCACACTTTGTAAATAGTTGAACAGTCTTGAGGGAATTATTTGTTTAGCAGAGTGTTTAGCTTTCGGGGAAAAACTATTCTTGTGTCTGGTTGTTCTGTTGTGCAGTGCTCTATAGCGTTGTTTGAGGGAAGGGGTTGAAACAGATTATGTCCGGAATGTGAGGGGTCTGTAAATATTTTCACAGCCCTCTTTTTGACTCGTGCCGTATACAGGTCCTCAATTGAAGGCAGGTGGGTAATAATTGTTTTTTCTGCAGTCCTAATTATCCTCTGAAGTCTGTGTCTGTCCTGTTGGGTTGCAGAACCAAACCAGACAGTTATAGAGGTGAAGATGATAGACTCAACAATTCCTCTGTAGAACTGTATTAGCAGCTCCTTGGGCAGTTTGAGGTTTTTGAGTTGGTGCAGAAAGAACATTCTTTGGTACGTTTTTTTATGACATTTTTGATGTTAGGTGTCCATTTTAGGTCATGTGATATCATAGAATCTAGAAATTTGAAGGTTTCTACTGTTGATACTGTGTTGTCTAGTATTGTAAGAGGTGGTACTATGGGAGGGTTTCTTCTAAAGTGTACCACCATTTCTATGGTTTTGAGTGTGTTCAGTTCCAGATTGTTCTGGTTACACCATGAGACAAGTTGTACAACCTCTTGTCTGTATTTGGATTCATCATTGTCTCAAATGAGAACAATCTCTGTTGTGTCATCTGCAAACTTCGGTATTTTAACAGATGGATTGTTTGAGATGCAGTCATTGGATGTATGGAGAAGAGAAGTGGAGAAAGCACACAGCCTTGGGGGGGTGGGGGCTGTGCTAATTGTACAGGTATCAGATGTGATTCTGCCTAGCTTCACCTGCTGCTTCCTGTCTGTTAGGAAGCTTATGATCCAGTTACAAGTGTGTTCAGGTTCCACAAGTTGGTTTAATTTAGTTAGAAGAATGTCTGGAATGATGGTATTGAATGCTGAACTGAAGTCTACAAAAAGGACCTTGCATAGGTATTTGGAGATTCAAGGTGTTGTAGGAAGTAATGCAGAGCCATATTAACAGCATCATCTGTCGATCTATTTGTTCGGTATGCAAACTGCATGGGATCTAACAGTGAATCCATGATGGTTTTCAGGTGGGACAATGCTAGCCTTTCAAAGATTTTCATAACTACAGATGGTAGAGCAACTGATCTGTAGTCATTCATTTCCTTGATGGAGGGCTTCTTTGGCACTGGGATGATAGTAGAGCATTTGAAGCAAGAAGGAACATTGCACACCTTTAGTGATCTATTGAAGGTTCAGGTGAAGATGCGGGCCAATTGGTCAGCACAGACTTGTGAGCAAGAAGGAGTTATCTTGTCTGGCCTTGGTGCTTTTCCTGGCTTTTGTCTGTGAAATTGATCTTGCATTTCTTTTTCTGTGATCACCAGATGTTGTGAACCCAATGGGTTGGAAACAGTTGTAGGAGGCTTGGCTGTGGTTGGTGTGTTTGAGATGGGGGGTATGGAAATAGGTGGCTGTAATTTCCTTTCAAACTTGCAGTAAAACACATTCAGGTCATCTACTAGTTGTTGATTTCCTTCTCTCTGGGAAGGAGGTTTGCTGTATCCAGTGATGTTTTTAAGAGTTTTCCACATGTTTGCTGGTTCATTTTTGAGAACTCATTCCTTAACTTTTCAAAGTAGCTTCTTTTTGCTGCTCTGATCACTCTTGTCAATATGTTTCAGGCCTGATTGTATAGCTTTCACCTTCTGTCAGCTTTTCTGTAAGCTTCCTCATTGGGATGGTGTAGCTGCTTAAGTTTAGCTGTGAACTAAGGTTTATTGTTACTATATATTTGCAGGTTCCCTGTTGGTATACATAAGTCTTCGCAGAAGACTTTAATGAACAAGTAACTCTATCTAGGGAAGAAAGGGGAAAGGGGGGGAAAGAGAATGGAGAATTTAAGACTTAAAAAAACAGCCAAAAAAGGGGAAAATAATTTGAAAAGTGGATATAATGTTGGAAAGCAACAGAAAAGGGGAATACAGAAGAGGGAAATGGAGGTGGAGAGACAGGGGGGTAAAGGGGGAGAGAGAAGAAGAAAGGGAAGAAGGAAAGGAAGAGAAGTTATAAAGGTTTGGAGCAAGATGTAAAGAAACAAGACCTATTCAGAGATAATGGGTGAAAATTTAATTGAAAAAGGGATTTTGTGAAGGTACATAAGATTGTATTGTTATATCTGTAATAGAAATGATGTTAGAAAATTGGAAACAATATATGATTAAAAAGAGGGATAAAATAGTCAGTGTAATTTAGTGAAACTTTTGTGAACAAAATAAATGAAATAAAATAAATGAGAGAATTGAATTAGGAAGGAACAGGAACATTTTAATTACTCAATGTTTTATAAAATATAAGTGAAGTGGGGGGGGGAATTAACTATGGAAAGTTTATAAGTGTTCCCATAGAAGTATGATATTTATCTGAAAAGTAATGTGTAAAATGTTAAGATTTAAATAAACATTAATATTAATGATAGAATTGAATTGGAATGGATTGTTGTTTTAATTATATTATATATTTATATTTTTTTCTTTTTTCGAAATACAGTGTGTAGTTTTTGAATGTACCAAGCAGAATCCAAATGGAAGTTATGTATTATATTAAGTGTTATAATTTTAGGGGAAAGATATAAAGGCGTCATACTCCAATCAGTGATTACAGGAGAAATTTTGTTTAATGAGAAAAGATAATAGACAGTTGAAACAGGACAGACAAAGAATATAAGTACAATGATCTGAATTGAGATGAAATAAATAAAATAAAATTAAGAAAGTTAAAAGAGGGGAGAAGCTATACAGAAAATGTAGAATAGTATTAAGATATGGAATGGAATTTAAAAATGAGCATGAATTTGAATTTGTGTCTGTATGAAGAGATGTAACCCGGGATTATGCAGCTTTCAAAAAAGATGTTTTATGTTTTTATGTTTTTATGTTTTTATGTTTTGTTTGTTTATGTTTGTTTTTAAAAATCAATAAAATTTTCAAAAAAAAAAACTCGCAAGCCCATCACACAACCCATTACTCAAGCTGTTAAAACACAAGAGGTTAATGGAAAAAAGATCACTATAAAACAAACAACCCAGGAGATTACAGCACAAGATCCAGGATATCTCCACAACAAAACTCACAAGTCCATCACACAGCCCATTATACCAACATCAACTGCATCAAACAATCAAGAGGCAGCCGTGCAGCCAACCAGCCCAGCACACCAGCCCCCACCACCAGTATTTATAGAGAGACGGCAGCTCCGATCACACACTGCTTGCACTGGCATGAAGCCGAAAGCACCAGCCTGAAGATGGCGAGTGGAACCTTGATAAAAACGTTGCCAAGATACTCTTAATCTTACACAGGAAAAGACCCGAACACACCTAGACCTACATATGCATATACATACATACACACACACACACACATCTCTCTCTCTCTCTCTCTCTCTCTCCCTCTCTCTCTCTCTCTATATATATATATATATATATATATATATATATATATATATATATATATATATATATATATATATATATGAAGTTCAAACATGTATTCACTCATAATTACCTTCATATCTAGCCACAGTTGAAAAGGCCAAACTCAACCTGGGTTGTAAGGGAAGACATCTATGTAGCTTGGGTTTGCGTAGTGTACAGAAAATGGAGTTTTTGTGCAGCTTATTCTTGTATCCTTTGCCAGCAGCATCTGTCACACATTGCTTTCTACCTCACCTTATACTTTTATTGACCTGTTAGATTGTTGGGTCAATCTGATTTGCTGCATGTCACTTAACTTTCTTATTCTTTGTTGCTTCTTCTGGTCCCTGATCTCATATTATTAATTCCTTCACCACCACCCCTTTTTAAAAATTATCTATCTGGAGTTGTATTTTTGTTCTAGTATGTATTTTTGTTTTAGTTACTCCCACTTGCTTATTAGTAACTTTTTAAGAAATTTTCTCTTTAAGGAACCAAGACATTTATGAGACAAACTGTCAGACCTGCCCCAGTTGGATCTCTAAGGAAAGAAAGACCCTCAACTCCATTTGGTTGAAGTGTTAGGCTCTTTTACTAAAGGTTGCTGGCTGCAATAAAGTCAGGCTAGAACTGGGTTGGCCACAGGAACTAAACTAAAGTTCCCATACAAAAGGATACAAACTTTTCCCATCATCCTGGCCCTCCCCATTGACCGGTTCATCTTCACCCAATGGAGAGCTGCATATGTGTTTTGAGAATTGATTGGATGCAATCCACATTCCATTCTCAGGCCTCATTTCCTTGAAGACTAGCACCGGCTGGTTCTGTGCACCTCTGGTCTGTCAGTTGTCATCTCCCCTCCCTATTTTCCTATCTCTGCCCCATACATATTTATTTCCCAGTTGTCCCTCCCCCCCCGCACTTGATGGCAGGATGCCAGCAAGACATCAAGACGTAGATAGCAGAACTGACACTAACTTTTCAAATCATACCAAAAAAACCTGCAACACTCATTTCCACAACAATAACAAAAATCAGCATTTTCCTGAACTGTGCCATGACATGTTATGAAATATGGGTTTAGAATAGTATTGTAAACAATTCTGCCAAGAATTGGCTGTAGTGTCACTCAAGAACTAAGAAAGCTAAAGAAAAAGTCTTGAGAGGCTTGTTCTGGAAAGTTGGACTTATTTTAGAAAATTGATCAATATAGAGACAAGAGGCAACTTTGTTTCTGCTTTTTTTAAAAAATAAACAGGACAACTGTCTAAAATGATAGTTAGCATTAGTAAAAGCTAATCTTTCTTCTTTACTTTTGTAAATTATAAGAATAAAAATACAACCAACACTTTCTAGGCTTGTAACTTTGAAATATGCAATGCAAAACAGCGGGTTTGCTTACTTTGGTAGGAAAACAAGAAAAGCAGAGAAGAAAATGCTTAAAGTGTAAACTTTTTGACTGATGATTCTAAATCCATCCATAGTTCTTTCAACTGTCCCAGTTGTATCTTCTATTGCCCCAAAGCAGTCCTTTTTATGGGAAGAAGGAGAAGTAATAATGGTACAAATAACACAAACAGTGCAAATAGTGAAAAAGTGCTTTGCTTCAATGACACTCCAAGCAAAACCAGCCCTTCAACAAGTGCTGCTATGTCTTCTCAAAAGGATGAAGTGAAAGTTATCCTTTGCTTTATTTTATATCTACATGCGTCCACATCCATACCTTCTAGTGCAGTTTCTGTATTACAAAAATGAATTGCTGATTAATTACTGCTGCCTGGGGCAAAGGTTTCGGTAATAAACAGCAGAGTCTGGCACAAAATGTGGAATAGAACCAATAGAGACTTTCTGAAATTCTACACATATCACTCTGTGCATCACTTTTATAGATCAGCATAAAAAGAACTTAGCATTGATGTAACCTGTGTCAACTCAGGAACTCAATTCAAATTGCTCAGGAGCCATTGATGTTATTTTAAAGAGAAGTTATTGAGTCTGTAATTTGTATTTCTATGACTGTCTAGTGTAGTACAGCAACCAAACAGGACAGGTACAGAATCCAGCAGATAGTTAGGACTGCAAAAAGAGCAATTGTAACTAGCCTGTCTTCCATAGCATGGATCAAAAGGAAGGCTGAGAAGATATTTGCAGACCCTTCACATCGTGAAAACAGCTGTTTCAACTTCTTCCTTTGGTACAGCACTATATAGTATTGTATGCCAAGACAATTAGACACAGGGATAGTTTTTTCCCTCATGCCATCACTTTGCTGAACAAGTAATTCTCACAGTTGCAAACCATACTGACTACTAAGTTCTGTTTAATGAATATGTATATTATCCACACCCACAGTGTGGCTGTAGTATTATTTATCCTTTTACTACCTCTTATTTCCCCTTTTATTGATTGCACACTTTAAGTATTATTATTTTTTCTGTTGTTTTGCAAATATACTGAGTTCTTCTGTATTAGAGACAAATTCCTTGTGTGTCTAATCACACATGACCAAATAAAGGAAAGCTATTCTATTCTATTCCATTTCAAATATTGTATGGTTGACTGAAAAATAAAAGGTTACTTAATAATATGATTATCTGACATAGGTGCCTTACATAGGTTGTTAGAAGATTCAATTATGAAAGTTATTTTCTATTCTATCAATATAGTAAGTTTATAATGGGGAGTTATGACTTTGGCTGAACTCAGAACATCTAAATAACTGTGATTCACATAATTCTAAATTACTATTCCATGAATTTATTCCAATTTATTTCCTTCTACCCTCAGTAAAATTGTAAGTTATATTCCCCATTTTAATCAATACAGCCTTTCCATTTACCTCAAGTAAGCTTGCTTAAATCATAGAGAAATTGGTAGAAAGAGAACTTTTGTGTGGCTAGGAAAGAATGAAAAATTTAAGATAAATTTGACAACCAAAGTTTCCCATTTGGATCTGGAAAAATTCAATAGCGAGGAATAGAAGGTGCATAATAATCTGGAGGAATGGATTCTAAAGGCTCAAGGCAGGCAAACAAGTTGGTATTTCAGTTTGATCCATATAAATTATATTAACCTATTCATACAGCTATTTCAAATGTATGTGAAATGTCAGTGCTAGATTTGAAGCTAATCCATATTGACACATGGGGTACAATTTCAAGAATACAAATGTTTTAAAGCTCATGAAGCTAACTGAGAAATTAAAAATAAAATAACTTCTGTTATTTTGTTTTGATCTTCGTTTGAATGCTGCCAAGTCAAACAGTATGACTCACTCTTGTAAAACATAGCATGATTTGTTTAAACTCTGACATTGTGATTGGCAAGTGAGAACCTTTCATCATTAGACAATATTTCTTCAAGCTGTTTTCCAGATCATGTCAAAAAGGGTGCCAAAATATTGTTGAATGCTGACACACAATCACTACAAGTTTCAATACATAAGTCATAATACAAAAACTATTGTGGCTGTTACAGAAGTGGCCATTTCCTGATACAGAATCTCTGGCAGGATTTCTTGTTTAGGTGTCCTGTGCCATCTGGATCATCCAGAAGCAGTTGGTGAAGACTCTATCTCTCAGAGAAGCTTATGTGTAAAAGAAAGAAGACTGAAGACCTCTCAACTCCATACAAGAAGTGTAACCCTGCTGGCTCTGAGTTTATTCTTCTCAGAAGAAAAAAACTATTCTTCATTTGCAATTACATAGGTCCAGTTGCTGAGGTTTGGAGGAGTAAATACAGTGGACATTTGCTTCTATCACATTTTACAGCAAGGAGTTTGGAATTTTTTATAACATCCAGAGTTACAGTACTGAAGTTCAATCTGAATATTAACTGGGAAGTTGCTAGTTTCAGATTGGCCTTTAACTCATCAGGTGGCTCATTAACATAGCATTCGCAAAACTCTTGTTCCTATTGACTTCCTTATTTTATAATTTGGAAAATGGGGGCAATTTATTATTCTGAAGTTTAAAAAATGTAATAATACAACATTTATTTAATCACCCCTCATTTATATTTCACATAAAATAGGCAACTTTTATTCTGCAATTTATTATTGCCTAAAGTACATATAAAAAAAGAACCACCACCACCATCTCGAAATAGCATAGATCACTAAATGTTTAGATACTGATGATCATAAACTTTGCTAAGACCTACCAAAAGACAAAAAGAAAAAAATAGGATGTTTGGATTTTGTGAGATTCACATGTAAATAATTTAAAAGCAGGCACAAGAGCTTCAATGGAAGCCTTTTGCACAGTTGTAATTGCCTTCAAAAATCAGGAAGAAACTCCTGAGTCAATATAAATGGATTTCCTACATTCCTAAGACATTTATTGTTTTTCATTGACCTTATTTACCAGGTGCATTTGAGTTTAACAGCAAACAAAACTCCTTGCATGCTAATTCTGTATTATCAGATTTTGTGCAACTAACACTTGCATTTTGTTTGTGTTTTGTGTGTATACTTACATTGTCTTGTAAGCATTTTCTGCATTTATTTGATGAAGTTTTCCGTGTTAACTTCAGTAAGAAACAGTTTTAATTAAAAAAAAAGTATTAAATATAATTATGCTTTTCAGTCAGTGGTGGTATTCAACCGATTCGTGCCAGTTCTAACGTACCGGTAGCGATAATTAGCATGGGTCACCAAACCAATAGCGACTTTTGGCTGGCCATGCCCTGACCCGGTCACCTGACTACCATCATCTCCAGAGCTTGCTGGTGTGCCCCCACTGTCCCTGGAGCTTGCTACCCCCCCCCACCATCCCCACCGTGCTCGCGTGGCTGGCTAATCCACCATAGCCCAGTGCAGCTCCACTCCAGCTTGTCACGGGCGCCCCACCATCCCCACATCCTTACTTCCCCCCCGCAGCTGGTGGCTGAGGGGAAGGCAACTAGCCAGTGCCCACGAGGAACCAAGGCTTGGAGCAGTTTAAAGGAAGACTGCTCCTCCACCCCAGCCATGTGTTTTCAAGCAG